>NC_133155.1:6722599-7067599 GCF_048418815.1 Hemitrygon akajei | reverse complement strand
TTCCCATTCATTTCTTTCAGGGTTCCAATTAAATTACATATAACTTTTTTATTTATATATTTTAGTAATATTTCATTAGAACAGTAAACTTGTGGTCCATTAAGAAACTCCTGCAGCACCCAGTTTCTTGTTTTGTTTACTTGTGGCCCCTGTGAAATCCTTCTCAGTCCCTTGTGGGCCACATGAGAACCACTGGTTTAGATGAGCGCTTAAATCACTTGAGTAGAGAAGGCTGTGGACCAAGTATTAGGTGGCAGGAATAATATGGAAAGATGCCCATTGATTGATTTGAAATTAATTTTCTCCATTTATGACTCTCCGCCTAAGTTAGCTACAAAGTTGAAAACATGGTAGAGATTGAAAGATGAAAAATGGTATTCTGCAGCTTGGCTTCTGATAATGATTATTTACATTAAAGATTTGCAACTGGTAATCACTGCCCATTACATCACTGGCATTTAGGGCAATAATGTATGCTCTCCATCTCTGGCGGTGTTCATGCCAGTAGCTTCCTCTAGGTTTTCACTTCTGTCAGCCATGTAAGTTGTGGATGCGCATTTGAATACTGCTGCACTCAGATGCAGAAGGATTCTCCCTTGCTGTTTCCATAACAGTTTTGTTTTACCAGTCAAGATTGTTAGCCCTGAGCTGAACCCCCGAACCTGGAGGACCAGTGGACCACTCCTAGTCTGACTTCACTCCTTTGACCTGTTTGGCATGGTGACCCTAGGAAGAGGCAAAGCATAAAGCCCAGACTCCAGCCAACATAGCTCTCCAGGTCATTGAGGCATGCAAGCCTTCAAACCCAGCAATAAGTTTGTGGTCCTCTTGGAGGAATTGGGAATCAAGAATAAAACTTCTACATTTACAAGTGACCAGATTTGTGGTGTAAGGAAATTAGGTGTGAAGTAGCTACTGTTAATGTAGGTAGATTACAGTGAAATACAGTTTTAACATTAAACTCTGTAAATGAATATGCAGTTGATGGATTTATTTAAAAAACTAATGAAGTTGTATATTTTGGTAAGACAAACTTGAAGGCCATTTGCTACTTGCATGGTAAATATCATAGAGGAGCTTTAGAATCCAGGGGTGCAGATAGACAAATCAAACTTAGTAAAATAGATTATAGGCAAAGTAGAAAATCAAACCAATCAGTGGATTTCATTTATAGCTGCTGTTTTCCATCAATTACAGTGGTGAGGCACAAAGTTAGGCTTTGGGTGTCAATAGCAAAGCAACCCCATTAAAGTAACTGTATCCTCAGAATCAGAATAATATTTAATATCACTGGCAAATGTGAAATTTGTTGTTTTGCAGTATATTGTAATGCATTGTAATAAAAACTAAATTACTATAATTGTATAAAAATATAAATAAATAGTATACTAAGGAAGTTTTTCATGGCTTCATTGTTCAGAAGTCTGATGGCAGAGGGGAAGAAGCTGCTACTGAAATGTTGAACGTGTTTCTTCAGGCTCCTATACCTCTTTTGATGGTGGCAATGAGAAGAGAGCATGTTCTGGGTGATTGGGGTCATTAATGATGGTGGTCATATTTTTGAGGCATCGCCTTTTGAAGATGATATGGATGCTGGGGAGGCCAGTGCCCATGATGGAGCTGGTTCTGTTTATAACTTTCTGCAGCCTTTTCCGATCCTGTGTAGTGGTTCCTCCACACCAGAGGCTAATGCAACCGGTTAGAATGCTCTCCACAGTACATTTGTAGATAAGTGATTGGATCATGTATCATGTCTGACTTAAATGAGGTATCCCAGTGACAGGGTAACTCTGGGAAATGCTAGCAAAGTTGAACTTTGTCATTAGATAATGTGGAGTCCAGCAATGTTTTTGCTGAATAATTTGGATGTATGAATTGGGTTAACAATTAAATATGTCCCCAGAACCTCATGGCATGTATTCCAGACTCCTATGTGAAGGCAGCATTTTTCAAGGAAGGTGGCAAGGAAGAGCCTGGTAACTAGAGGCTTATGATGGGAGAAGATTCTGGGGGGAAAGATTTGATATTTATAATTGATCACTTGGAAAGGCAGGAACTAATCAGAGACAGCAAATACTGTCTGATCAGTTAGATTGAATTGTGACAAAGTGCATCAGTAAAATTTGGGGATGACATGAAGACTACGGAGTTGATAGTGTGGAAGGTGCTTCTGGGCAATGGCAAGTGTAGTTTACACGGGTTAGACTGCAGGAAACCTTTCCCTGTATCAGAAATAAATAGAACTAGGGGACATGGATTTGGGGTAAGAGGGAAGAGATTCCAGGGGTATAAGGGATATTGCATCCTGAGTGTATTAAGTACCTGGAATTGCTGCTTGAGAGAGAGGTTGAAGTTTGGTTGGTAAAACAATTCTAGAATTGTCCAAATGAACCCTCGAGTCACTTGGATACAGAAGGTTATGAACCAATCACTGGGAAAAATGAATAATAAAGCAGGTGCCCACTGGTCAACATGGATGCATTGGGCTGAATGGCCTGATTCTATGCCATATAATTCTGATTTGCAGTGCATATGTGCAAGTCTTGCATTGTGCAGTGGCAGACTGCCAACAATAGTGCACCTCATGTTAAACTAGTATATAATCTGAAACTAAACGGATGGCATCTTGAATTATTCATACAGTACAGTTCAGTTTGAATGTGGAGGACTTAGTGTAAAGATTTGTTTAGCAAGATAATTTCACAGCTGAAAGACGATAAATTGCTGAAAGATCTTGGGGAGGACCTTTTATGGCCTCAGCAGGTGACAATTGTAATGATAAAACCCTTAAGGTAATAAGTAATGATTAGGTCAACTTGGAGGAAATATATTAACTTGAGGAATTGAATTAAGGTTTATTATACAAGATAAGTATTGTTAAAGTTAAAATAGTGAGGGATTTGGAAGAAATTTTTTTTACCCAATGAGTGGAAGCATGGAGGTAAATGAGGGAAATGTACTGGAGGGTAGACTTGGTTAGCACAAGAGAGAAGAGAATAGTTGGTAAATGGGACAAAGAAAACTTAATTGAAACATAAGCACTAGTGTAAGTTAATTGGACTGAATGATCTTTTCCTCTGCTGTAAACTTGATGTAAATTCATTTGTGTCATGTACTACAAAGTCAGTTTTGTCTTGCTGATGACAGTCCAGAGCAATAAGTAACTCAGACTCTGAAATACACCAACATTTTTGTCTTGAAGAAACTGATGCATTTTTCTCTACATTACTCTTGAACATTGTGTGATTTAGTCCCTTTTTCCAATTACATTCATGGCAAAATTCTAAAACTTCCAGTTTTTAACTTTGTTCTACATTGAAGATACTGTCTCAGTTAAATTAATTTTTAATGAAGCACATCTTTTGCACGGGGTATTTATTGATTGATTTGAGATAGAGTTTGGAATAGGCCGTTATTGTCTTTCGAGCCATGCCTATTTATTTAATCCTAGCCTAATCACAGCATAATCTGCAATGACCAAATTAACCTACCTAACCTCTTTGGCCTGTGGGAGGAAACCAGACCACTCGGAGGGACCCACGCGGTCACAGGGAGAACATATAAACTCCTTACAGGCAGCTGTGAGTTGCCTAGTAACTGTTTTTCTACTTTAAAGTGGTTTTTACAAAAGGGCCTCATAATCTCGAGCAAACTTATGTGGTGTATGCAGACTTTTCCGTCTTAATTCTCAGAATGTCTTAATATTTGAATTTTGAAGTATTTGTGTTTGCGTATGTTATAAATTGACCAACTTTAAATAAAAAAAAGCCTCTACCAATGAGCAAACCCTCTTGGAGTTGAATATGATTGGGAGCCATTTTGTGCATGAACAGAAAGTGGGGTCAGCAAGCTTACAGTTTGATGTGCATATCTCCATAGCAGCTTATTACTTTACTATTTCTTAATTTGCAAAGTTAATGATCGCACACTTTATAGCCCTATTTAGCAACTATATGCATGCAAATAAATGTTTAATGACTATAAATAAGTGCTCAGATTAAGGTCAGAAAAATTTCAAAAATTGCACAAATGGTACCTGAGCAATTTATGGATACATTTTTTGGGGGAAAAAGTATTAAATAGTGAGTTTAAGTATTTTACTTTAAATCAAACATATATAAGTTTATATCAATTGGCAGTAAAACGTTGACACAATTATATTGGATTAAATAGCTTCCCTCTGCTGTTGACAGTGTAAAGTGAAACATGTTCTCCACCGGTTTTCAAAAAGAAAAGTAACTTTATTGTCATGTTCTGGAAGCTATTGCATTTTCAGGAGCCCATTTAATTGTCTTCTGAGCCCATTTATACTACCCATTGCAATACCCAGTTAATGCAGCAAATTGTCAGGCAGAAAGTTGTGCTCATGGTTTTTATTCCTAACTGGAATTTTTAATTGGACCCTTGATCACAGACAGTTATTTGCTTGGAACAAATTAGTTACTTCCGTTAATTACTGAAGCTTTGCTTTGTTTCAGGCAGCTTTTTAAAGTGATCCTGATTTCTGAAGCATTTTTTTAACTTGGCTTTCCTTAATATGAAAAATTGTGTGCAGAAGTGTCAAAAACAATCAATTTTAGCCTAGCTGTTATATCACTCTTATACTTTCTATTGATGCTTATCCATTCACCGGTTTGTGGGTGGTAAATCCATTTTGTGGCATCACTGATGTGATGCTCCATTGCCAATTTTTTCATGATAGTGAGTTCAACATAGATCAGATTTAACCTTGTGTTGTTTTGAAGTATTGAAGAATTATGATGTGATGCAGTTCCTGAAGCCAACTGAAATAATTTTTTTTCCAGAACAAATTGATTCTTCGTAATGCTGACAGTCACGTACCTTTCTGGGATGAATGTATTTAGGGGGAAGCCAGTGTTCAAATAGCAGAGATTCTCATTTAGGCATGTAGAGAATTTATTACTATTTTCCCGAGGCACTTCCTGGAAAATATTGGATGTGTTGATGCCCAAGATTGGTGCAGCTGTTATGTGATGTCATCCAGAGCTGGCAAGTTTGCCAATAGGTCTCAGCTCATTTTCTGAAGAGGTAACTTAACAGTAGTTTTTTTGCCCTTTAGCTGGAAGTAAATTTCTACATTTCTGTGATGTTATATGTTGATGCTTAACTAACCTTTTGTACTTGCATAAGATGATGACTCTCTGGAGCTCTCTATCCCAGAGGATTTGTGGAGTTTTGTCATAAGTTATTTAAAGAGGAAGTAGATACATTTTTGAAATACCACTGAATAGAGGGTCATGGGGAAGTGGCACAGCCTCTGCTGTGCCTGGGCTTGGTCTATCATGATGATAATCAATGTGGAGACAGACCTGAGAGGCCTCTTATGGCTTCTTATGTTCAGATGTTGGTTGACTAGAAAAATGCAGCTTTGAGTTGTGGAAGTCCTGGGTAGTACAAGAAGTGAAAGGTTACCTTGTAACACTGAGATGGTTAACACTGATAGCAAATAACAGTAGCATTGTGTTACAATGTATTGATAAGCCAAGGCTTTTTGATCCTACTGATCGAGCCTTTTTAACTTCTTTTGACATTGGTATGCTTTTAGAACACTTGCTGTTTCAGTCAGTCTTGCCCATTAAATTGAAGATTTATTCAGTTTCTTTTCTGCAACTAGCCACACATGCATATTGAGAGCCTTTTTAGCACCCTCTGTGGAGCCATTTCATACTTTATCTGTACATACACCACAAACTGATTCTCTTCTTCTCTCCTCGTGTTTTCTCAATCACATTATTTCCAAACTCACCAGTGCCAAACAGCACATATGACCTTCATCACCAAAATTACCTTGTTCCAAAAAGTGGGAGTAAACGGGACCTTTTCGGAATGGCAGGCAGTGACTAGTGGGGTACCGCAAGGCTCAGCGCTGGGACCTCAGTTGTTTACAATATATATTAATGATTTAGACGAGGGAATTAAATGCAGCATCTCCAAGTTTGCGGATGACACGAAGCTGGGCGGCGGTGTTAGCTGTGAGGAGGATGCAGGGTGACTTGGATAGGTTAGGTGAGTGGGCAAATTCATGGCAGATGCAATTTAATGTGGATAAATGAAGGTTATCCATTTTGGTTGCAAGAATGGGAAAACAGATTATTATCTGAACGGTGGCCGATTAGGAAAAGGGGAGATGCAACGAGACCTGGGTGTCATTGTACACCAGTCATTGAAGGTGGGCATGCAGGCACAGCAAGTGGTGAAAAAGGCAAATGGTATGTTGGCATTCATAGCAAAAGGATTTGAGTACAGGAGCAGGGAGGTTCTACTGCAGTTGTACAAGGCCTTGGTGAGACTGCACCTAGAATATTGTGTGCAGTTTTGGCCCCCTAATCTGAGGAAAGACATTCTTGCCATAGTGGGAGTACAGAGAAGGTTCACCAGATTGATTCCTGGGATGGCAGGACTTTCATATGAAGAAAGACTGGATCGACTAGGCTTATACTCACTGGAATTTAGAAGATTGAGGGGGGATCTTATTGAAACGTGTAAAATTCTAAAGGGATTGGACAGGCTAGATGCAGGAAGATTGTTTCTGATGTTGGGGAAGTCCAGAACGAGGGGTCACAGTTTAAGGATAAAGGGGAAGCCTTTTAGGACCGAGATGAGGAAAAACTTCTTCACACAGAGAGTGGTGAATCTGTGGAATTCTCTGCCACAGGAAACAGTTGAGGCCGGTTCATTGGCTATATTTAAGAGGAAGTTAGATATGGCCCTTGTGGCTAAAGGGATCAGGGGGTATGGAGAGAAAGCAGGTACAGGGTTCTGAGTTGGATGATCGAAGGGCCGAATGGCCTACTCCTGCACCTATTTTCTATGTTCCCTCTCTCACACCTAAGCCCATGTTTTCCCCCCCCTCAAAGGCTCAACTACTGTAAAACTCTTGGATCATCTCCTATTACCTGTAGTCTATAGTTGAGCTCATTCCTAAACTCAACTTCCTCTATCTTGTTTACATGTCTCTCTTCAGTCTTAATCTCATTTTAAAACTTTTCTTTGTGTATTCATGATACTGCAAACCCATTTCTACATTGGCCATTAGGACTGCAGTTTTCATAAGTGACAAAGCCCTCAACAGATCGGCACTGTCAATCTTCCTTTCTCCTATCTTAAAATCTACCTTGTTTTATCACCTGTGTATTTTTTTTAAATGAGCTGTTTATATGTAATAGTGCTGCTCTCAAGAACTTGAAGGCCATAATCCAAGTGTTTTCTGCTAGTTTGTTGAGATGCACTAGAATAAATAACCAGGGTTCCAATAAATCTTACCTCAGTGCTGATGCATTGAAAACAAGCAGTGGTGATGAGGATCTGCTTGGGCATTCATGTGGGATGAGACTGATTTGGAAGTATTGGGGAGTTGTAGAGGTCACCAGTATTACAGTTGTCAGTGTGTGATATTTGTCCTGCAGTTGGAATAAATAGGAGATGTCTTAAACACAAGTATCATGTCTTTGTTTTTCGAATACAGTTGCTCTCATGAGCATGAGGAATGTGGGGAGGGCAGGTTTACACACATGACTGTCATTCTCGTGGTTCTGTAATTTGCTCCTCAGCATAATCAAATGTAATATGGCCAAATTTAACTGTGTGCTAAGTGATACTGAACCATGGCAGTTTCTCTTCTGATTTTAAGTTACTTTGATCTTTGTGATGCTCTTCCCAGAAGTCTGTTAACTACTTTTCATCAAGATGTTTTTGTTACTGATTTTATTGTTAACTCATTTCCAATCATTCTCTTTCCTTAGATTTGAGTCTTTATGGGAAACAATGCGATACTGTTAACTTCAGTACCTTCATTTTGAATGTATGAATTACAGAAGAGCCTGATTGATCTTCCCAAAGTCAGTTCCAGCAGAGATGTCACTTTATTAAGAAGCAGTTGCAGAGACTTGAAGAGTCATAATTTTAATACTTTCTCCTTATTAATTTACCAGAAACCTGTTTGAATCCTTCAGTCTTGATGAAGGGTCTTGGCCTGAAACATCGACTATTTTCCGTAGATGCTGCCTGGCCTGTTGAGATAGTTCCTCTAACATTTTGTGTGTTGCTTGAATGCCATTTTTGTAAAAACGTAATTGACATTTATGCAGGCCCTCTGTGTGTACATTGTTCCTATCTGGTTTTGATAATTCTGCATTTCTGTAAAACTAGACAGGATAATTTTGTGTTGGAATTTTAGTGTTCTCTGAAATTGGTTTAAATTTCTGAATTATTGCTTAATCGCAAATTTTCCTTTAAATTGTTCAAATAGGGGAGCTATTAACCATTTCATTTATTAATCATCAGAATCAGGTTTGTTATCACTGACAGATGTCATGAAATTTGTTTTGTGGCAGCAGTATAGTGCAGTTCATAAAATATGTTAAATAATAATAAAATAGATCAGAGCAAGAAGAGGGAAAATAGTAGAGGTAGAAATCTGATGGCACAGGGGAAGGAGCTGTTCTTAAAATGGTAAGTGTGTTTCCAGGTTCCTGTACCACCTCATTTATTCTTTTCAAGAGTTAGTACCTGGAAAGTACCAATGGCAACAGGTAGTTACTCTGCACCAAAAGTAATTAGTTTTACATTGCAACATTGATCACAAGTGCAAGGAATAAGAATGGACTTGATGCAGAAATCTTGAACTTCGCCATTGTTGCTATGTACATTTTTGATAAGTTCAGTTCCAGCAGATGTGTTTCCCACACACCCGCTTTCTCAATGTGATTTTTTGATGATATTGGGAATGCATGTTAATTTTTGTGCTGGAATTGATGTTATTTGATATTCACATAGCATCCATTACTGCTGTTATTAGCTGCTTACAGAACTTTTCCAGATGTAATTCTGTGCATTTTAGTTACTAACTTGAATATTAAAAAAAATCTTAATCTTTCTTGTCCTGCATAGTGAAGTGAACATGGATGGTCCATTTGGAATAGTCATAACATAATAGATTTAATAGAAATGCCATCACATGGTAGCTGATTGTATTATGAAAATATATTATTATATTCCAAATAATTGCATTTGTGCCTCATTAATGCACTTTACATTGGTTTGCAGTATAGTAGCCAAATATCTGTGGCTTGTTGGTAACCCATTGCTTTGCTCCTCCAGCATTAAAAATGTAGGATTAGGAGAGATGATCTCTGACGTTCTCTCTGTCTCTCATCTGTTTTTTCCTTGTACGTGTGTGTGTGTGTGTACAGTACTGTGCAAATGTCTTGGGCACCCTAGATTTTTTATATGGTTTCAGATGGTATGGCATGGCCTCCACAGAGCCCTGATCCCAATATCTTCAAGGTTGTCTGGGATCACCTGGAGAGACAGAAGCAAGCAAGACAGCCAGAGTCTGCAGAAGAACTGTAACAAGTTCTCCAAGGTGCTTGGAACAACCTACCAACTGATTTTCTTGTAAAACTGCATGACAGTGTACGTAAGAGAATTGATGCAGTTCTAAAGGCCTTTGCCTTTGATGGTCACTCCAAATATTGCTCTGATATTTTTTTTTTCCTGGTTTAATCAGAATCAGGGTTATTATCACCAGCAGTTCAACACAATACATAATCTGGCAGAGAGAGAAAAAATAAAATAAAAATAAATAAATAATAATAAATAAACAAACAAATCAATTATGTATATTGAATAGATTAAAAAACATGCAAAAGCAGAAATACTGTATATTTTTAAAAAAGAAGTGAGGTAGTGTCCAAAGATTCAATGTCCATTTAGGAATTGGATCAGCTGTTCCTGAATTGCTGAGGGTGTGCCTTCAGACTTCTGTACCTCCTACCTGATGGTAACCATGAAAAAGGGCATGCCCTGGGTGCTAAAGGTTCTTAATAATGGACACTGCCTTTCTGAGATACTGCTCCCTGAAGATGCCCTGAGTACTTTGTAGGCTAGTACCAAAGATGGAGCTGACTAGATTTACAACTTTCTGTAGCTTCTTTCGGTCCTGTGCAGTAGCCCCTCCATACCAGACAGTGATGCAGCCTGTCAGAATGCTCTTCACGGTACAACTGTAGAAGTTTTTGAGTGTATTTATTGACATGCCAAATCTCTTCAAACTCCTAATAAAGTATAGCTGCTGTCTTGCCTTCTTTATAACTACATTGATATGTTGGGACCAGGTTAGATCCTCAGATCTTGACACCTAGGAAGTTGAAGCTGCTCACTGTCTCCAATTTTGATCCTTCTATGAGGATTGGTATGTGTTCCTTGGTCTTGCCCTTCCTGAAGTCCACAATCAGCTCTTTTGTCTTACTGACATTGAGTGCCAGGTTGTTGCTGCAGCACCACTCCACTAGTTGGCATATCTCACTCCTGTACGCCCTCTTGTCACCACCTGAAATTCTACCAACAATGGTTGTATCGTCAGCAAACTTATAAATGGCATGAGCTATGCCTAGCCACACAGTCTTGTGTATATAGAGAGTAGAGCAGTGGGCTAAGCACACACCCCTGAGGTGCACCAGTGTTGATAGTCAGTGAGGAGGATATATTATCACCAATCCACACAGATTGTGGTCTTACAGTTAGAAAGTTGGGGATCCAATTGCAGAGGGAGATACAGAGGCCCAGGTTCTGCAACTTCTCAATCAGGATTGTGCGAATGATGGTGTTAAATGCTGAGCTATAGTTGATGAACTGCATCCTGATGTAGGTGTTTGTGTTGTCCAGGTGGTCTAAAGTCGTGTGGAGAGCCATTGAGATTGCATCTGCAGTAGACCTATTGTGGCGATAGGTAAATTGCAATGGGTCCAGTGTTCTTCGTAGTAAATTTTTTGATAGTTAGCTTTTCATTTCATTATTTTTGAAAGCATTTTTGTTTTACATGTGCCCAAGATATTTGTACAGTACTGTGTGTATGATGTGCATGTAGATATTTTATTGACATTAATTACATATCATCTAATAAGATAATTTGGAAATGATGCCAGCTGTTTTCACTCGTGATGTCCTCTTAACAAAAAAAAAAGTTTTGATCAAAATGTGTGCATTTTACACCAAATTTCCCCATGGGGAAATGGCATTGTGATAGTGGTGGAAGAACTTTGTGTGTTGTTTGAATGGCTCTTAACAAAAAAAAGATTTTATCGTATTTCATGTATTGTACTTGTTGATTGTACTTTTGTATTTCATTTTTGAAAGCCCAATTGTCTTGACCAATTCAACTTGCAAGTTCAATACACACTGTGCACATCTGTCTTCAGTGCTTCCACCACTGCTTTCCATTCGGTCCTTTGCCTGTGTGTACTTATCAGGGCTGGGGAAAGGATGGAAGGTTGACTTGTTTCTGCATGGTCTTTAAATTAATCTGGCTGATGAATGCAGTGTTGCAAGTGTTGGATGTTATATGGAATTTATTAACTTGGGTGACTGCCAGAAGTCTGACTGATAAGTGGCATTAGTTTCCATATATAGCAGAAGTCTGATAACCTAGCACCCTTGGTCTTTTGTAGTGCCAGACTTGCAGATTTGTTTTTAGGGATATTCATTGTTATGCCTCACAAATTTTAATCTACATTAAAAAAAAACCCCGTTAGATAGTGATATCTAAATTTTCCACCGAGCCTGTTGAGTTTAAAAGGTGAAGGAAAGATCCTTGCTTTGATTGCCCTACTCGAATTCCTATCCCTGGTGTTCAGACCAGTCTAGATTCCAGCCACACGCCCGGCCTACAGTCAGACTCGTCTTTGGCTACATGTGCTGCTTGGTCTATGGTCTACAATTCACTCTCTGACTCATGAATGAGCCAGCTGCCAGACCATCAGGATTTCTGAACAATCATATTCTGGATTTTCAGAGTTATACTGCACTTGGTATTGACTTTTAAAATAATGGCTTAATTTGGACTGGACAGGCATGTTCCTTACTGTGCTATACACTTGTAGTGACTGCATTCTTTCTACTTTCACTCTCTCTCAGACCACCTTGGCATTATGCCCTTATGCATCAGCTTCTTTGTGAAGTATTACTTGTAAGATGAGCTGCTGATGGTTTAACTTGGTTGCTTAAACATGTGATGTGGCTGTTCCTGCTTAGTTGCGATCTGATTGTGTACTCTGGAGGGGTGGGGTAGGAGAATATAGGCGAGACAATGGTTGTGTAGAAAACTGTACTTCAATTTGTACAGTTCTTGCAGGTGTCTGAATCAGCTGCTCACCTACGGTTTATCCTCCTAGCTCTATTGGAGTGCTGGTGGTATTTTTATGAAAGATTTGGGATCAGTGTCACTTAATTCAGAGACTTCTGCTTTGTTGTGATGCACGTTATTATACAATAATTCACAGGACATGGCTTATGGTAGCATCGAGAATCTCGGTATCTTTAAAAAGTAACTGCTTCAACAGCAAACACTGGGCACTGATTTGTATTCCATTCTGTGAGGAATAATATATTTATACATAGGGATGGGGAAGATAATTTCCTGTGTAATTTCAGTATTTCAGTCGGTACATTTAATGTCAGAGAAATGTATACAATATACCTCATGAAATTCTTTTTCTCCACAAACATCCACGAAAACAGAGGAGTGCCTCAAAATGAATGACAGTTAAATGTTAGAACCCCAAGGTCTCCCCTCCTACTCCCCACTCCCACACACAAGTAGCAGCAAAGCGATGACCCCCCCAGCAAAAAAGCATCTGCATCCTCCACTGAGCACTCAAGTGTACAGCAAAGCATCAATAAAGACACAGACTTGCAGCACCCCAAAGACTACTTGTTTACCTGGTAATTTGACATCCCACAGGTTCTCTCCCTTAATAAGGGAAAAAGAGGTGTCCCCATTTCACAGCAAGAGGGGAGACATAACAAAACAACTTTCCCAAGTTGTTTTCCTTGTATTTTCCCATTTTCCTCATCATTTTACTTGTCATTTAAGAAACATCTGTAGAATTGAGTGGCTGTTGTATATCTAAGTTAACTAATCACTGGTTAATTTCTTTTTCAGCCAACTAGCCCTATGGACCAGATGGGGATGAAGAGACCTCAGCCTTATGGCGGCAGCAATAATCCATATGCACAGCAGGCACCTCCGCAACAAAGTGGACCTTACCCAGGACAACCGTATGGACCTCCAGCGCCTCAGCGCTATCCCGTGGGTGTGCAGGGCCGGACCCAAGGCACCATGGGGGGTGCGCTGCAGTACCCACAACAGGTAAGCAGTGATAGGAGATTAAATAAAATGTCTGCATGTTTATCCTTGGTTCTTGCAACCCACCACTGCACAGGCAGATCATGCAAAATTCCTTCCAGTAAGGTTTCCTGTCCAGTACAGAACAGCTACAGTTTCAGCTGTCTTCCTCTCTTTAAAAATTGTAGAATAATGAATTAGAGTTATGTATAAAACCTCTTTCCTGTTTTGGAGGTACCTAGTGATCTTTTACCAGGAATGAATGAGTATTGATAATTAATACAGAGAAGCCACTTCAGAAAGGGAATGGCTTTTTGTACATAACCTGTACAAGGTGTAGCCTCCTTAAATTTAACACTTAATGTTGCTGCATTTGTTCTTGTAATACTTTTTGGAAACCCATAATAAGTCTGCAGCAGTTGTTTGGTTGTATATCTCCAGATTCTCCTGGCTGCCAATCTGCATAAGCCTGGTATCTTTAAGGGAATTATGTTTATATACTTCACCATGCCTGTTGAATATCTTTGCTGGTGGAGATGTAATTGTATAGTATTGTGTGCTGTTGGAACAGCATCTTCTCCATGATCTCTTGTCAGCACATGTGCACCTGCTCTACTCGCTTTACACTTATGGCTGTGTGGCTGAGCAGAGCACCAATGCCACATTCAGGTTTGCTGATGACACCACTGTCGATGGCTGAATCAAAGGTGGTGACAAAGCAGTACATAGGGGAGAGATTGCAAATCTGCCTGAGTGGTGCCACAGCAACAACCTCAACGTCAGCAAGACCAATGAGCTGATTATTGACCAGGAGAAGGAGACCAGAGGTCAATGGTGGATCAGAGCTGGAGAGTATCAGCAACTTTAAATTCCTTGGTTTTCTTATTTCAAAGCACCTGTCCTGGGTCTGGTGCAAAGTGCAATTATGAAGAAAGCAAGCGGACCTACTTTTATAGGAGTTTGATGATTTGTCATGACATTTTACGAACTTCTATAGATATGTAGTGGAGAGTGTATTGACTGGTTGAAGGTGGTACAGGAGCCTGAGGACTTTCCACCAGCAGGTTCAGGAAGTTACTGTTCCTCAAACCTCAGGGTCTTGAACTAAAGGGGATAACTTCACTCAACTTGCCCTATTATTGAAATTGTTCCTGTAACCAATGGACTCGCTTTGAAGGACTCTTGATCTCATGTTCTTGATTTTAATTGTTTATTATTATTATTTTTCTTTTTGTATTTGCACAGTATGTTGTCCTTTGCACACTGGTTGAACGCCCAATTTGGTGTGGTCTTTCATTATTTCTGTTGTGGTTATTCTATGGATTTATTGAATATGCTGTGAGAAAATGAATCACAGGGTTGATAAAAGTGGCATTTGTATTTTTGAGAATGTATTTTTATTTGAACTTTGAACCTAATATATTAGACAATTGCTTCCAAATTCTTGAAGAATTTGTGAGAGCTATTATCATTCTTTAATAAGGATTTGGAGTATGTTTGGTTGTGGGCAGTCTTGGATTTTGAATTTTATTTTCCCAGAGTTTCTCTGCCTGGATTTCTCACTCCTACTGGGTTTGAGGTGATGTTATACCTTGAATTGCTGGTGAAAATGAAAAGTGATTCATTTAAATCAGACCTTGTGACCTTTTGGTTAACTACTTCTCAATTGCAAGGGGATTAATTAACTTCAGCTACCATTTGAATTCAGCAAATGTTTTGTGAGATTTATTATGTTACACCAGCTGCCCTGCATCTTCCTATCCATTCTACCCCACTTCAGATTTGGAATCTGTGAAACTTTGGCATTGGGTAAAGTTCCAGTCCTGTGCAACAGTATCAATTTGGCTATCACTCTTCCCCCTCACTTTATGGTCTTCTGAAACTTGTCAGCTTAACGCATTGAAGATCCATGAATTCAATGTCTGGGCAGTGACTCTTCAGTAGGTGGTGGTGGAACATCTTGTAATTTAGAACACAATCATTGGTAGCCCTCTGTGTATGTTTCTGTAAGATCTTCTCTCACTCTAAATTCCAAAGGTTTAGGCAGTTATTTATCCTAGGAACCTTCATCCCAGTTATCAGATAATGAACCTTCTATGCAATCTTCTTAACACAAGTTTATTTTTCCTTAAATTTGGAGGCCAAACTGTATACATGTGCCGATTCACCAGTGTCTTGTAAAATAACAAAACTCACCTGATTTTTAAAATCTGCTTGCAGTACATTCTTCCCACTACTTCACTGCAACAACCCTTGTGTTTCATGTACCCTCATCACTAATTCCCATAGTACTACATTTAATCATAATTTGATTTTCCATTTACCCCACTGCAGTGAAAATCCTTATATTCCATGCTGCTAACTTGCCCACTTGACCTATCCATATTCCTTTGCAGCAGTTTGTGTACTCCATACAACTTGTTCTGATCCAGTGTATGTGGATCATTTTAAAAACATGATACCCCTATACCCTGGTGGAGCATATGACCCCCAAGTCTCAAATTCAGCACTTCTACAATTGTCCGGTTTAACCCTAATCTTCCCAATTGTCCATTCAATTGATCAGTTGCCAAGCTATTAGAATTTCCAAATGGGGATTACTAGAATCTTATTGTGGTGGATCCAAATGACCATCTTATCCCTACTCTTTTCTGTTAGTCAGTAACTCTTCGATCCAACCCAAACACTGTCATTCTTGTGCAGTGATCTTTTTTTATTTAGCATCATATTGAATGCCTTCTGGAAATCCAAATGCAGTAAAACTCCATTAGTCTCCTATCTGACTAAATGGTAATTCTAGTCATTCTGCATCTGGCCCAAAGTGTCTCTCATATTCATTATTAATTTTCCAGTCTCTTCCACTGGTGAACAGTTACTTCACCTTGTTTCTTTAATATCTCTGGAACACCAACCAGAAAAATACTCTGAAACCCAATCAGGACTTGGAGTCTTGTCGGTCTGCAGCTTTAATGCTGTTTTAAAATAGTTATCCACTTTTCTTTTAAAAAATTGACTCTTAACAAAACTGCATGTGATCAAAAGCCAAAGCAAATATGCAGCAGATGTTGTAAAACTGAAATAAAAATACAATGTTGGAAATACTCAGCTGGATCAAAACAAATTACAAATTTTAGGGTTCTGATGGGATTTTGTTAGGTGTTCTTAACAGCTGGGTTGGTTATTAATGTAGCTTTAATTTTCCATATTTCTCTAAATTTGAGGTTCCATTAAATTGGAAATTAACTGATGTATTTCCTTCATTCAAAAAGGAAGACAGCAAGTAGTATACAACAGCCCAGTTATCTTAATTCAAGTTTGTCATTCAACCATGCACAAATACCTATGAATACAGCCAAATGAAACAGCATTACTACGGAGCCAAGGTGCAAAACACAGTACCAACAGTCATACACAGCACAAGGTACATATAGTGCATGTGAGATAGCAGTAAATTATAGTAACACAGAAATCATGTATATAGTCCAAGACCATGAGTCTGTGAATGTTGCAACAATTTTCAATTGTGCACAATATGGCTTGCCTTCTGCTGACCCTGGTCGGAAGGCACCGATCTGATGCTGACCATCTCTGCTGGTAGTGATCGTTGCCCCCCCCCCCCCCCCACCCCCCCTTCTGCATTCACCTTGATGCTTCAGTCTTTTTCACTGCTTTGACATGGAATCATTTATGACCCCATGCCTCATCACTGGTCTTTTCTGTCAACTTGTGTTCTCATTTCCCCTTCCCCCCCCAAATCTCCAGGAGGCAGTTCTTCGGACACACATCGTGTTAGATCCCTTGATCGAGTTCCAAACTGTGTCACAGGCTCTAACAGTTTCCATGATACAAACAACAAAAAGATCAAGCAGAAGGCATAGCAAAGCAAGTAACAAGTATGTTTAAAAAAAGTAACACATTTGGTTGGTTCCGTAGAAGCCCCTGCATCCAAACACGCTGCTATCTGTTGATAGGAATAGTTTCTGATAAATCTTAAAGGTTGTGAATGTTGGTTTCATAAATAGGAAACAACACTGTTTGAATGTTGGTTTCATAAATAGGAAACAACACTGTTTAAAGTAATAAAGTAGTGAATGATAAACATTGGAGAAGCATCAGGATAGATTTTAGAATTTAGAAATTGTTTCTCAAAAATTTCTTGATAACTTGAGGTCATTTAAAACTTTGCAAAATTGCCAATTTTAATAGATTGAGATATGGTCAGAAGAAATTTCTTTTCAAGGTGAAGTGCAGAATCGTTTTGCATAGACTATGAATGATACAGAAACCATTGCTTATTTTGAAAATGTAAGGAAAGAAAAATACAAAATTTAAGGATGGTGGATGGTTTGCGTTCCTCCAACAAGATGCCGCTACAGAAGCTGTATTCTACGAATGTGATTGCATAAAAAGTTCATGGGCAATACAGCAGCTTGCAGTCTTAACCCACCTACTGAGATTGGATGTGTATCCAAATGTAGATGAAAGACTGAAGAGATATTTGTGGGGGAGAAACACTAGATTCAAAAACTAGTCACCACATTATGCTGAGGATCTACTATTGCCCCTGTACTCTGGGACTGGATGTTTGCCTGATTTGAATTCTGGCTATGTTCACCATTCTCCAAATGTCTGTTCAGGAATGACATTAAATAATTCTGTTGGACTTTGTCCCTGAGTTCCATTGCATAGTAATTCTGCAGTTTAATGGGTCATTCAAGGTCTATATTTACAACATTCATTTTCTACCACTTGTTCGGAAGCTGTTTGCTCTGTGGTCAACTGCATTAAGACATGCACGTGTAAGCTGTAATGATTAAAAGAAACCCAGATTCTATAATTAAGAAAATCTACTCTGCACACATTTAATGTCCTCAAAGCTGTAAAAATAAAATCTAGATAAATGCAGTTTCACTAACTACATAGTCAGATAATGAAAGTAGGGTGGAGAATATTGTGTGCACGGACATCAGGTTGGGTCCATAGTGATTTCCTGACGTCCATTTTCCTCAAGTTGCATTTTCAGCAAAAGACCTACAAAATGCTAAAGCTATGTGTTTCACAGTTCAAAGTAATGATTGTTCTGTTGTGAATAATAGTGTTTTATAATATTAAGGTATGTTGAGTGGCTTGCAATACAGAATTTAAAAGCAGATAGTTCTATTGCGCTGTGCTTGCTGATCTGTGCTTTCCATTCTCAGTATTCGGGTCAGAGCAGCACTTTGCCAAATTCTGAAGGGAAATGTTTTTTTAATGTTTCTGTTCCTTGAATTAATATCCATTTGTATTCTGAAAATCTACTGAAATTTGTTTTATATTTTGTTCATTTTCTACTTGTGAACTTTGGAAATCACTGTTCAGTGTACATTCTGTCTGTACAGGTGCCTCCTTACAGCCAGCAGAGTGCAGGCAGTTACTGTCAGCAGGGCCAGACACCATACTACAACCAGCAACAGCCTTCGTACCCTCAACAGCAACGGTTCCCACTACAGCAGGTATGATTTGAATAAGTCTTTGAAGTAGAGACATTGTTTTTCATTGTGCACAGCTGATACTATACTGCCACTTAGTCCTGCACTATGATGTCCAGGAGACATTGATGTGGGCTTGAAGCTCCAGCAACTTTGTTTTATAATGGGCTCAGTTGTGACATCAGTGTCCTTTGTCAGTTGTTAAATTGACAGACCCATAAAGGATGTGCCTTTACTGGTGTCTAATCAAATGCCTGCTCTGCTTCAGCAATGTAGTTAGTTATGTTGAGATATGCTGAGTGGAAAAAACCAGTTGTTCAAGAGCAATGTTTCATAGTATCTGCAGAAGAAAAAAAATCTTCATGCACGGTGTTTCGTGGTTTTTCTGTTCCCTCAATTTGCTGTGGATACCTGGATATTATCTCACAATTTTCAACTTTTCTAGTTTTTACTTGAACTGAGTCTGCTGGTGGACAATTTGTAGGGAGGCTTGTCTCAGTTGACCAAAATTCTGCATTTGTGGTATTCACACATGCAGGCTTCTCTTGATATCAATTCTGGCATACCAATCATAGAAACTCTTTATATGAACATTCAGCTACAGTTGCAATTTAGCTGTGAAGTTCAGGACCTTTGAGTTTCAATCACAAACCAAGCATGCAAAATTGCAAATGAGAAGTTTTATTACATATTGCAAAGTTAGCTATTAGTTGAGAAAGCAGTGAAACAATTTATCTTTAACAATCAATTGATTATTTCTTTTTAAGCCCATCACCCCTACTTAGGGCATAGGCTACTGACAGCAGCTTGTCAGAGTCCCCTGTCCTGGGCCAGTCTTTTGAGTTTTCCCAGTTGTAGCTCATTTTCTTGCTGTATCCTTCCCCCTTCAGGGACATGATCTTTGGAGCTTCTGTTGGAGTTTCTGTACTGCTGGGTTTTTAAGGGATTGGTTTGCTAGCTCTTGACCCCAACCTTCCTTTCACGGTGAGGCTTGGGACCATTCATGGTGGAGTTAAATAGACTGATTTATAAGATCACATTGAGGCAGTTCTGGTCATTGAGTAATTGTATTTTCAATAACATTCCTACACTTACACATTTTCTGCCTTTGTACCACAGCAGGATTTGTCTCAGGAAGCATTTGCCACTCAGGCTCCACAAGGGTTAACTTCCAACAAACCCAACCAGGAGGAGCTGACCCTCATGCAGCAGGGGCGTCCATCTAGCCTGCCGGTGAGTGCTCTTCTAGTCCCGATCTTACACCTGCAGGGATATTCAATAGCTGCCAGGTGATTTACTGGATCACCGCTGGAATAATATTCTGCTTTTTTTGGGAAGGGTAGGTATGATGCTGCTGCTTTGTCTTTGTCCAGTTTCCTTATGTCCTCTTAAAGCTAAAACTTACTGTAAAGGACCACTGTATATGTTTGGAATACAGCAGTTGAATTGAATTGACTTTATTTCTTACACCTTTTACATACATGAAAAGTAACAACCTTTATGTTATGTAATTGCAATGTGCAATCATAGTAATTTATAACAGTCAGTGAAATACACTCAAATCAGCGTGAGTTAATCAGTCTGATGGCCTGGTGGAAAAAGCTGTCCTGGAGCCTGTTGGTCCTGGCTTTTATAATGCACTACAGTTTCTCGCATGGTAGCAGCTGGAATAGATTGTGGTTGGGGGTAACTCGGGTCCCCAATGATCTTTTTACACTTTACAACTGTTTTTGCAATGTTATAATGTCATTATGTGTGTAATTTAAGCCTTATGATTTTGCTCAGTTGTCGTGTATTATGGCTTGGCAATCAGATGCAATACTAAACAGGCAAAAGGTCGGAAGAAACATGCAACTTGGTCACTATAATTGAATCTTTAAAAGTGGGAGGACCATAAAGCTTTATATGGAGATGATGCAACTTTGTACAAGTTACTTTAAATTTGCTTATAATTGTGGTATCGAGGCTTGGTGCCTGGATTTCCAGTTCATATGGTGCTTATAATGATGACCAGGCAAATGAATAATGAATAAAGGTGATTGTTATTCACCATGTTATCCAGAGAGAGAGAACCAAGAGGAGATCCAATCAAAATTAAAGGAGTTTAGTGGTGTGAAGGGAATGGACCTTGAGCAGTCAACATTATGAAGGTGGAGATGGGCAGATTGGTGATGAAGAAGTTAGAATGATTAGGCCTTATTTGGCCTTGGTGATGGATGAGTGTGTAGTTGGAGGAAGTTCTTTTCCTGACCCAGGAGACCTTCATGATTGGTAGGTGTTCATCTGATATTACTAATCTGGAAATGAGTGTTTTAATCCAAAAAAGTATGTTTTTGAATTTTGGTCAGTTGTATAGCATACTTGTCATTCTACTTGTCTTTCAATGAATGAATAATTACAGAAGAAAATGAGTGATGTAGAAGTTTTAGAATTGATCATTGGAAAAACAAAATTTTTTGGGATCTGATTCCAAAAGGCCATTGTTTATCACTTGTTATGATTGCTCTAGAAGGTGATGTTGAGTCGTTTGAACTTACTCCCTCAATGTTATTAGTGCAAGGGTTCCATAATTTGGTCTAGTTATGATAGGAATGGCAATATGTTTCTGCAGCAGAATGGTTTGTAACCTGAAGCTTAAAATGTATAGGTAATGGTCTTTGCACATACCTGAAGCCTTTGTTCAACCTAGTCATACAGAATGTGGGTTTGGGCTAATCTATTGGATTAGTTGCAAGAGCATAAAATAGGAATGGGAGTAGGTTGACATGGCATTCAATATGGTCATACTTTATCTACCCCAGTCCATAACTGTGTTCTCGGTCCCTGATCCCCTGACCTTTCAAAATTTATCTGTTTCTGCATACTTCTAATACGTGAGCCTCGTGGAATTTGGGGGAGATGATTCACTACTCTGCAAGAAGGACTTTTTAAATATCTTAATTCTAAATGACTGTCCATTATCTTAAAGCTATCTAATTTTGCTTGAGACTCTCCCATTATCTCAATATTTACCTTATTATGCCCCTTAGGATCTTGTGTTACAATAAATTCACCACTCACTCTTCTAAACTCCAAAGATTACCGACCCAATCTGTTCAGCCTTATGAACTATCAAACCACTCAGTCCAGTAATTAGCCTAGTGTATCTTTTATGGGATACTGTCAATGCTACTCTCTTCTTTGTTAGGAAAGAGGACCAAAATTACGTGCAGTACTCTAGGAGTTGCCGTGCCAATGCTCTGTATAACCTCCCTATTTTCAAACTCCAAACTTTTTGTAATAAGGGTCTGTCTGATATTTACTTTAACTTCTTGCTGCACTTGCATGCTAACTTTGTGTGATTTATGCAGAACACCTGGATTGCAATCCCTTTCCATTTAGATAAACAGTTTTTTGATTAACTTTACTGAAGTGCATGACCTGATACTATGTTACATTAAGATATTTTCATGTTCTCACAATCTATATCTTGTTTGAGAGTCTTAATCTTATCACATCTTGCCTTTTATATTGTTTTCATGGCATTGGGAAACTTGCAATTTTTTTTTTGGTTGCTGCCTTTTATTTTAAATTATTTGTCATTTGTTTGACTAGATCTTTAAGAGATACCAGAACTTGGGCCTCAAACATTTTAAAAATATATATTTTTCAAGCACCACAGGCCGCAAAATTAGAATGAGATTAAGGTAGAGGCTTGAAATATTGTAAATGGGGGAGAAAGTATAATTATTGTAAACTATTTTAAAAAAAAACATAATTTAATGGGAATCACAGCCCACATGTATGAAACAAAACACACAAAATGCTGGTGGAATACAGCAGGCCAGGCAGCATATTCATCTAGTCCTGACGAAGGGTCTTGGCCCGAAACATCAACAGTACTTCTCCTTATAGATGCTGCCTGGCCTGCTGTGTTCCACCAGCATTTTGTGTGTGTTGTTTGAATTTCCAGCATCTGCAGATTTCCTCGTGTTTGCCACATGTATGAAATTAGTTTTGTATGACCTGAAGGTATACTAATGTCTAAAATGACTCAGTTGTACAGCACAGAAACTGTCCCTTTTGGACAAATTGTTCTGTGGCTAAGGTGCCAATCTGAGCTAGTCCTGTTTGTGTGCATTTGGCCCATATCCCTCTACCTTACCTCTCCATGCATCTGTTCATATGGCTACTAAATAAAAGTACATCTGCCTCTGGCAGCTCCTTCCATGTACTCTCCACCCTCCATGTGGAAAAACCTGTCCTTTCAGGTCATTTTTAACTTTTTTCCCCCCCTCTCTAAAGCATGCACTCCTGCTTTAGAGCTCTGGTGAAATCGATCCCATTTAGCACAATTGTAGAGTCATGAAACACATTGGAAGTCTGGACTTTTTCTGCATAAAGACTTTGTGGTGATAATTTTTAAGCATCGTGGACATCTGCTTAGTCAACTGTTAAGAGAGAGATCAAGTAAATTGATTGCTCTGGTTAGCACACTACCTGTTTGGCATCCATGTTGATGCAAATGATGTGATTTTACTTTGTCAGTGGTTCAGTGAAAGGGTAGTAGGGTTGTGTGAGAGATGGTTTGGATAAGATACCGAGGTTTGAAAATTTTTTGAATTGTTTCGGTCAGTGACACTTCTCTTTGTTTTCAGATCATGAAAATAACGTGGATATATGTCACCACATACAACCCTGAGATTCTTTTCTCTGCAGGCATTCTTAGCAAATCTATAGAACGGTAACTGTGAACAGGATCTGTAAACATCAGGAACTGTAAACTGCAAATGCAGATAATGAACAAGTAACAATAAATAACGAGCATGAAGTACCAAGATTAAAGAAGTTCTTGTATGTTTGCAGTTATCCCCTTTTGTTCAAGAGCCTGGTGGGTGAAGGGTAGTAACTGCTCTTGAACCAGGTGGTGTGAGTCCTGAGGCTCTTGTACCTTCTACTTGATAGCAACAGTGAGAAAAGAGCATGGATTGGGTGGTGAGGATCTTTGATGGATTCTGCTTTTCTACGGCAACATTTCAAGTAGATGTGCTGAATGGCTGGGAGTGTTTGACTCCTGATGTACTAGGTCGGATCCAGTACCTTTTGTAGGATTTACTGATAAGGCTATGATATTAGTTAAGGTTACTTTCATCTAGCTGGATAATGGAGGATTGGTGTTGTAGGAGATAAATGTCATTTCAAAGTAAAATTGTATATCAGAGCCAATTGCCAGTATTTTAATAATTTATAAAATAACACTTAGGTTGAATAAATTCTGACTTAATTTAGTTCAAGTTTGTTGTCGTTCAACCATACAGCTAAATGTCTCAATCAGGCCAAAGTGCAAAACACAGTTCATATATCACCTACAGCACACAAAATATTATTAATACAACAATATTGACAGATAAGAATGCATTTTGTAGTTGAGCAATAGGGTTGAAGTGTACCATGAATATTCTGGCGTGAAATAAGCGAGGTTCATCAGAAAGTTGCTGGATTTCACTGTTCTTTGCTAACTGTAGTGTTCATTGCAAAAGTGATATTTTCACATCATATGCTGGAACTATCTAATCTGCTTTCCATTCTCTACCCTTGGCAGCAGGAATTGGTTTTGTGGTCTTTGGGACTTGGTTTGGTAGAGGTTCCCAGCAATTCTGTCTTTGTATAGTTCCAGAAAGAAATTAATTGATTTGCCAGTCAATGTTTAAATTCTGTACTTGATGTTGGATCACAATTATAGAACAGTACAGTGCAGGTCCTTTGGCCCACAATGCTGCGCAGACCTTTTAATCTACTCCAAGATCAGCCATCCTCATCCCTCCCACGTAGACCTCTATTTTTCTTTCATCTATATGCCTATCTAGTAACCTATTAAATGTCCCTAATGCATCTGCCTCTGTCACCTCATACTTTCCTCCAATCACCTTAAAAATATGTTCTCTTGTATTACTTGTTGATGCCCTGGGAAAACTATCAATGCTTTATATCATTTTATGCACCTCCGTCAAGTCGCCTCTCACCCTTTGCTCTAAATAGAAAAGACCCAACTTTCTCATCGTTTCCTCATAAGAAACGTTCTGTAATTCAGGTAGCATTCTGGATCCTTTCAAAACCTCCACATCCTTCCTACAAAGTGACTAAAACTGAACATAATACTCCCAAGTGTGGTCTAATCGCCTTGCAGCTTTCGAACTCCCTTTACACACCATACGCCTCCTTATTCTTTCTATCAGTGTACATGGCAGCTTTGAAGGATCTATGGCTGTGGACTCCAAGATCCCTTTTTCTCCACACTGCTAAGAATCCTGCCACTAACCTTGTACTCTGCCTTCAAGTTTGACCTTCATACTTTTCCAGAATCATTTGCCATCTTCCATTTCTAAAACGAATCACACCTGAATAGCTTTTCCCCAGTTTGGAACATAGAAGCAGCAGGGAATTGGGAAATGCTTGTACTGTATTGAAAGGAAGCTTGCAAATTTAAATTTGAGTTTGTGAGATTTCTGGTGTATTTTTAGTTTAGTGTATTCCCATCACACAGTTAAGTTATATTTTGATTAGTAATTTTTGGATTTGAGTGTTTCAAAGAGACTTAAGTTGCTGGGTTCAGTGATGCTATGCCTGTTTGTAAAATCAGAGGCAAAGAAATCTTGGTGTGTAGGATGTCTAGCGAATTGATCTGAAGTGAAAAGGTGATTTGCAGATAAAATCAAGGGTTCCAAACCTGGGGTCCACAGAACCCTTAATTGTATTGGTCCATGGTATGAAAAAGGTTGTTAAAATGTACCTTTTGTTATTTTATCTAAGAGCTTTAACATTTTGCTAAATGTTAAAAACATATAAAAGTGGTCCTGGTATGTAAATACATTAACCAAAATACAAATACAAAAAGTATTATATATGAATACACGAAGTATAAGGAATAAAGTAGATGAGCTTGAGGCTCAGTTGGAAATTGGCAAGTACGATGTTGTGGGAGTAACTTGAGACATGGCTTCAAGCGGACAGGGCCTGAGAAATGAATATTCAAGGATATACATCTTATCGAAGGGACAGACTGACTGGCAGAGGGGGTGGGGTGGCTCTGTTGGTGAAGAATTAACCCCCCTTGCGAGGGGGGGGACATAGAATCTGGGGATGTAGAGTCAGTATGGATAGAACTGAGAAATTCTAAGGTAGAAAGACCCTAATGGGAGTTATCTACAGGCCCCCAAACAGCAGTCTGGATGTAGGGTGTAAGTTGAATGAAGAGTTAAAATTGGCATGTCGCAAAGGTAATGATACAGTTGTCATGGGGGATTTCAACATGCAGGTAGACTGGGAGAATCAGAATGGTACTGGACCCCAAGAAAGGGAGTTTGTGGAGTGCCTCCGAGATGGATTCTTAGAACAGCTTGTACTGGAGCCTACCAGGGAGAAGGCAATTCTAGATTTAGTGTTGTGCAATGAACCGGATTTGATCAGGGACCTCGAGGTAAAGGAACCATTAGGAGGTAGTGACCATAATTTGATATGTTTTAACCTACAATTTGAGAAGGAGAAGGGAAAATCGGATGTGTCAGTATTACAGTTGAACAAAGGGAACTATGGAGCTATGAGGGAGGAGCTGGCCAATGTTCAATGGAACAATACCCTAGCAGGGAAGACAGTGGAACAAAAATGGCAGGTATTTCTGGGAATACTGCAGAAGGTGCAGGATCGGTTCATTCCAAAGAGGAAGAAAGATCCTAAGGGGAGTAAGGGGTGGCCGTGGCTGACGAGGGAAGTAAAGGGCAGTATAAAAATAAAAGAGAAGAAGTATAACATAGCAAAGATGAGTGGGAAACTGGAGGACTGGGAAGCTTTTAAAGAGCAACAGAAGATAACAAAAAAGACAATACGCCAAGGAAAAAATGAGGTACGAAGGTAAACTAGCCAAGAATATAAAGGAGGATAGTAAAAGCTTCTTTAGGTATGTGAATAGCAAAAAAACAGTTAAGACCAAAATTGGGCCATTGAAGACAGAAACGGGTGAATTTATTATGGGGAACAAGGAAATGGCAGATGAGTTGAACAGGTACTTTGGATCTGTCTTCACTAGGGAAGACACAAACATCTCCCAGATGTAATAGTGGCCAAAAGAACTAGGGTAAAGGATGAACTGAAGGAAATTTATATTAGGCAAGAAACGGTGTTGGATAGACTGTTGAGTCTGAAGGCTGATAAGTCTCCGGGACCTGATGGTCTGCATCCCAGGGTACTTAAAGAGGTGGCTCTAGAAATCGTGGATGCATTGGTAATCATTTTCCAATGTTCTATAGATTCAGGAACAGTTCCTGCTGATTGGAGGGTGGCTAATGTTGTGCCACTTTTCAAGAAAGGAGGGAGAGAGAAAACAGGGAATTATAGACCGGTTAGCCTGACGTCAGTGGTGGGAAAGATGCTGGAGTCAATTATAAAAGAGGAAATTACGACACATTTGGATAGCAGTAGAAGGATCAGTCTGAGTCAGCATGGATTTATGAAGGGAAAATCATGCTTGACTAATCTTCTGGAGTTTTTTGAGATGTAACTATTAAAATGGTCAAGGGAGAGCCAGTGGATGTAGTGTACCTGGACTTCCAGAAAGCTTTTGATAAAGTCCCACATAGGAGATTAGTGGACAAAATTAGGGCACATGGTATTGGGGCAGAGTACTGACATGGATTGAAAATAGGCTGGCTGACAGGAAACAGAGTACTGATTAACAGGTCCCTTTCGGAATGGCAGGCTGTAACCAGTGGGGTACCGCAAGGTTTGGTGCTGGGACCGCAGCTGTTTACAATATGCATTAATGATTTAGATGAAAGGATTAAAAGTAACATCAGCAAATTTGCTGATGACACAAAGCTGGGTGGCAGTGTAAAATGTCAGGAGGATGTTATGAGAATGCAGGGTGACTTGGACAGGTTGGGTGAGTGGGCAAATGTATGGCAGATGCAGTTTAATGTGGATAAATGTGAGGTTATCCACTTTGGTGGCAAGAACAGGAAGGCAGATTACTATCTAAATGGAGTCAAGTTAGGAAAAGGGGAAGTACAACGGGATCTAGGTGTTCTTGTACATCAGTCAATGAAAGCAAGCATGCAGGTACAGCATGCAGTGAAGAAAGCTAATGGCATGCTGGCCTTTATAACAAGTGGAATTGAGTATAGGAGTAAAGAGGTCCTTCTGCAGCTGTACAAAGCCCTGGTGAGACTCACCTGGAGTATTGTGTGAGTTTTGGTCTCCAAATTTGAGGAAGGACATTCTTGCTATTGAGGGAGTGCAGCGTAGGTTCACAAGGTTAATTCCCGGAATGGCGGGACTTTCATATGTTGAAAGATTGGAGTGACTGAGCTTGTATACACTGGAATTTAGAAGGATGAGAGGGGATCTGATTGAAACATATAAGATTATTAAGGGATTGGACACGCTGGAGGTAGGAAGCATGTTCCCGCTGATGGGTGAGTCCAGAACTAGAGGCCGCAGTTTAAGAATAAGGGGTAGGCCATTTAGAACAGAGATGCAGAAAAACTTTTTCACCCAGAGAGTGGTGGATATGTGGAATGCTCTGCCCCAGAAGGCAGTGGAAGCCAAGTCTCTGGATGCATTCAAGAGAGAGTTAGATAGAGCTCTTATAGATAGCGGGGTCAAGGGATATGGGGAGAGGGCAGGAACGGGGTACTGATTATGTATGATCAGCCATGATCACAGTGAATGTCAGTGCTGGCTAGAAGGGCTGAATGGCCTACTCCTGCACCTACTGTCTGTTGTCTATAACCTCTATTTCAGTGAACTGGGTTGTGTAGTTTTGGCCTTGCTACTGTTTAGTATACAGTGACATTTATTGATCATATTCAGTTGTCTGCATGGTGAGTGGAGCCCTTATGTACATCCGGTTGGTTTGTACACTTTCTTGTATCTTGGTAGCCGAGTCTTGCACTGCAACATTTTACAGGAAAGTGACTAAATGGACATGAAAGCAAAATTTATAATAGGGACTTCCCCAGTCCTGGGAATAGATTATGAATACAGTCACTGCCTGGCTAAACAAGAGAGCCAAATTTTTCAATGGTTAGGTTTTGAATGTTTTGGAGTTCACATTTTAACTTTTTTCAGATTGCTAATATGACTTCTGAGCTAGGTGCTGTCGTACCATTGGCTGTGCTTTGATATTCATTGTTGGGGGCCTGCTTCCTGTTGCTATTCTTGTGCCTCCCTTCAGAAGTTTGCTTCCTGTTTGTATGTGTTATGCTGTGTCAGGGCACTGGGGTTCTGTTTGTTATGCTATGTAAACTCATGCATCCTGTGACACCGAGTTTGGTATTTAGTTTCTCAATTCTGATGTTTTCTTAAAAACCTAGTGTGAATCTGTGAAATGCAAATTACTTCCACATTGCATCGTGTTCCACCTTGTGCCTTCCAATTCCAGATTTCACTTGAATTTTCTTAATAACTCTGCACATGTGCAGTTAAGTTTGGGGGTTGGTGATTTGGTGGGCTGTTGCTCTTATAACATTCTGTATCAATAATTGGGGTGGTATGGTAGCTTAGTGGTTAGCACAATTTGGGTTCAGTTCCCGACGCTGCCTGTAAGGAGTTTGTATGTTCTCCTGTGACTGCGTGGGTTTCCTCCGGGTGCTGTGGTTTCCTTCCATATTCCAAAGAGGTATGGTTTGGTAGGTTAACTGGTCATTGTAAATTGCCTGTGATTAGGTTGGGATTAAATTGGGGGAATTGCTGGATGGCGCGACCCGAAGCACCGGAAGGGCCTGTTCCTTGCTTGTTGTCAATAAATAAATTCAAGCTAATGATCTTCTGAGGAATTAAGTCTGTACTGGAGATTTGGTATCCCTTTCAAAGAATGGTGGTGAAAGATAGTTCACTACAAAAAAAGCTAAAACAAACCTTGGTAGTAGGGGAGCAAGAGACAGTCATTGCCGTCTATTAAATAGAATACAGCTGTTTGCATCAGTGTAATGGCCAAAGAATTCTCCCTTGCTGCAGCTTTCTCTTGCCTTTTGAGGAGGGGCAGTTTCATGTCATTTTGTAGTTCCTCATCCAAATGGCATGATTATACATTTTTTTAGCTCACAGTTTGCTTGTGATTTGTAGATCTGCTTTTGTCTTTAGTCAGCTATGTGAACAGGGCTGTCTTCCGCGATCAAGAGTAGACTTCTGCTTTCACCAGTTTCCCTGCTCAGTGTGTGAAACCTGCTTCTGTTTGGCAAGTGGTACATTCCCTCTGAGATGGGATAGATAGATGGATGATAGCTTTCTGCATGTTTTTTTTTAAATGTCTTTTTGGTTCCTATTCTAGTCTATAAAATTCTAGGCTTCGGTGAGCTGAGTATATGTTCCTGAACAAATTGTTAGCTGTAACAAAATCTGCTAAAATTATTAAATTCTCCTGAATTTTTAAACCTATGGCAGAAATTTGAATCAATTATTTAAGTTTCTGGGCAGTTGAAGATTCCAAGGATACACCGATTGCAAATCTATTAATCGGAAATCTGATCAAGAATACATTGATTGGAAATACATTGAATACATGGATGGGAAATGTTAAATTGTGGTCTAATATTTCCACCATTCCCAACAGACTAAATTGTAATGGACCCTCGAAGGTCAAACTTTCAATAAAATTCCTAAGTGAGGGGGGGGGAATGCTTTTACACTCTGATTTGGAGAGGAGAGGGTCAATAAAATGATCTGTGTTAGAGATGCATTTTTAAAAAAAAAAAAAAAATGCTGATATAGAAAAGGTCTTCATTTTGGGGCAGAAGAGTCCAGTAACTGGAAACATGCTCGCTTAGGGAAACCTGATTAGTGGAGAACCATTTGGCCTTTACCAAACATCTCCCTGGATGGTTGGTGGTAAGGAAGGAAGTGATAGAGGATATTTTGGGCTTCCTACAGCATTAATTACCTCTTCATAGTAATCATCGTCTCACTTTTGACCTCGTAAACAGTAACTGTTCACTTGTAGAATATCATTGTTGTGTGGCAAGTGTCTCAAACAAGTCGATGCTTGTTGAAAATGCAGAATATGTATGTGGTCCGTCAGCATTTTACTGCCATGGGAACACAGCCTCAGTGCACATGTCTCAAACTACAACTGCTAGCTGGTATTAAAAATACAAATTGTGCCAATATTTTCCTTAAAAAGATGGGGAAAATCCAGTGTGTATATTTGATGTAGCAATATATACACTTTCAAGATTTTCTGTTCATTTGCCTGTGAGGCTGGGAAACATGATTCACTGCTTCATGAGAAGTGATCCTGTTCGAGATTCAAGATGTTTTAATGCCATTTCCTGTACATAGTGTAAGAGAGAATGAAATAGTTACTGAGTTTGATGCAGCAATAAGGTAAAACATAGTGATTAAAATAAACACAATAATTATGAATATGGAGATAACTTGTATATATTGACTGTCTGAACATAAAGTGACATGAGGCACAGGAGTATCTGTATGTAAGGTGACTGACAGGAAATGACAGTGGTGGTAGAGGTGGGCTAGTGAGTGGAGGAGTTGATCAGCATTACTGCTTGATAAAGTTTTTGAATCTGGTGGTCCTTGAGTGGATGCTACGCAGCCTTCCTCCTGATGGGAGTGGGACAAACATTCCATGAGCAGGATGGGTGGGATCCTTCGTGATGTTACTGGCCCTTTGCTAGCGCCCTTCTGTATGTAGTTGACAGGTAAGCTGGTGCCAGTGATGCGTTGGACAGCTTTGACGATCCATTGTAAAGCCTTCCTGTCCGCTACAGTGCAGTTTCCGTCCCATACTGTGATGCAGCTTGTTAGGATAGTCTCTACTCCACATCTGTCGGGGGGTGGGGGGGGGGGGCGACAAGAGTATAGACATACTCAGTCCAGCTCTCTTCAGCCTCCTCAAAGTATTTTTCCTGATTGTGTAGGATGTGTTGTGGATCAATGAGAGGTTGTGTTAGACGTGCACTCCCAGGAGTTTGATACTGTTTGCAGTTTCCACTGCTGTGCCGCTGATGTAAGAGTTCTCCTGAAGTTGTGTGTCTTGTTGACATTAAGGAAGAGGTTATTTGCCTGGCACCGGCCTTGAGCTCTTCCACCTCCTCTCTGAAGGCCATCTCATCGTTGTGGGTGATGAGCCCCCACCACTGTTGTCATCAGTGAATTTGACGTGGCGATTGCTTGGGTGTTTGGCTGTCCAGTTGCGTGTGAACAGAGAGTACAACGATGAGCTCAGCCCATAGCCCTGGGGGTGGGGGAAACATGTGTTGAGGATGATGGGGAGGGACGAGTAGTTGTGCATCTTGACTATCAGACATCTGTTGGTTAGGAAATCAAATACCCAAGTGACACAGTGATGTATTTAGACTATTAATTCCCATTTCCTGCACTGTCTGTATCCTCATACTTTGCCTCTTTAAATGCTTCTCTAGCTGTGTCTCAAAACATAGTGATTGTATCTGTCTTCACTGCTTCTGGCAGTGAATTCCAAATATCAACCAGTCTGCATAAATGGATGTCTTTAATTGCTCTTGCATTTACATGCATCTCTGAAATATTAGTTCCATATTCATTATAGTGATATATTCATTTTAGGATCTCTTTAAATTGGTACCTCTGTACAGCTCAGTTTTGTTTTATGTTGCAGCTCTTAAGTTGAGAAGGTGAATGAACTAGTAGCTGCTTTTCTACAAAAGGACACACTTCTCCTTTCCACTTTCAGTGAAGTATTATTGATATATTCCTCTTTTTAGATGGTTACTTGGACCTTTTGAAAGGGTCTTTCCATGTGTTCTGAGCATGGAGCTTGTGCCTACACACTTTCAATGTAGTTCCATGGAGAAAATGTTAATTTTGATTCTAGAATACTAACTGATATTCCCATTTAAGGAGAGTTAATGCTGTTAATCAATCATCAGTTAGTGCAAGTAAACTATACCCTCAATTCTAGATACTTTTTTGTGTTGTGTAAAGCTGAGTGGCAGAGTTGCTGAAGGAAGCAAGAGATTTGTGATATAGAGTGATCCAACTGAAAGCTGCTTTCTCATATTCACTCTGTTTGTTGATCAAAATTTTACTTCCTTCATAAGCATTCTGGGTTTCACTGCTTGGTGTCTGCAGTTTATTTAGAATGCAAACTACTGTCACTTTTTGGAAACTTTTTTTTTCCTTTGGCTGCATGACTGGGCACATGTAGACCTGAAAGGTTTGATCTGTTTGAGAGGATCAATGATTCACTCTTGTGTTTTAGAGCAGTTAGTTTTTCTTGTTTGCATAAGAAACAGGGGAAGGATATTTGGTCATATCACCCCTTTCTGGTATTTAGAGTAAGTATACACCTCATTTTATTAGGGCCAACTTCTACAAATGTTTTATGTCATATATGGCCATGACTTCTTTGCAGATTCCTCTCTTCTCAATTGCATAAGCTACATTTCTCCTCTTTGTCTATTCCCCACTCTTCTCACCTGCCTACCACTTCTCCCTGGGTCATCTCCTCTGTTCCTTTCTCCTCTGGTCCACTCTCCTCTCTTAGCAGATTTCTTCATTTCCAGCCCTTGATGTTTCCTATCCACCTGGCTTTACCCATCATCTTCCAGTTAGCTTCCTCTCCCCACCCCACCTTTTTATTCAAGCATCTTCCCCCTTCCTTCTCAGTCCTGAAGAGAGGTCTCGGCCCAAATGTTGACCATCTATTCACTTCCATAGATGCTGTTTGACCAGCTGAGTTCCTCCAGCACTGTGTGTGTGTGTGTGTGTGTGTGTGTGTGTGTGTGTGTGTTGCTTTGGACTTCCAGCATTTGCAAACTTTCTTGTGTTTCTTTTGTAAATTTATAGTAATGTTTTTGCCTGAAATAAAGCTAAATAATAAATGAAGTTTGTTTTTTCCCTTTGGTCATATCATATCTAACTACATTATCATGTCTTCTATTAGTAAACTCAATCTGATTCACTCAACAGTTGTAATATTTTCAAACTGCATTGTAATCTCAGGATTTTAAATTGCGGCCTGTCATGGACTTCCCAGCATTCTGTCACCCATCTCCATAGTATGGTTCCAAGATTTTGTCTTGTGAATGTGTTATTACACTTCACTCTGTCTGTTGATTGCAATATGTGTGCTAGACAAGATCTTTTAAACCCTTCATAGATTTGGCTCCATCTTTTAATTCCACCTGATTCTACAGCCTGCTTTTACACCCAGAATGATTTTTAAAAAAATCCTCTTCCATTAACTGTCCATGGACCCCAGATTAGGAATCCTTGCTCTAAAGATTTACAGGAACAGAAATAATTTGCCTTTTTGGACATTTAGATCAATTAAAAAAAACCTCTATTATCAACAGATGCTCAATTTCATTGATACCTTGCCTAACAAAGATGTTTCCATTCAGTCTTAAATTTTCATCTTAATGAAAGTGAGCTGCTTCAACAAATATCGCCCAGTTGCACTCACATCTGCTTTGAGAGGTTGGTCATGGCTAGAATCAATTCATGTTTAAGCAATGACCTGGACCTGCTGCAATTTGCCTATCCCCACAATAGGTCTACAGTGGATGCAATCTCACTAGCTCTCTAGTCGGCCTTGGATCACCTGGACAATAGTAATCCTATGTCAGGCTCTGTTTATTGATGACAGCTCAGCATTCAACACAGCCATCCCCTCAGTTCTAATCAACAAACTCCAAAAATCTAGGCCTATTGGAAACATACTCTCTGCATCCACTCTATTTAGGCCTTTTTGATGGGTTTCAATGAGATGCCCATCCTTATTCTTCTAACTCCCAACAAGTACCGGCCCAGAGCCATTAAATGTTCCTTTTACCTTAACCCTTTAATTCACTTTCAGGATCTACACTTCCTTCTTGAAGTCACATGACCAGTAATAGATGTGATGTTACAGCTTTTGGGGGGAGAAATCCGGGTTTCTGGCACACTGAAGGCAAAAGTTGTTTAAACGCTGACTCTAATTTTAAGATCATGTTTTGGACTAGAAAATTTCTACCTATTCAAAATGTTTAATGATGTATATTTGACATATATATTGTATATAATTATAATGTTTGTATATTTCCAATTAATCATCTGATCAAAATGTTATAATCATTTTATGCAATATGCACAAATAATTTAACCCCTTATCCTCTTTACTGAAGTGCCAGAATCTGTCATACTAATTTCCAATTTATCTTACCTGAAGTCAAATGCTGTGATCTGAATGCAACGATTTTAAAAAAGGCCATCTACACTTGATACATTACAGTGCCTTTGTTTTTGCAGCCCGCACAGCAATCCATTAGCCTTTCTGATGATTGTTACTGCAATTTACAGCTTTTTTTTAAAAATGGGGAAAATCCCTTTCTCCTTCACAGCTGTTAAAAATTTTGCCCATATACGAAGTGGATGACCTACACTAAACTCAGCATTATCTTTGCCCATTCATTCGAATAATCTATGCCCTATGCTAACTTCCTCTTTCCTAATTGACTAGGATACACGATGCTCAATTCCTTTATTTATACATCAAGAGATATGAGGAGCAACTAAGACTGCTGTGGAGATCTCTGGGGAGCATTACTTGCTGAAATTGCCTTCTGAAATAAACCCTTTATTTCAGTTTGTTTGCCACTTTCCCACCAATTATCAAGCAACATTACAAAGTTAATTCCAGTTCCATGTGCCTAGTGTAATGTGAGATGTCTGGGTTGATGCCTTCTTTTAAATAAAATCCATGAAAAAATTGCTTACTGAAATCTATTCAAGAGCTCTTATCAACTGGCACTTGTCTATGTACTCAGTTACTGATGATAACTTGCCGCTTTTTCGATTAAACTTCCCCATTCGAAATAGGCAGCTTTACCATTCAAAGGTACAGATCCTAAATGTAAATATTTGGGAAAATTATCACTATCAAGTCCTTAATTTATCTGCTTTGAGTCCTATTATTAGTTGTTTGACATGCATTTCAAATTCCTTTGTGTCACTGAAATTTTTTTTTGCCCTTGTTTATTCTTTAAACAAAGTGCGCATTGAATAAATTTGCCTTTATCACGTTACTAATGGTTGGTTTTGTATGTGAGAAAATGGGATAACTAAATTTTTGGTTGGTTAAATCCTGAAACAGTATAAAGCTTTATAATCTACTCTGAATTCCCCATCACTGTTGATTTTGTTACAATATAAAATGCCAGTGATTGACCTGATTGATAGTTTGTTATGTGCGTGTTTGTATGATGTGGACAGTCATGGTCTTTCCATGACTATGACTGTTCTTGGCTTATTTTTCTACAGAAGTGGTTTGCCATTGCTGCCTTCTGGGTAGTGTCTTTACAAGGCGAGTGACCCCAGCCTAATGTGAGCCTGATTCGAGGGTGGAGGGGCTGGTGCTAAACAGGTGCTACACCTTGCCCGAGAGAGACCTGCAGGCTAGTGGAGGCTTTGGTAGAGACATATCTTCACCTTGCCACCCTTGATTAAGAATAAAGAAATTTTTTTTACCTCTGAAGCTAAAAAGTCTATCCTAAAATCCATTTTGAGGTGTTTTGATAACCCTTCCACTAACTTTAGACATTGTTTGCTGCTATTGCTTTGCTGGTTTTTGGAATAAATAAACAAATTAGGAACAGAAGTAGTTCAGAGCCCAGGACTTCCCAACCTGGGGTCCATGGACGCCTCAGTTAATAGTAGGGATCCTTGGCGCATAAAATGTTGGAAACCTCTGACATAGCCCCTTAAACCTATTCCACCATGCATAAATCTGATTGTAATCATCCTGCATTCCAGCCTACCTCCAGTAACATTTTATTTCTTGCTTTTGAATGAACCTATGTAATAATGCCTTTTAAAAATTCAAAAATTCCTTTTCCTTTGCCCTTTAAGCAAAAGGGTTGCAAAAATGATTGGAGTTCATAGAATCGGTATGTTGAAGTTAAATGATTCAATTCAAAGTTCAAAGTAAACCTAGTATTAAAGTACATATATTTCACCATACACAACCCTGAGATTCATTTCCTTCTGGGCATACTCTGTAAATCCAAGAAGCATAATAGAATCAATGAAAGACTGCACCTAACAGACAAACAACCAATATGCAAATACAAAAGAAAAAATAAATAATAAATAAGCAATATATATTGAGAACATGAGATGAAGAATCTTGAAAGTGAGCCCATTGGTTATGGGAGCATTTCAATGATGGGGCAAGTGAACTTGAGTGACGTTATCCCCTTTGGCTCAAGAGCCTGATGGTTGAGGGGTAATAATTGTTTCTGAACCTGGTGGTGAGAGTTCTGAGGCTCCTGTACCACCTACTTGAGGGCAGCAGCAAGAAGAGAGCATGTCCTGGTCCTTCAATTATTACAAAAAACATTTCCTTTAAATCATTACATAATTAAACTTTACTTCCAGTGTGTTTTTTTTTTTGTTTTCAGTAATCACTATAAATTGTCCTAAGAGATAACTATTTTCTAACCTGCTGGGAAAATAAAGCTGGTGATAGAATTGTTATGGTATAGGTGGCAATCACTCAGCCTGTTTTTGTTTCCTGCTCCTGTCAATCAGTTATCCCCTTTCTTCAGTTCCTTTCCCATGGAATTGCAAGCTGTTCTGTTTTGTGCCTGTCCTATATTTGAGGGCACTGATTGATTCTGTTCCCCTTGCCCACTATGAGCAGTGAATTTCAGATCATAGCTTAAAGGTTCATCATCTTTTACATGTTGCTCAATCTTTGTAGGCTACGTCCTAGGCTCTTGAGCAATTACTTCTGTCTAGGTCTCCATTTGCTTGCTTTCATGTAAGCTTCTGAGTGGCTCGTAGGGCCATTTTGTTGGTTGTCCATGTAAGTCAGACAAGTACAGGGTACAGATTTCCTTCCCTGGAAGATATGGGTGTATCAGATGTCATTTTTCTAAATTATCAATAAATTGTTTTCTTTAATCGAGTTTAATTTCCACAATTTCTGTAGTGAAGCTTGGGCAAGATGCCTATTTGCACTGATTCAGTTTCCCTGTCTTTTATAATAAAACTTTCCCCAGCAACATACCGTTCTTTTAATTTTTTCTCCACTTACCATCACTCTGGCAGTTTTCTCCATAAATCCACTAATCTCTGGAAAGATGTGCAACTCAGATCTCCTTTGATCTTTCTCCTCTCACCTTAAACCTCTGCCTCTAGTTTTCAACTGCCCTACCAGGAGAAAAAGACTAAATTGTATGCCTTACTTGTGTCTTCCATAATTGTATGAACCAATAGGGTTTCTGTTCAGCCTGTCTCACTGTCTCTACCTGTCTATCTCCCCTATAACTTGAGTACACCAGACCAGGCAACACTCCTGCAAATGCTTTTTGCACCTCCTCTTGCAATCACTTACTTCTTGCTGTGAGATGAACAGGATTGTATATAATACTCCCAGGTGTGAGCTAACCAACAATTTGTGCAGCTATAATGTAATATCCAAAATCATATGTTTTTTCATATGTCTAACTGTGTCACACTTTCAGGGAACTATTTAGTTGTACCTCAAGACTTCAGTGTTCAGTAGCATTCTCCAGGGTCCCGTCTATATATCAGGGTTGGTTTAGCTTCTCAAATTACACTGCTTTGTACACGTCAGTGAATTTCCATCACTAATTCACCTGCCCACTTCCTGAGTTGATCCCTGATTTTGTAACCTTAGACAACCTTCCCCATCACTAGACCACCAAATTGGGTGTTATCTGCAAGGTTGCAAGCTATCCTATTACTGGTAGATAAAAGTATAGTTCAAGGACCGAGGAGTGTAGACTTAAAAAAAACCTGGGCATAATGTTGCCTGCCTTGTGCCAAGGTTAAGGGCATATGTCATGGTTGTGGAGTGAAGGAGAACTGATTGTGAGAGATAGTGACATTGATAGGATAAAGAACAAGCTTCCATTGAAGGAGTTAGGAATCAATAAAAAAAAACAATAATGATCATTTGGATTACTATTTAAATCACAGCCTATTTGACAGAGTGAAATAAAATGAGAGAATCAAATGTGTGGTCTGAAGATTGATGTAGGTAACATGGGTTTTGTGGGATGTTATATCAATTAGAGAGAAAGGAGGAGCTTTTGGCTGGGATAGTCTTTACCTGAGTCTGTCTGGGACTCGTGTCCTTTCCAATTGAATCATGAGGTCTGTAGATGAGGCTTTAAATTTATAAGAGAAAGGGCACAATGAGGACATAGTGTAAAATAGAAATCTGTTAGAAACAGTGCATTCAAATGTAAAAGTGTATTGACTTCCAAACATAATTGTAATATAAGGCGTGTAGCATGTGTAAAATGATCATAAATGACTTGAATCTATGTCAGGGGTTCCCAATCTTTTTTATGCCATGAACTCCTACCATTAACTGAGGGGTACACAGACCCCAGGTTGGGAACCCCTGATCTAGATGTAGGGAAAACCAAGTTAGCAATACAGCAGAGAAATGAATTTTTGGAGTGTATGAGATGGTTTACAAGATCAATATGTTGAGTAACCAACGAGAAGCTATTTTAAATTGAGTATTGTGTGATGTGAAAGAGTTAATTGATCTGGTAATTAAGACCTCTTTAGGAACAGTGATCATAATACAGAATTTTACAAAAAGAGTCGGTGGTTTAGTTAAATCTGAAACCAGTGTTTATAGCTGAATAATGCAAACTCTGGCTATCGTGTGATGACTAACTTTAAGGTATAGTTTACAAGTGAAATAAAAATGGTGTAAGCATGGGCTATAGGAATTGTTGAAAATAATGTGAAGACACAGGTGTTGCACACAGCTGTAAAGAGCATTAGATACAAGGATTGGGAAAATGCTTAAGAGCTCTGCAAAATAGAGCCAGGGTGTTGGTGGGCAAAGGAAGGGTAGATTAGCAAGATTGTATGAATTGTATGAATTTCTATCGATGGTCAAAAAGAAAAAGATGAACAGAAGTTAATATTGGATCCTTTACTGGCTGAGGCAGGAATCCATATGTTTGGAGTAAAGAAGTGGCAGAGAAATTTAACAGATATTTCATCTGTCTTCCTGGAAGATGAAAAAAATACTTAAATTGCGCAGGGTTAAGAGTTTGAAGTAAATGTAGAGCTCAGAAAAGTAGCATTAATTATAGAAAAAAAATGAAGACATTGATGGGATTGAAAACCAAGTGCTGATGAAGCTGTGTAGATGCTTGTCTTCCAAAATTCCACTGAGTGGAAGGTAGCAAATATAGGCCCACTGATAACACACCTCTGTAGTGTGCCTATACATTTGTCCCTCAGTGTCCTTCCCACTGATTGGCAATAATGGAATAGACCCTCTAGTGTAATTGCATTTACTGTTTCCTCACTAAATTGATTCTGCCTTTAGTTGTTCCAGGGCATCCTCTGTCAGCAGCAGTGCATTCTTAATAATTTTGCCTCTTTTGAATCATCTGAATACAGTGAATACAGTGTTCACTTTGTATCTCATCTCTTAATAGGACAGGAGGTCATGAGAGTATCATCTGGACGTATTTAAAATCAACTTGGAAGTGTTCAGAATGGACAAGGCAGGGATTTCTCTTGCATATCTTTGACATGGATTGGGTGGGCATAAAGGTCCCATTCTGCTGTACTTTTTCTGTAGGCTTGCTCTTCAGGCAGTGAAAGGGAAATCTTTAAGGTTAGACAAGGAAAGATTGAATAATACTCGTGGAGGTTGAGTGCTGGTACTGACTGGTTGGGCCTGATCGTCTTCTATCTGTTATGTTTACTTTATGGCAGCCTTCTGTAGAGATTCATGTGATGCAACAAAGCCTTGGTGGACAGGTTGCATTTTCACATCCACTTTGCTTCATTTGTTATGTGCTGTGTTGTATGATGTGGGCAACCATCGTCTTTCCATGACAGTGATTGTTCTTAGCAAAGTTTTTCTACACAAGTGGTTTTCTGTTGCCGCCTTTTGGGCAGTGTCTGTACAAGGTGGGTGACCGCAGCCATGATCACTACTCTTCAGAGATTGTCCGCCTGGCGACAGTGGTCGTATAACCAGGACTTGTGATATACTCTGGCTGCTCATTCAACCGTGACTTCATATGAAAATGATCGGTGGTCGGTGGGTGAGCTAAGCAGGTGCTACACATTGCCCGTGGGTGACCTGCAGCCTAGCGGACGGAAGGAACACCTTAAACCTCCTTTGGTAAAGACTCAACTCCACCCTGCCACCCATCATGTCCCAGCATTCCCAATAGATCACGTTTGATTCAGTCCGTGCCTTCAGTTTTCTCCCTGCAGTTTGTATTCCTACAGCAGGACTAAAATTCTGCCATCATGTGGTTTCAAATGTACCTGTGGCTTCACTGCTCTGTCCGTCCCTTAAGCCAGAGGTTTGCAGATGGCAACCAGGCTTCGAGTGATGGAACCAGAAGTGTCCCATATGATGGCCATTCTGCCATGAGCCTTTTTCAGTGACCTGGACAACATTTGCTTGCTGGAGAATGGTCTTACTGAGACAATACACAGGAGGAGATGAGAAATTGCTGCATTCAGTTTTTTACCTAAGCATGGCTGGCCGGCGACGTGCCTGGCTCTCCAGAATGACAGCTCCCTGTTGGGGAAATCGAGGGAGGCAGATTCCGTGTGTCTGTTGACGTGGGTTGCACGTACTCTTCTGTAGTCGGCAGTCGTTGTTCTGTGGCAATTGAACATCATGTAGTTAAATGCCTGAATGCTTCTCAGGGAGCTTATGGTTGAATTTATAACTGCTGCCTACATCCCCTCCCTATGTCAAGGACACACTGGGAGACCTGTACCATATCATCAGCTCATTATTAAATAAGTATCCAAACGGTCTCCTCATAATTGCAGGAGACCTCAATCATGTTGTTTCTTCTACCTTTTTGCTTTTTTTCATCGCGTTCTTTATGCTCATTGTGTTTTTAAATTCTGCATCGGAGCCAGAATAACAATCATTTCATTCCCCTTTACACTTGTGCTCTGTAGAAATGACAGTAAACTACCTTGAACTGTTGTGTACTACCAAAGGCATTTAAAGACAGTCAAAATAAGACTTAAACAACTGCTACATTTTAAAAGAAATAGTGCTGTTTTGAAAATGTAACTAATGAAAATTATTAATATTAACTAAAAGGAAAAACTCTTATATTTAGCTTAAATGCTGGCTGGGGTAAGGCTGAAGTGTAACTCTGGGTGATCCGGAATTAATCTTGACTCCAGAGGTGCACTGAAAGATCAGACACTTCACCAATATTTTGGAACCAGGAGGGAGAGAAGGTTGCCAAGACTGTGACATTGTTTCTAATTCGGCTTGGTTTTCAATATGATAAGCCAACCTATGTGTAGTGAACTGCCACGTAAATGCAGTGTATTCGTATAAGGATATTCCTGATTTCCCCGCCTGTACAAGAGGTCAATTGTGTAACTATAGGACTTTAGAAATATTGGGGCACCTTCTGCAGCTTGTCAATTTTCATGGATCTGCTGACGAACTATCAGCATAATCTGGCTTGATCACAAGTGAAACAGCAGATCTGTCTCTCCCTAGTTTCCAAACATTGTAATACGCAGAGGGTAGGGTTTTCTGGACATAAAATTTCATTTGAGAGTCAAATTTAAAATGTGGGTAAATGGTTAATTGAGTTTTAACTATCATTGATGAGAGCCACCAGTGGAGGGAGTGTTGCTCTGTTTATTCCTGTTGTATGTGGTATATATCCAGACCTGCTCACAAGTTAGGAGAAGATTCTGGGAACGGACCATGAGCGAGGCTCTAATTTTTGAGTTATTTTCCAGTTTTTGTTTGTTTCACAAATTTAGTTAATTATGATTATTTAAATATTTCAGAAAATAACTTTTGATTTCTATAAGTATGGATAAATCAAAGTATCAGTGAGAACATGGGTTGCTGTGATTTGATTGTATGGATTATGCATGGTAGCATGTGATGTTAGAAATCTGCTTGCTCTGGTTTTCAGCAATATTAAACCTCAGCCACTTTCTAGACACTAGCTTAAAGGCAACTTTGCATTTAAACAAGTAATGCATTTCATCAATCATACAGTGCTTTTTCAAACCTCCACAGGAGTTGAAGCAAGAATTATTTGTGATCTCTGAGGAAATAAGCTTCACACCTAAATTATTCTTGTTCTACTTGATGCCTTGTTGGTTTTCATTTTCCAAGGCCATTAGTGCCTAGTTGAGTATTGTAGGATGTTCTCAAAATTTACTTGTGACACAATTGCAAAAGTGAAAATGTCTTGAGTTGAGCAACTTTGGAAACATTGTTTTGCATAATTGCACTCAATTTTGCCCCATTTTCAGTTGCTTCCAATTTATTTTGCCCCACTGTTATCAGGCACTGACTAATCAGCAGGTTGGCTTTATTAGTGGACAACATGCAGGTTTAAAAACCCAAAAAAACATACTGAAATCAATGTGCAAATTTTGCATAGTTGCTGCATATTGTTTCCATAAGAATTTTATCATAGCAATGCTGCATAAATTAATGGTTTGCTTAACGTAGTAGGGCTGATTTGAATCAAAGTGGGGGAGGATATAAACAGACTCTACATCTGGATGAACAGCCAGGCTTTAATGGAAGAATTGGGGAACAAAGTTGTGGGGGGGGGGGGGGGGGAGGGAAGTGGATGGAGAGTGTGTATGTTTCTATGTTAAACTTTTTCTGACTGTACTTTATTCCTTTCATTTTCAATTTCAGTGTTATTTTTGTATTTGAATTAAAATTGTGATAAAGGTGATATTTCTTGATTTGTCAGGACTTGGGCAGCAGATGCATACTTTAAGATTAATTTAAGTCGCTGTAATTTTGGTTTAATTTATAATTGATACAAGACACATTGAGGTTGATTTGTAAAGATGGGTCTTTTTGGCATTTGAACGTGTGCTATACTTGTGTGATGTCAGCAGACAGGAGAGTATGATGAGAAGAAATAAGAATGGATGCTTTTACCAAGTTTACTGTTTGTAAACAAAGAAGTTAGCAGCTGTTTATTCCATTGAGTTTGTTCCACAATTAAAAGCTCAAATATAGCTGATTTGTGCCCAATTACATTAATGCAGGCGTGCTATATCCTTGATCCCTTTAGACGCCAGATCTCTATTTACCTGTGAAAGCTCCAATTGACACCAGCTTAATCTTTTAAGATCTATGAATACTCTGGCAACTTAATGTTATACCATAAGACAGAAGAGCAGAATTGGGCCATTCAGCCCATCAAGTCTGCTCTGCCATTTCATCATGGCTGATCCATTTCCTTCTCAACCGTTTTCCTGCCTTCACCCTGTAACCTTTCATGCCCTGACTAATCATGAACCTATCAAGCTCCACCTTAAATACACCCAGTGACCTGGCCTCCATATCCACCTGTGGCAACAAATTCCACAGATTCTTCACCGTCTGGCTGAAGAAGTTCCTCCTCCTCTCTGTTCTAAATGGACACCCCTTTAGTCCTAGACTCCCCACCAAGGGAAACATTACTTCTAAATAGGCCTTTCAGCATTTGATTGGTTTCAATCTTCTTCCTTCTTCAGAACTCCAGCAAGTACAGGCCCAGAGCCTTCAATCGCTGCTAATACGATAGCCCTTTCAATCCTCAAATCATTCTTGTGAACCTCCTCTGAACCCTCTCTAAAGTCAGCGCATCCTTTCATAAATAAGGTGCCGAAAACTCCTCACAATACTCCAAGTGAGGCCTCGCTGGTGCCTTTTACAGCCTCAGCATTACATCCTTGTTTTTATATTCTAGTACTTATTGCATCCATTCAAGGCTATATGTTCAAATGAACACTAAAGGGTTTGTGTGTTAAAGAGCTGGTACTTGTTACAAGAGCTGCATAGTGGGAAATGGATCTCACTTGAACGAGGAAGGGGCATGCATTGTGGTGGAAATGGTAAACGTGGAGGTAACAAAGGTTCTTAAATAAGTGAGTGGATGAAGATGGAGAAAAACGTGGGTATTCTTTTGATAATGTCCCACACGTTAGGGAAGGGTTTGGGATCTGAGGTCCCAAAACCTTCTTAACATGTATTGGCAAACTAGATCCAAAATTGGCTTGGTGTTGAGAGGCAGAGTGTGATAATGAAGAGTCTTTTTTTCCTGACTTGACGTGGTTTATTGAAATGCCTTGTACAAGAATGTAGGTGGTCTGATTAGTAGATTTCCAAAAATTGGTGGAAGTCTCGAAGAAGATTGCCTTTGGATTCAGGGATATTGACCAGGTGGGAAGTTGAGCAGTTAACCAGACTTGTGAGGTTATGCATTTTGGGAAAATACATATTGGTAAGGATTTGTACAGAAAAAGGCATTGCCTTTAGCATTGTTGATGTACAAAGACACCTTGGGGTGACTGAAGATGGTGACAAAGGTAGATAAGGTAGCGATGAAGGCATTGGTGTGCTTGCCTTCATAGGCTGAAGCTTTGAGTATTAGAGTTGGGATGTTGTGTTGTATACTACAGGAAGAATTCAGTAACATTAGAAAATGCAGAAGAGATTTACTAGAATGATAGCTTGATTGGAGTGCTTTAGTTGCAAAAGAATAGATTTGAAAGGCTGCATCTGTTCTCACAGCAAGGGATGACCTTATTAAAAATTTAGGAGATTTAGAGCTGCAGCTAGGATAGATGGCCTTTTTCCTGGGGTACGAAATTTAAAATTAGAGGGCCTAGATTTATGTATGAGCTGCTCGACAAGGTTGTAGAGTAAAACAGCACAGAAGCAGGCCCTCTCTCCGCACCTGTTCATGCCTTTCTAAGCGAGTTGCCTTTGACTATACTCCTCAAATTTTCCTATCCATAAACCTGCCCAAATGTCTTTTAAACGGTGTAATTGTACCTGCCTTTACCATATCCACCATGATCGAAGTGGAACATCTTGCCCCTTAAATTTGTTTTAGATCTTTGCTCTTGCCTTAAGTCTATGCCACTAGTTTTAGATTTTTCCACATTGTTTAAAAAAGACATTTTCTACCTTACCTATGCCCTTTATGATTTCTATAAGCCTCACTGAAGGGAGAGTGGTCCTGCCCATCTATTGTCTCATAATTTACGCCCTCCAAAATGCGGGTAGCATCGTTGCCTTTGGTAATGGTATGACGACTATTAAAGCACCTAATATTCTGGGTGTAGTTTTATCAGTGTCCTATATAGCTGTAGCATGTCTTGTGCTCAGTGTTCTGACTGATGATGGCAAGCATGCCACATGGCTTCTGCGCTACTTTGCCTTTCCTGTGTTGCCATCTTAAGAAAACCATGTTGGTACCCCCTACCATTACTTTGTTCTACAAAACATCTCAAGACCCTGACTGCTCTTGTGAGAGTTCTGCCCTGGTGTAACTTTCATCATTTCATTCTTATGTAAGCTAAATTTCCATGTGTCATGGCAAAGGCAGGAAGAGTTGGTGTTTAACAGACATCTAGGCAGGTACACCAATAGAAAATGATAGGATATAGGTCTAATACAGGAAAATGGGGTTAGCACAGATAGGCATTTACATAGAAGATTTGTACAATTCTATGATTCTTCTAGTGGAGATGCAGGAAATAATTAAGAAAGCTAATGATATTAATTGGTAGAGGAGTTTGTGCTTCAGTTATGTAGGGCATTGGTGAGACTATACCTGGAGTATTGAGTGCAATGTTGATCATCCCTGTTAGTAAGTATATTTATGCTTTGGGAGTAGTTCAGTCAAAGATTTACTAGGTGATGCCTGGAATGGATTTGTTATCTTATAAAAAAAAGTTTGGAGATGGTAGACTTGTATTCCCTGAGATATAAAAGACTAAGGAATGACTTGATCGAACTGATGAAGGTCCTGAGGGATCATGTTTGGATGTTTCCTCTTATAGGAGCATCTGGAACTAAGTCATTGTTTAAAATAAGTTATCCTTTTCTGGTAAGGCAAGAATTCTCTTCTGAGGGCTTTGAGCCTTTGGAATTCTTTTTTCAAAGGGACAACTAAAGGAAAAGTGTTACTGTGAGCTTATGATCTTATAACCTTATTGAATGCACTATTTTCCTAGTCAGACCAGCATGATCTCATCAAATGTGACTATAAGATATGGGAGCAGAATTAGGCCATTTGGCTCATTGAGTCTCCTCCACTATTTCACCACGACTGATCGATGTATTTCCCTCTCAGCCCCAATCTCCTGCCTTCCCCATTGTATCCCTTCATGCCCCGACAAATCAAGTATCTGTCAAACCTCTGTCTTAAATATACCCAGTGACTTGGTCTCTACAGTTGTCAGTAGTAGAAAATTTCACAGATTCACCACTAAAGAAATTTCTCCTCGTCTCCATTCTAAATGGACATCCCTCTATTTTGAGGCTGTGTCCTTTGGTCTTAGACTTACTCACCAAAAGAACCACCCAGTCCATATCCGCTCTATCAAGGCCTTTCACCATTTGATAAGTTTCATTGAGATTTCCCCTCATTCTTCTGAAATGGCGGAGCAGGCTCAAGAGGGCAAGTTGTCTATTCCCCCCACCCCCCAATTCATTTTCATACAACGGCTTGGTATAAACATTTTGAAAAGCAGGTTTTGTTGGTGTTGAAAGCAGGAGCTAGACGCAAGGATGGAGCCCTTTATTCTCTGTAGTTCCTTTGTGGCTGGTGGTTTGGAGTGTGGATTTGTACTTGGCTGCCTGACCTTGAGGTCTAGCCAGCAGGGAAACTGAGCTGCTTCATGGTGGCTTCAGCTCCAGTGGTTCATGTTGACTTTCTGTTCCATGACATTGTAAAGGATGTATGCAGGAACAAAAATCGGGTCCTGTGCATTTGAAGTGGCAGGAAAAGTTTGTTTTATATGAAGGAATATAAAATGGCTTTCAGAAGTTGGTTTTGAACTTGTAAACTCTTGAGTTACCACAGGCATATTTTCTGAAGTGCACCGTGTGTGTGTGTGTGTTTAACGTTGAATGTAGGTGATCTGTAGTTTGAGGCTACCTATAGAGTTAATTGACAATCGTTTTGTGACAACTCTTAGAGTTCAAAATCACATTCTGATCTTTGGTTCTATAATCCTTATGATATTACTAAATGGTAATGAACATATTTGTATATAGCATCTGTAGTGAAAATTGCTTGTAAAGCAGTGTCTCTTCATTATTACATTATGCTGTAGCATAATCAAAATGATAACACTCATTTACTGAGAACCAACTCCTGATCATAAGGCTGTCTGCAGCAATATCTCAGTTTCACCCAGATGTTACCAGTGAATGCCCTTGGATTTGTTCCCATCAAGAAGAGCGGACAAACCCTTGTTTTAACATTTCATCCAAAAGGGTACACTTAGGAAAGTACAATATCCTCAATACTGGACTGGCATCCTCTGCTGGTTTTTATGCAGTCAGGTTCTGATGTCTAGTGACAGCCACTGTAAACAACTCTTTGAAGTACACCTGCAATTGTATTTTGCAAATGCGGTGCTATTTTTTCAAGCTTGTATCTTTCTGTTTGATAGCGCAGAAAGGAAAAGGATGCATGCACCTGTTCTTACACAGATGCTAAGACATGAAACAGTTTTTCTGGTCAATGAGATTTCTCCCTTGATTGAGTCTGATAATACTAAGGCTCTCAGTAGGTCTGAAGTAATATATTAGATACATTTTCATTTCTTTGATGCCCTCTCCTTTCCAGTCTTTTTGTCCACCTATTTTTTTCTGAGATTTTTAAACATTTAGATGTCTAAGCCCATTTCTGAGCTATAAATTGTTATGCAATTTGGCTACTGATACTGCATGATGTCACGTAGATGATGATCATTAGAGTTGCTTCCTCAAGCTCATAACTAGTGGAGTAGGAGCCAAGTATTTAAGGGTTATAGTTATTTAAATGTAAATATCCTATTTATTTGCCATAGCCAATGTGGGTATAGAATTGCCAGTTATATATTTCCATATTCTTTAAATATGAAAAAGTGGCTTCATTTTGTTCCTTTCTTGAGTTCCAGGTAGACACAATTCTATTACTGTGATCATTCCTCTCAAAAATATTCCATTGTTCTATGGAATTAAGCGTACTTTAAGTTATTCTTGAACCACTCACTCGTGCCTTGGGGACTGAATAGTCTCAATTGTAATTGAAGTGGGGGCAGAAGCGAATGTTGCCATTTTCTTGAGTTAAACTAAATAAGTGCAGGTCTTAATCCTATTAAGTTGCGTGGATTACCCCAGATGTTCCTATTCCCCTGTCATCAGGTGCCTAATGTGTTCAGGCTGCTCATTTATTTTGCAAGAATGCATTAATCTATTGTTTCCTCCACCCCACACCTGCTTTCCCTGTCAGAACCATTGCTCATTGATTGACATAAGGTTCTAGTTAGAATAGGCTGTTCCTCTTGGAGGGGCTTTTCAGGTTTGGTTTGTAGTATTCACTATAGATCAGCAAATGCATCTTTACTGAAAAATGTTCATTACTGTCTTGCGTCCTTCATGTTTCTGGTTTGCTATGAAGAGAATAACCCTCTTAATAAATTATTTCTTTGAGAAGCATAGCAAGTTGACTTAGCAATCACTGTTGAGCTCCATAGACCATGTTTGCACCCTTGCACCTAAATACAATTAGCCAGCCGATGGTGTAGTGGCATCTGCACTGGGCCTTGAGGCAAGTGGTCCTAGGTTCAAATCCGACTGGCTCCTTGCATGCTTTCCATCCGTATTGGGTTGAGCGTTGAGTTAACAACTCGGTCTTATAATAAAACATATACTCTAAAGAAATGGCAAGGATGCCACCCAGTGCATCACACAAGGCACGAAAAGGAACTCAACCTAAATTCAGTGATAAGACATTCTCTCAGTGACTAGATAACTGACAAAGATAATCTTCATAGAAACACAAGAACTGTGAGTAGGAGCCTTTGTCATTTAATAAAATTGTTAGAGGTGTCACCTTCAGAGTTTATACTCTCATCAAAAATCCCCATCTCCTTACAATGTTCTACAGGGTTTATAATGTTCTTAACATGAGAATTTAACATGAGTACGACACAAAGAGATTAAATTTAAATGTGTCATCAGTCTGCACCTGCATTCAATAATTTGCCTTTTTCAGGAAATGAGATTTGGGAGATTGCAGTTAGTTTGACTGAACTTCCTTCACTGAAAAGTCAGCACTGTTGCCTCTTGACATTTGATGATGGTGGATGGCGGTGTGAAGCTATGGAAGATGGGTGAAGTTTGGCATTAATCAGAAATAGATGAAAATGCAATAAATGGACTCAGTGTGATTTTTGCCATTAATTAGCAGTTGTCTCGTTTGTAAGCATTGGCCACCTCCAGCACAGGAGTGTATTCCTTTTAAAAATGAACTCAATCATTCTGATTTCCTTAATTTTGTCTCAGTTGCACTGTTAAGACCAGGCAACGCTTAACAAATTCAAGCTTGAGTGATGCCTCCACCTCTTCTGTAATTTGAATGTTTTTACATTGTAGATTGAGAGATTCTTCTAGTGCAAGACCTGTTTGCTCCCACAAATCTTTCAGTTTGTTGCTTAGAAGAACTAGGTTTTACAGAGGTGGGGTGTGCTATGGAGCCTTCTCTGCACATTGATATCTCTGAAATGTGTTTTGTAATGACTTTACTGAGGACAGACTCTGTATAGATGGTCACTATTGTGGAAGCAGTTATACAATTACATGCCAGTGTACAAAGCTCATGGGGTCAGATTGTAGCCCACCTTTTGGAGTTTAGATTTAAATCTGCACAGTCACAATAGTGTTTTGAATTGATGACGTTCCTACTCTAGTAATGAGTTGAAAATGCTGATTTAAACAGTCAAAGTAGAAATGGAGGGAAATGGGAAAGCTAGATTATAAAAGCACAGGTTTTCACTGAGAGAGTGGGATTAATAAAGGTCTAGCCTTAGGCTTTCTGTAGTCTAAAATTTGGTTGGAAACCAGGTTATTAATCCAGGTGGAGGGAGTATTTGAATTTTAAGGATTATTTAAGAGTATAGAAAGCACGGTTATTGTGTGTGTGTGTGCGCACGCACGCATCATTGTACACTCTTGCAATAAGGGATGAGCATGTGTGGTGAACTGTGTAGGAAGTGGCAGTGAGTACATGGTGCTATCACCTTAACGGTTTCAGTGCACAGCTATGTATCCTGTGCTGAGTGACTCACTTGGCAGCTCAAAGCCTTTCCAACATAAAATTCACACATCGGGAATTTAAGGTAATGTTTCATCTTGCAAAGATGAATGCAGCTCTAACGACAATTAAGACATTTGATCCTTTTCAGGACAAATTGGCTTGTTTAGCAACATATCCACGGGCCCTAAAATTAATTTTCCTCCATGACTGCCACACTATGGCTGCAATGTGCACTATCAACAAAATTTCCTGCAATTACTTGCTAAAGCTGCTCTGACAGCATCTTTGAAACCCATAACCTCGACTACCAAGAAGGGCCTTCTGATGGGCAATAAATACTGGCCTCGCCAGCAGCAACAGCATCCTAAAAAAAATGAATGAATAAATAAACTCCTTGGAGTATTCAACTCTCATTCATCAGGTCAGAGCCTGAAATAAAACTGGGCAGGATTTCAAAAGAAAGCTCAAGGCTTTTGTTAGGGAGCCAGCCAGGAGTGTGAGATTCAGTGTGAAATACTTGGATAGCTTCCAGTATTTTGATGGTAATGGCAGATGGGCAATAAATCGAAAGCACATGGAAAGCCTGCGAGACAAACCAATCCACTCACACTGTTATTGTTTACAAATGTAAATGTTGGCTGAGTAATGAGCATTATTAGGATGGAAGAGCAATCCTTTTTTTTTAACGTAAGTGAGAGGCTCTCTGAAACTGACACTCACTCCAGGTCAGCAGTGTGGGATTGGGATGTGCCAGCTGTTTCTGTTGACCATTACACTAATGTGAAAGCGTGGGAATTATTTTCTTGGAGTGGCTTCTTTTGTCAAGTTGTATGACACTGGTTAATGGAATGTGTGTGTGAAGTCTTGTCAGTAGTAGATTCCCTTGATGCAATTTCCTGCTGGTGTCAGCATAAATATCCTGGGTGTTTCTGTCTCTTTGATTTCAATGTGGTACCTTTAACATTGCAAATTCTGAATGAGTGCTATCAATATTTGTATTAAATGTAAACTTTGCTTATAGTGAAAACAGTTTTATATAACACTGCAGGGCAGTGGTATTTTTTGGGATGATATTTCAGTATTCATTTCTAGGATGCTTATATATTAACTCTGTGTGAATGTATTTTATCTGTATCCATGCTGCTGATTTAAGGAGAAGCAAACAGTTTAAATTTTAACGAATAATGCATTATTGCCTCTGTATTGGTTCAGTGTGGTAGTTTCGGTCTCAAGGATAAGCTAGATTGCCTTAGCATTCCGTACAGGATATGCTTTTGCAGCTGCCATTTTCTCTTGTTTAACCACCATTTTGTAAGATGATCAAAAAGCAGCCAGTGTAGTGTAAAACACACCAGGTTAATTCATGTAGCCTAATGTTCTTTGTTTCTTCGGAAATTTTTTGCCTCTGTTTGTTAGTGGGGTCTGTGGGAAGGGAGTAATCATGTGACTAGAAGTGAGTGTATGTCCTGTAGAAAAAAAATGATGAAGCCTCCTTACATCATTATTATAGCAGATTTAATCTGCTGCTGAGATTCAGTTTGCCAATTGAGGGCTTGCCTGATATTGTCCTCAGTTATGGTTCTACATAACGATTTGAAGGTGTTGGGACAATTTTAATGCAGGGCCCTTCCTCTGAGTTTGTGATATTAAACTTGATAGTGGATAGTGAGCTGTGTGCAGAGAAGTGATTGATTGACTTTTGGGGAGATTGCAGGTGATGGGAGTTACTAATACCTTAAGAAATTTTGTATGTTAAGAGCACAGTCCAAATTATGTATAGTAATGGGTACGTTATGAGATGTAAGAGCTCTTCTGTTCTTGAGTTAAAATAAAATTGTAAAAGGCAATCAAATCTGCCTTTTACAACAATGCTAGGTCTTTGACAAGTAATTGTAGTAGGACTTCTACACAGGAGATTTAACTCTGGCCCTTGTCCTGTCTCCAGCTGATAGCTAATTATTCAATTGTTGTCAAGTGCTTTGAAGACATTTTCAAAGACCAAGTAAAAAGTAGTTCCAGTAATTTAAATGTGATGTGATGATGTCATTATGCCTGACAGGATGGTAATCCCAGACTGACTGGCTGTGCCAGCCAGGGCTATACTTAAAACGTGGCAGGATTATTCATAACTGTGTTTGCTCCTGTCATCCCCACCCCAACTTTCGACTTGTAATTTTAAGTGAAAGTTTAACTTTTATATATTTCCTTGGGCAAATTTTAAAGATTTTTCAATAACCGTTACTTCATTGAAGATTATGGGATACCCTGCTGAGCAGTGATGTTTTAAACATGCTATCCCTAATGCTGTCTTCCTCCTTCCTCGGTTTCCACTGCTTTCCAGTCTCCTCCCCACCCCCCACTCCATCCCCAAACACTCTTCATTGTATTTGTCACACCCTCCTTTGAATGATAACTGAAAACAGTTAGCATTTAAAGTACAGCAGCAACTTCCTAAAGTAAATACATTTTTTTAAATTAAACAATTTAAGTTATTTCAGTCATTACAATTTATTTGTATATTTAGCGGTACAATGCAGAATAGGCCGTCCTGGCCCTTCAAGCCGCTGTACCCCGTGAGTCCCAGCAATCCCGATTTAACCCAATCTTGGGGCAGTTTACAATGACCGATTAGTCTTTGGACTGTGGGAGGAAACCTGAGCACCTGGAGATAACCCTCGCACACATTCCACGGGGAGGACGTGCAGAGACACTTTATAGAGGGTACCAGTATTGAATGCCGACCTCTGCCCCAAGTTCTAATAGTGTCACGCTAACCACTATGCTAACACGGCACGTTTCTTTTTGTATTGTTTGCTTCCTGCCTCTTAATCTGAATTATTTTGATATTGCTAATATGTCAAACTAATCGTGACTCTGTCTCAGTCAGTGAACATGGAACAATACTAATGTTATCAAGGATTTTGGTTGGTAGAGCATCTTTGCAAAATAAACATTAACAGTTTTCTGAGCCACACACACAAAATGCTCCCTCTTGAAGAAGGGACTTGGCCTGAAACGTTGACTGTTTATTCATTTCCATGGATGCTGCCTGACCTGCTGAGTTCCTCCAGCATTTTGAGAGAGTTGCTTTGGATTTCCAGCATCTGCAAATTGTCTCATTTTTGTGATTAACAATTTTCTACTAGTTAAGCTGATGACTAGAAATGTGCTTAGAAAGAACAAGGATTGAAGGAGATGTCAGTAAAGATGTTCTGATTATTACTTGCAATCATTAATACAACTTCCTTGCATTTTGTGTAATTAAAAAAATGTTCATTATGCGCAGTCTAGCCTTTTTCTTCTCACAGCTCAACTAAAAGGTGGCCCGGTAATGTAGTGGTTAGCACAACGCTTTGCAGCACCAATCTAAGATCAGGGTTCAATTCCTGCCGCTGTCTCTAAGATGTTTGTACGTTCTCCCCATGACTGTTGGTTTGCTCCACATTCTAAAGATATACGGGTTAGGGTTAGTAAGTTATGGACATGCTATGATGGTGCTGGAAGCATGGTGACATTTGGCAGGTGTGTTGGTTGTTGATGTGAGTAGCACATTTCACTGTATTTTGATGTACATGTGACAAATATTTTTAAAGATACCATGTTCATAGAAGTTTATGATTATTTGATGAAAAGCTGTTACAAGTATAGGTGTACTAATGGTGCTTTTGGGATTTTAGGATCTGTCGGGTTCCATTGATGATTTGCCAACCGGGACAGAAGGGGCATTGAGCCCTGGTGTGAGTACATCTGGAATCTCCAGCAGTCAAGGAGAACAAAGTAACCCTGCGCAGTCACCATTCTCTCCTCATACTTCCCCACATCTGCCTGGAATCCGTGGCCCATCACCTTCACCTGTAGGATCGCCAGCTAGTGTAACACAGTCCAGGTCTGGGCCATTGTCCCCAGCAGCTGTACCAGGTATGTGTGTGTATGCGCCTGTTGCTGGTTTTTCCTTCAAAATCTTCCCTCCCCGTAATTCTAATTCTGTAACCACCACAAGTTGTTGTGATACCTCTTACTTTGAATAACAGGTAATTTGTAAAATCTTTACGTTCCAGGTAATCAGATGCCACCCCGCCCTTCAAGTGGACAATCTGATGGAATTCTTCACCCAACCATGAATCCATCTGCAATGGGGCAGGACCGAGGTGAGTTCAGAGCCAGTTCATTTGCTGAAAATGAGGCTGAACAATATGGATAAAATTGTTAAGTATGCCAACACTGTCATCTTGGGTACTACAAGGAAATAGTTTTAAAAATATGTATTAAGGTTGAAAGGATTTTTATTTTCTCACCAAATCTTTCTACTCAAGTTGTAAGGTTGTGTTATAGTGCAGTTTTAGCTGCTATCACTGACTGCTACCTGCTAGCTTTGAGTTCTAATTATAAGTGCTTGCAGTATAGCTTATTGAGTCACTGATCCAAACCTTCATTGTACTGATTTTCCTTCCCTATGTTCTCTCAACTATTAGCCATTTCTTTCAAAAGTGTATTGGTCCTTGCCTGAGCTACTGAGACCTGACAGCTAAGTAAGCACCAAGCTGACAACCTGTCTGGTGTGGTGTGGTATGGAACAAGCTTATGCTGTAGAGCGAACTGTGCTTGGCAGTTAAGCTGGTAGCCTAGTCATCTACAAGTCTGGGCCAACAATTGAGAATTGTTCAAATCCCATCATATCATTCAGGAATTTTGATTAATTAGCTAAGTGAAATCTGGATTTTTTTAGACCTTGACACAGGTGGACGAGGTTGCAAAGAACATGTTCAGCATGCTTGGTTCATAGGCTGAAGTATTAAGTATGAGAGTTGGGATGTAATGTTGCAGCTGTACAAGACATTGGTCAGGCCACACTGTCACACTACAAGAGGAATGTTGCAGCATTAGTAAAGTTGTAGAAGAGATTTGCTGGGGTGTTGCCTGGAATAGACAGTTTTCCTTGTAATGAGAGAGTTACAACTGGGGTTGTTTCTCACAGGAACAAAACGTTGAGGGTGACCTCGTAGAGGGGCATAAACTGGGTATGTAGTTGGTCATTTTCCTAGAAAGGGTAATCTAAAAGTAGTGGGCATAGTTTTAAAGTGGGAAGGGAGAAAGGGGCTTGTTTTGCTGTTGATGTTCTCTGTTCTGCTGAACATTGTAGGATGCTGTTTTGCTGCTTAATTGTGTGGTGGTACTTGTGAGCTGCCCCCAGCTGTGTTGGTTATTACGCAAATAACGCATTTCACAGTATGTTTCAATGCACACATGATAAGTAAATTAATCTGAATTGCAACACCGAGGATAGCCGTCATATGGAATAAGCTGTCAGAGGAAGTGATAGAGGTGGATACCATTATGTGGCTTAAAAGACTTTTGCACAGACATCTGGAGAAGAAAGTAGTAGGGGGATACGGGCCTAATGTTGGCATAGCATAGATGGGCATCACAGTTGTGGATGAGTTGGGCCAGAGAGGACATCTCTGTGCTGTAGAACTCAGACTGTATTGTACTGTTACAATAAAGTATCTGTAATGTCAAAAAGACATTGATTCACAAATAGTCCTGTCTGGTTTAAACTGTGTGAATCCCTAATAATATGATTAACTCGTACCAGCACCTTGTCTAAAACCTTCATACCACTGAGGACACTATGAGGAAAAGAAAACTTAACCCATGCAATGTTAACCAGTACCAAAAAGAATATTCACTTGAATCATTTTACTTTGCAGATATTCTACTGTGACAGACAGGGTTTAGTGTCTTCAGTTAGAGAAGTATCTCACAGTATTTGCAGGAAGCCACCTGGCACAGTTGCTTCCCTTTCAATACCCCAGATTCCTCCACTGCTAATTATGCTGTTTCATTTGCTGACTAGCTCAGACTGATAAGCATCAGGTTGGAGGAAGTATCTCTTGGAGTTCTTGACATTGACTGCTGTCTGTGTGAAATGTTGTGGCAGCAGTTAAGGCACAGTCTTGGGAACAGTTTAATGCCCAACCTCATTTCACAGTGTGGCTTCAGAGAGCTTTAACAAAATAAAGCTTTATGGGAATTGAGAGAGAATCTCTCCAATAGCTGTAATTGATGTAGACACAAATGAAACATATGATTGTTAGAAACTGATTAATTTAGCCCCAGGATGAAGCTGCAACGACTCTTAGAACATTGTCCTTGGCATAAGCATCTTCATTTGCTAACACGGCATTAGAAATAGGAGCAAGGATAAGACAAACGGCTTCTTGAATTCTTTTCACTATCCAGTAAGATCAAAATTTGATCCAGTTTTGGATTCCACGGCACTTCTTGCTCTCTCCCCAGCTTCCTTAACCTTGTATTTAGCATTCCAATCGTTGCATCATGAGCGTAATCATTGATTCTGTCCCTGAGAGCAGTGAAAAAACTTCTTAAGATTCAAGTCTTTTGAGAGAAGAAATTCTTCCTGATCTCCATCTTAAGTTGGCAACCACTTATGCTGAAACGAAATTCCTAGTTCTAAAAAAGCCAACAGGAGAAACATCCTCTCAAATTCCAACATATCAATTGTCTTCAGAGCCTCGTATGAGATCATTTCTCATTATCTACTTCAAAGATCGTGCACTCAACTTGTACAGTCTTTCTTTGTGTATTAACTGTTCATCAATGAACGTTTAGCTATTAGAAAATTGGGAGTGGAAATGAGTGGCATAGATGGTACAATCTTCAGAGAACTGTTTATAAATTTAATACTAAGTGTATTGGTTAACTCCATTGTATTCCCTTGCTATCATTGTAACTTTGTCATGAGGTTCCTGAATCAGCAAGCTGTTTTCCAATAGTAATACTGTATTTAAAGCAGAGGTTAAAATTACATTATCTCAAGGTTCTTAAATTTTTTTTATGCCATGGACCCCTTTGCCAGTCTGGTGAAGTCTATGGACACTTTCTCAGAATAATGTATTGAAATGTATAAAATAAAATAGGATTACAAAAGAAACCAATTATATCAAAATAGTTACCAAAATATTTTTTAAAATTTGTGATATAGTAATATGTGCTTCTTTATTAACACCTTAAATAACAAGACTATACATTTAAAGTTATAGGCAAGTTAAAATTAAGTTTTATATTTTAAAGACATATGAGTGTGAAGGCTGTTGTTGCTTTGCTTGAATAAGAACATTAAACTGTGGGGTGGTCTTTGACAAAGCAACACGTCATGTTGAAAATTCTGAATCGCAAAAATATGTTTTTGCAAATGGAATTAAAGCTTCCATAACTCACTTTACAAGGAGAGGATAGCTTCTCTCAAGTAACACCAGAATTCTTCAAGGCTTTTTGAGTTAAACTCCAATTTACATTCATAATTGAAGGAAATGCTCAATTTCAGTTAGAGATTAGTGAAAATAAAGATGGATGGGAAAAAAATTTATAAGTTCACAGCCCCCGACCCCCGGAATCTATCCATGGACCCCTGGTTAGGAACCTATGTTTCATTATACAAACGAACAGGTAATGATTATAAACAGATAATAAACGTGTTTACATATAACAATACCTGGACAACAGTCTGGAATGTTGGCCGGCTGGTGACGCAATGGCATCAGCGCCGGACTCCGGAGCGAAGGCTCCCGAGTTCGAATCCAAGTCGGGCCACCCCCGAGCACACTCTCCATCTGTGCCGGGTTGAACACTGAGCTAGCCACTTGGCCTTGTTTTTTAAAAAAATACAAGGGTCAAGTCAGGAACGTTCATATCGTGAGCCGGTTAATCTGAAAGGAGACCAATCCTGACACCATGCACCAGACAAGAATGGCTGACTGTCTGGGGCAACACGCAAAAAAAATTCTGGAATGGGCTGAGAAGTGGCAAGCTGCAATTGTGCCGCACAAGTATCAGACAGTTGTTTCCTATAGCAGGGCATCATCTTAGCTGATTATTTTATGTGGCATTGGATTGTATTATTGCTGTTGTGAAATCTTATCTCAACATATTGATCAGAAACTTAATTGCAGCAACTAGTTAAATGTGATAGCTGCAAGACTGGGCGAGAATTCTGTAATTTCTGTGAGTTTACAGCAGTACAATGAAATATCCTCCAAGCGTCTAGGTCACTGCTGCTTCTACACCATCAGAAAATCTAAACAGTATCCACCACACCAAATATTTACTGATCTCTTCTCCCGCTATATTACGATGTGCACTACCTACCAGATGTACTGCTGCAACTAGTCATGATGTCAACAGCATCTCCTAAACCCATCACCATCATGATTTGTGGCAAAAGCAGAAAGTATATGGGATGGCAACTATCTGCAGGCTTCCCTTTTGAGCTGCAAATATCCATGGCTCCAATTAGTGGAATTCCCTACCCTGTTGTATAGTGGGTGTGCCATCAGCCATGTGGATTGCAGTGGTTCAAGAAATGATACCACTGTCTTGTGGACAATTAGAAATGGTGCAAAGATGCATTTTGTAAATTACTTACAGTGAGATGTAACCCTTAATCAGCTATATTCAGCTCTCATAGAATTCTGGGACTCTCTCGCTACAGGCTACATACAGAGACCCCCACAACTGCCTCAGTACAACTCTCCACAAACAGGGTCAGCATTATCCCCACGTCAGTCATCTGGGGGCCAGATGCATGCTGGAATGAGCCCGTATCAGCAAAATAACTCTGGAAATTATGGACCTCAAGGTGCTCAGTATGGACCTCAAGGTAAGTTTCATGTGCAAAACGTGTATGCAAGTGTTGAAACTTCAGCATTGTGAATTAATGTATCTCTCTCTCTATGATAAAGGAAAGGCATATAAAAACTGTTTGCCTCTAAAGATGTCAACGTATTTGCATTAAATCCATAAGGATACAAGGCCTTCTGGAATTCAAACAAAAGTTTAGAAGAAGTGAATTAAAGTCATTATTGCTTTATATTTTAAAAAAAGTTAGAGAAATTAATAGAGAGGCAATAAATTTCTGGGATGATGAGGATAGTGATAACATTGGCTGTTAACTCCCAAAATCCCCTTGATTGAAGAATAGTTTGATCAGAATGAAAAGCAGCAAATTTAACCCCACTATATTAAAAGCTTGTTACCTGACACGTACCACATAAGCAAATGCACTGGTGAATCAGATGTAGATCCAGCTGCTTCCTTACTGCTGTGCCTCCCTTGATCCAGCTTCTTCCTGTGAAATATTCTTTTAGTTGAGCAGCTAGCCAAAAGGTGTGGGATGAATGAACTTGAATTTGTTCAGTAAAGGAGAAAGGAAACAAGTAAATGCAGATGAACTAACTTGATCTCACTAAAATAACTTGAACCTGTTATTAAGCAGTTATCAACATAGCTCTAGAAAGTAGGATTGGGCAAAGTCAACTTGGGTTTATGAAAAAGTTTGGCAAATCTTAGTTTTCAAGTAGTAACCAGAGGAATAGACAGTGGGAAAATGGATGTGAGTGGTTAGTTAGACAATGCAAAGCCCTTTAGTGAGGTGCCTCACAAGAATTTGCTAAACAACATTATTATCTGCCATCCCATATGTTATATACTGGCATGGTGTGCAGGTGGGTTAATGGATGGACAGTAGATGTGCTGTTGGAGAAATGGGTAATTTTTGGGTTTGAAGGATGTGATTCATCTGGTACGCTGGCATTGATGCTAGAGTCCCGGCAATGCATAAACTTTATCAGTGACCTTGCTGCAGGAACAAGACCTGCAATCCACGTTCGATGATACTAGGGTTGGTGACAGTAAGAGTTGTGATGAAGTCACAGAGGCTTTGAAGATGCAGAATGGCCAAGTAAATGGACGAACTTTATTCTGTGCCTCAGATAATAAAATATACTCTATCACCTTTTTAAATTCTCCTTTGTCTTCCCACAGTTTTGGAAACTGTGGATCCATACCACAAGGTCCTTTTCCTCTCCCAAACCAGGAAGTACTTATTTATTGAGATATGGCCCAGAATAGGCCTTTCTGGCACTTCATGTCACACCACCTCTTAACCCCCGATGTAAAGCTAGCCTAATCACGGAATAATTTACAATGACCAATTAACCTAACTGGTGTGTTTTTGGACTGTTGGAATGAACTGGAGCACGGGGAGAACGTACAAACTCCTTATGGCCAGCAGTGGAAATCGAACCCGGGTCGCTGGTACTGTAAAGCGTTGTGCTGTACAGTATGCTACTGTGTTGCCCCACCTCAAATATCCTTGTATCTGTTGCACCTCAAATTCATGAGCTCTACAGGCTGTTTTTAATGTATTTCTTTTGCTCTAAACTGTTACATGTGCTGCAGCTAAGTAGAGAGAATAAGTTTGGGTTTACTACAAGATGAGCAGGAGTTTGCAGTTGAGAGTAGTTGTTTATTTGATCACTAATTTACGTTCTTCAGTTATCTTGGTTTCTTTCTGACCGCTCACGGGGGTTTGCAATCTGGGTCCATGGACCCCTTGCTTTAATGGTATTTGTCTATGGCATAAAATAGTTCAGGAACTCCTGCTCGAATATTTATCGATTGAGTCACATTTTGTTCTTTAAATCAGCATAGCCTGGATAAATCAGATAGTTTTGTCATTTGTTGGAAATTAAGCAAATCAAGAACAATAGGATCAGGCAGGAAAGTAGATAAGTTTGAAAATTGACAGTGGTTTTATTAAATGTGCTAGCTCCAGTTTTTCAGGTAAATGCAAAACTTTAAAAGTTAATTAAGATGAAAAATAACTTGATTCTAATCTCTCTAGCTGGTACCTAATTAATTCCACCAGTTTCTGTTTTTATTTCTGATAAACAGTCATTGTTTTAATTGTTTATCCCCCCACTTTTATTTTAAACAGGAGGCTATCCCAGACAACCCAACTATAACGCAATGACCAGTGCAAACTACAGCTTGGGAGGTTCCATGAATGCAATGTCTGCTGGCAACCAAATGCACGGTCAGGGTCCAGCACCACCTTACGCTGGGATGCCACCAGGGAGAATAGGACCTGTCGCAATGGGTAATCGGCCCTATGGAGGCAACATGACCCAGAACACAGCAAACCTATCAGCACAAATGACCTCAGGGATGTGCCCGCCACCAACCATGAACCGCAAGGCTCAGGACACGGTCGCTGCAATGCATGCAGTGGCTAATTCGGTACAGAATAGGTAAGTGGCAAAATGGCTGAAAGATAAAAATTAATCAGAGAAAAACACAAACTGAGAGTTCCAAGGAAATTAATATTTTGTAAAGTTTGAATTTTAGATTATTAATATTAGCATGTTATAATTAGATGTGCTGTTATCTGGTCTAATTTAATAAATAGCTGAAAACTAATTACTAGAACATTAATTGGTTAAAGTTAACACTGGGGAGTTAAATGCTCAGGAGTAAATAGTTGGCATGGGAGATGGGTTTGTAGAGAAGATACTTAAACTATAATTTCTTGTAAATGTATCTATCTCAGAAATTGATATTCAAGTGAATTTGTCTGAAGAATGTTGCATTGGAGTGGAAGGTATTGTGGTTGGCATCTCAGAGCCTGCTTGTCTGTATTTGTATGATGTCTAATTAGCCTCCATTTCTGTACCAAAGGTAATGAGGAGACTTGGGACTGAAGTTGAACTGGGAATTGATTAGTGTGATTTCTTAAAAATTAAATATAACAAGTAAACAACTTCAAGCAGGCTGAGCATCCAGTCACTGAGATGTGAGGTGTATAAGGTGGAAATGCATTGTGCTAGTTTTCAAGCTAAATGCTGCTGTTCCTTGAACCCTGAAGGTAGGTAAAGTAGAAGGGGAAAGCAGCTGTTAGACTCCATTACCATTAATGGATTGTCACACTTATACTTGTATATGGAGGTTCCAGGCCATCTATGTAACTATTTCTCAATGTTCATGAGAAAAGTTTTTCTTGTATCTAGCCTTTTGTTCCAATGGCTATTGTTAAAAAAATTGGCAACATTAGTGACAGTTTAAAAAGTTTAATTCTTTATAACACTAGAGTTCTGCCAGTGCTGCTGTGACTCAGAGATAGCTCAAAAATTCAACTGAAAGTAACTGCTGTTTGAACATTATGCTATGAATGAGAGACGGAATAGAAAGAAGGCACAAGAAGATGAGTAACATCTTAAGACATACTGATCTCAGAATAATACGATATCTAATTTTTTAAAATATTGAACATTAGAATGTCAGTGCTAATAAAGTTTATGAAGAACATTGATGGATTCTTTGTTTCTGAAGGGTTGGATGTGATTGTTACATTGTGTAGCAGGCTTATCAATAGCAGATAGTAAGACTAATCTAGAGAAGGATTTCAGAACAGTGAGCATAACCTTAAAAACTAAGCTGGGACTTCTGGACTAATTTTAGGCCGACCCATGAAGAATATAGGAATTCTACAAAGTCATGTTCACCATCTCTCTACTATTCCAGAATTAAGGCTTGGTAGAACAGTTGAAAATGATTTTTGTTCATTTGGCCATTAAGGATCATGAAGAGCACAGAAATGGGCTTTTAGGCCAACACATCTGCACCGACCCATTTACACTTAACTTGCTTTAATCCCATTTCCCCACACTCATCGTTTGCCATCATATTCTTCCATTACACACTGGGGAATTCACCATGGCTATTTAATCTACCAATGTTATGCCCTTGGGACTCAGGAGGAACCCAAAACACCTGATGGAAACCCTAATGCAGTCACAAGAAGAAGATAGTAACTCCACACAGATAGCAAAGTTAGGATTGAGTGCTCAGAGAGGGGCTCTTCTACCTGTACCACTGTGCTGTCCACTAGTTAAAAAACATTAAGAAACAAATCAATTGTGATCTAATTGAATGGGGAATAGGTTTGAGAAGCTAAAACCTACTCCTTTGCACATAATCTAGATTTTCTTTTGGTGAAAAGTAGCGAACAGGTATTTGAGTTATTGTGGGAATTTTCAAGAGGCGCAGCTTGCTCGCACCCTTGACCTTTTCTTACATTCACCCAGTGATTTCTCGGTCTTGGAATGATACCCATTTACTCTGTTATCAGTCAAAACAGTTTTCTTCACCAATTGTACCACACTGTCAAAGTTTGTGTCCTTTGCGAAGATTTTTGAACTTCTGTAATATATCACTTCTGTGTCTTAACTGGGTAATGCATAACCCTGTTATTTTCCTTTTCTCGTTCAGGCAATCTACTTATCCAACTATGAATCAAGGAAGTATGATGGGTTCTGCCTCACCTTACAATCAAGGCATGAACAGTATGGCAGGGATGATGAATCCACAGGGTTCTCCATATTCCATGGCAAATAGTTCTGCAGGTAATTGCTTAGGTATTATAACCCTATAATGTACTTCAGCATAGCAAGATAGTAAAATTGTAAACTTCCTTGTTTACGGTTTTTAAATCTTTCCTTTCTTGCTCAGTAAATTAGGAGGCATAAGTCTCATTAAAAATACTCGATCACATTGTGCAGCTTAGCACTTCACCGTTGTTCTCATGGTGCGTTCTTTAGTTGCTTCTCTCAACCGGCACTGTGGCTGGTCTCTTGAACGACTAAAATCATCTTTTTGAAAAAGTTGAGCACTCTATTCAGAATCCTGGCTAACTATAAGACAGGAGCAGAGTTTGACCCATTGAGTCTGCCCTGCCATTTCGTGGCTGATCCATTTTTCCTCTCAGCTCTTCTCCCTGTATCCATTCATGCCTTGACCAATCGAGAGTCTATCAACCTCTGCCTTAAATATATGCAAAGACTTGCCCTCCACAGCCCCCTGTGGCAGCGAATTCCACAGATTCACCACTCTTTGGCTAAAGAAATTCTTCCTCAACTCGTAAATTAAAAACAGATTAGTTAGTGTTTTTGCTGTGTGTGTATCAATTACCATGTTTCACATTATTGTGAATTGTATTTCAAAAGTAGTTTGGTCAGGTCATGAAAGTACTAAATCATATTCATTACTTCTGATAAATCACATGCACTAAACAAATTGCACTAAAGCATTGCATTGATCAGTGATAAGACCAGTGCTGCAGGTTGCTGGAATTTTGAGTTTTCTCTTTACAGCTATAAAGAGGACTGAGCAGAATGACTGCAGACCTTAGGATTAATTCGTCAGAAGTTCTTGAGGAAAGCCCGAGGCAAAACTTGATCCTAATCCTCAAAATAAAAGTTTGGCTAAAATGTGCAGAATAATATGCTCATAGATGATACTTTTGGATAGCAACATGTAAGACCTCAATAAAGTGGATGTTTCCTATAGTGGGTGAGTTCAGGACCAGAGGGCATAGCCGCAGAATAGAGGGGTGTCCTTTAGAATGGAGGTGAGGAGCAATTTCTTTAGCTAGGGAATGGTGAATCTGGAATTCATTGCCACAGCTGGCTGTGGAGGTCAGGTTATTGGGTATATTTAAGTCAAAGGTTGGTAGATTCTTGGTTCGTCAGGGCTTGAAGGGTTCTAGGGAAGAGGCAGGCGATGGTGGCTGAGAGGGATCACCTATGATGAAATGGTGGAGCAGACTTTATGTCCCAAATCTGATCCTATATCATATGGTCTTATGGTATTTTTGAATTACCCTAGGGTTTAGTAGGCAGGAGTGGCCTTGCACAAAGAATTTTCACAACAGTCTGTCAAAGTAATGTTCATTTGGTGTTAGATACCAACATTTTTAAATTCCTGGATTTTCCTTTTGGTGTTTCAAGCTGCCTTTTAGGCAATACCTATTTAGCTTGGACGTTCAGGAGGTCTGCTGGAACATCTGTCACTTTGGAAAGAAATCTGTAAATAAGAGATCTCTTCAAGAATCAAATAATGGAAGACACTAATACAGATACCTCTTTGTTATGGGTTGCTTGTCCCATGTTTGATGACAGAATTTGTTGGCTAGATATGGAGCAATGTGGTTGATCCTTGCTCTCTAAAGTGGCCTAGAAAACCACTCTGATATAACAGAGAAAGGACAAAAGTCAGGCCACCTGGCTCAACTCAGACATCAAACTCAGCCATGGAAAAGCCACTGCAGAGTTCAAAGTAAATTTATGATCAAAGTACTTGCATATTACTATATAGTACCTTGAAATTCATTTTCTTGCAGGCTTTTACAGAAAAGAAGCAGCTGCCAGTGTGCAAAATAAGACAAATTATGCAAATAAGAAATACAATATGAGTTGTAAAGAGTCTTGAAAGTGAGTTTGTAAGCCGTAGGATCTGTCCAGAATAGTGGTGAATGAAATTATCCGTGCTGGTTCAGGAGATTAATTGTTGTTGGTAATAAATGTTCCTGAACCTGGTGGTGTGGGGCCTAAGTACCTCCTGCTCAATGATAGCAAGAAGAGGTCATGGTGCCAGTGCTGTTTTCTTGTGGCAGCGCTCCATGTAAATGTACTCACTGGTGAGGTCTGTTTACTTAAAGTGGACAAGCTGTTCCGCAGACAGATCGGGTCACAACCTGACAGTTGATTTCACAGAGTTGTAAACTGCAGGCAGCATGCAGACTCAGATGGACGGGAGGTAATTACAATGTGCAGGGAATAGCCCTGAGATTCTTCAGTGGGCTCCCTCACCTCTGCCCCTCAATACAGGTGCCCCTCAGGGCTGTGTCCTAAGCCCCTCCTTTACTCTCTATAAACCCATGACTCCCACAGCTCCAATCTGCTAATTAAATTTGCTGATGATACTACACTGATTGGCCTAATCTAAAATAATAATGAGGCAGCTTACAGAGAAGTCATCACCCTGACACAGTGGTGTCAAGGAAACAACCTCTCCCTCAATGTCGCAAATACAAAGGAGCTGGTTGTGGACTACAGGAGGAATGGAGACAAGCTAATCCCTATTGACATCAATGGATCTGGGCTTGAGAGTGTGAACAGCTTTAAGTTTTCGGCATAAATATCATCGAGGATCTCACGTGGTCTGTACATACTGGCTGTGTGGTGAAAAAGGCACAACAGCACCTCTTTCACCTCAGACGGTTGAAGAAGTTTGGTATGGGCCCCCATATCCTAAGAACTTCCTATAGGGGCACAATTGAGAGCATCCTGACTGGCTGCATCACTGCCTGGTATGAGAACTGTACTTTCCTCAATCACAGGACCCTGCAGAGAGTGGTGTGGGCAGCTCAGTGCATCTGTAGATGTGAGCTTCCCACTGTTCAAGACATTTACAAAGACTGGTGTGTAAAAAGAGCCCGAAGGATCATTGGGGACCCGAGTCACCACAGCCACTGACTGTTCCAGCTGCTACCATCCTGGAAACTGTACTGCAGCATAAAAGCCAGGACCAGCAGGCTCCGGAACAGCTTCTTTCACCAGACCATCAGACTGATTAATTCATCCTGACCCATTTCTGTTATATTGTATATACTATTTATTGTAAATTACTATAAATTGCACATTTAGATGGAGACATAACGTAAAGATTTTTACTCATATTTTTGAAGGATGGAACTAATAAAGTCAATTCAATTCATTAGGGTCATTCAGTTCAGGAATAAGGAAAAAGTCCCTTGATTACGACAGCCTTTCCTCCTCCAACTGATGAATCGGTGCCCCTCTGTTGTCCAACACTTGGAAGACTCAGTGGATGCTTGGTAACAATCACCAGGTTCCTGGTTGTGCCCCACTGATTGGGTTAACTTAGTCTTGTAGAATGTACATCTGAGGCAGGTAGCAAGTAAACCAACGCAAAAGGTAACCTACTTGCTGTAACCGTCACCAGCCTACTGTTTGTAGGTGCAATGTCTTTTAGGTAGCATTGGTAGAAGTGAGCACCATAGGTGCTCCTTGTGGAGATGAAATCTTTAAACTGAGGATATCTTTCATTGTTCTGTATGGCACTGTAATCAAGCTGAACGATATGGACTCAGAGTTCAAGTGGGAAAGCCAAGTGGGAGAGCTGAACACCAACCATATCCCCATTTTCAACAATAGAATAACAAGGCAGTAGCATTTATGAACCACGTTCACAAGGAGATGCAAAGTGGATTGAGAGGGTGCTGAAGGCTTTAAGGTGTTAAGAAGCGTCGAGGAATGTATAAATATAAAGAGAAGGGAAGGGAAGAGGAAGGGGCGACATCGGCAACAAGGGAGCCCAATGAGATTAACCAGAAAGTGGTAGGAAATTCTATTCCGTTGATGCCTTGGCAGAGTGCATTTCCAGGTAATGGAATCAATGCTAAAAGAGGTCATTTAACATTATTTATAGTGAGATGTGTCACAAGGTGCTATTATATAATAAATTTGGTGTGAACTCCTGCTCTTTGCTGCGCACTGTTGTACTACAAACCACAGTGCCAGGAAACTGTTAATAGAGCCCCTTGCTTCCTGTTGCTAGGCACTGCTCAACCAGTAATCCAGAATTATTGGGTATGACAACTTATGAGGATTGGAATTGCTTTTTACCAAGATGAGGGTTATGGGTGTTTGATGCTGAGGTCTGAGGCTCAGAGTTCTGTGTAACATGGTGAGTGTAGGTCAACTGTAGGGACTGCCAGTCACTGCCTAGAGTGTTGGCAGGCCATTTAGTTGTGATTAAAGATACTTTCTTCCCCTTTTTTAATCTGGCTCAAACTTCTCCCAAGCCTGTAAATTTCTCTATGGTACTGATCTCAATAGCCAGTGATCACTGTCGAGGTTGTTACCACAGAGAAGTGTCTAGGCTGGTCAGAACTCCTGCATCCAGACAAGGATAGAAGGGCAGCAGTTTACATCAGGAGTTCATGACTGAGACCATAGGGTTTAGACAATCTGTCTTTTATCTTGCCTCTCAGTGCTGTGCAAGTCTCATTGCTTGTCCTAACCCATTTAGCATTAATTCCTCAAAAGTATCCAAGGTCTAGTAAAGGGTGTGTCATTGGAGGCTGGGGTATGTAACAGGCACTTGGCACAACAACGTGGAGCCATTAGGTTTCTCCAGGCTGCTCTGCTATTAAATTATGTGTGCTGATATTTCCTGAATGAACTCAACTCTTCTTCTCTGCCAGTTTCCCCCATAATGTCCTATTCCTTGATCATCTGAATTTTTACACTATTGCTGCCTTAACTGTATCTAATAATATGGCCCTTACCATTGTCAGGAGCAGAGAATTTCAGTTTCACTACTGAAGAAAGAAATTTCAAAGTGCCTCATTTTTAAATAACTGGACCGTAATGTAGCTTTCTCCTCCTTACAATTTGATGTTTGAATGAGATCATCTTTCATTGTGAAAAAAAGGCTTAAGAGTGCAGACACTAACAGTCGAATCTCCTGTTAGAACAACTCAGATCCAAGAACTTTGCCTGGTGGTTCATCTATAGACTGCTTTTTCTTTCATTTTGGGTAAGGAAACCAAAACTCGGCAGTATTCCAGGCCTGGTCTTACCAATGTCCTATAGAGCTAACAAGACTACTATTCTGAAACTCCAGCCTTTTCATAATAAAGGCCATTTGCCTTAACTACTTTTGGGATGTGCCTGCTGACTTCTATATCCTGCTAATAAATAAACTTCATTGATTTTTGCAGTGACTCCTCAACCTAAAGTGCATGACCTTGCATTTAAACTCCATTGGTCAGATTTTCACCTATTTCATTCTTACTTACCTGTCCTTACTGCAGTATGCCCTTCCACCTGTATTTTTATTTTGGCAAACTTAGGAACTTTGCATTTCTTTTCCTCGTGCGGGTCATTAATATTAATAGTGAACACTTGGGCCTGATGTGCGGATCCCTGGGGTCTTCCACTAGTTACTCACTCTCGTGAAGTAGAGTGGTTATCGTGGATTAAAAAATAGATTGAACAAATGAGTTTCCTACTTTAAGGTTCATTCATGCAGTTGTTCAGGAGGGGTATTATTTAGTGTCTCATTCAAAAAGTAACATTTTCTCAGTATGACTCATTTTATACAACTTGCTTAACAATCAGAATGGGGATTAAGAATGCTGTTTACTGATAGTTGACACAAACTAGTAAAAGGTCTGTGTTTGCTGAAAGCAGCATTTCTTCTGTTGTTCCAAGATTCTTAACAACTATGTTGTGTGAAGGCAACATAAAAAAGGCAGTCTGTTTGGTATTTTGGATTTGTGAACTCTGAAGAATGAGAGTACCTTGGATGCAAGCTTAAAAACTTAGTAAACAGATGGGAGAAAATAGTGGAACCATTTAAAGTGTCTGTTAACTAATTACCTTGCAAAGCTTCAGTGTTAAACTCCTCCCTTGCAACCTTCATGCAGGCATGGCTCCCAGTCCTGAGATGATGGCACTTGGGGAAGGAAAATTACCGCCAACACAGAAAGCAAACAATAAAGCAGATGGAATGACAAAGGCTGAGTCTAAGTCGAAGGTAAGGAAAGTCAAAGCTGAGTTTATTGTCACACATACAAGTACATGTATGTGCCAGTGCAGTGAAAAACTTGTAGCAGTATCACAGACGTGTTATTCACCGGAAAAAATATCAATTTAGCATGGATGGTAAAGCCTCTTGTGCAGATTGCTCTTTGACTTGACGCTACTGCATTTGAGTTTCAACATTAATTGGGGTGGGCACAGTACATGTGTTTCTGGGGAATGAGGTGGAAAGACCTAATGATGCCGTGGTTAACAATTAACAACAGCTCCTATTTATCTAGGGCTTTAATTTATCTGTAACCCTGTACCACCATTGTCTTGTATAATATGATCTTGATAAATTTGAGAATGAAATGAAGGGTAGCTATTGATTAGGATTTAGCAATTTGGTCTTCAAACATCCAGTGCCAATGTTACTTGGCACAGTATCAAGTGCAGCTTATTCAATGAGAGTAACATTTACTTCGCTCTTTCCTCACACTTGGATGATGAGTTCACTCATCAGCCATTGTACTTTGTCTATTTTTATTGAGTAAATTCATTTAGTTCCCACTAATATTATGACACTCAAAGGGTAGCAACTACCACCACCTTCCTGAACCAATCCTGGTATGATCTGATCAATGGGAAGCGCAATAGCTTTTTGGAAAAAGAAACTAGATAATATGGACAGATATTTATGGTGCTATTGACCTCATCACATTGCCTTTCAGATCACAATAGGTTATGAGTGGGCCTTTCATATAAATTATGTTGTAACCTTAGTGTATTTGCCTCCTGTATGGAACAGGTGGTTTATTTGTTTATAAATTGTATTGAATCCTGCTATAATTTAGCTTTTGTTTTCTCCAGAGTTAGGTTGCTCCTTATGATTATTTTAATGTATTATTGGAATAGTATATTAACTGTGTGGACCATTTGTCTGCCTCTGCTTATATACTCATGCTCAGGTGCTTTAATCTGCATGGATTACCGTTATTAAACTCGGGCTACCTGATTTCTGTGTCTTACTGAGTTTGGTTTAACTGTTTAGTTACTGATGAATCTGTCTCTACAGAAGACTAGCTCTTCCACCACCACTAATGAAAAAATCGCAAAACTGTATGAGTTGGGTGGAGAGCCAGAGCGAAAGATGTGGATTGATAGGTACTTTGCCTTTATGGAAGAGAAGGGCACAATGATGATGAATCTCCCTGCAGTTGGAAGGAAACCATTGGACCTTTATCGACTTTATATGTCCGTCAAAGATATTGGGGGACTAACACAGGTGAGTGTGAAACAGTTTTTAACTTCAGCCTCATTGTGGAACTTCACTGAAAATTTTGCTTTGTTCCATCCCTACTAGAGCTTTATTTTGCCAAACTTGTTTACATGTCTGTAAGGGGTATGTACGTTCTCCCCATAACCATGTGGATTTCCTCTGGATGCTCTGGTTTCCTTCCACAGTCCAAAGACATACCAGTTAATAGGTTAATTGGTCATTGTAAATTGTCCTGTAATTAGGTAAGGGTTAAATAGATGGCTTGCAGGACAATGCAGCTTGTTGGGCTACAAGGAAATAAATGTATCCTTGTTTACCCTGCACAATACTTCCTGCAAAGGATAGTAATACTCAGTTTAAAGCGTTTACAGAAATAATATCCCACCTTGCAGTTCTTTCATGTAAAGTGGGGAGAGGCTTGGATGGATCAAAATAATTCCAAACACATTTCTGCTCAATTTGGCCCAGTAATTTCAAATTTAAAATGGATTGTGTGTGAATACATTTCTGATAGAGCCTTATTTTCAGTGTCCAGTGATAACTATATGTGGAATTCCAAAAGTACCATCTGTCACTCATTATTTCATTAATAAAATAGAATTCATTTGAATCGTTGGTAGGTGGATAGAATTTTAATAGGTCTGTGCAGTGTTTTTCACCTCAAACAGAAGTAGAATGTTTGAAGTATTTCAAAACTTTTTGTGCATTTCAAATCATTGAAGAATTTGGAAGCAATACTAGAACATTCAGTGTTATTGAATGGGTGAGTTCTGTGAGCTGGTTGATAGTTAAGAGTTATGGTATGTTCCTGTTTGTAGGACAGGGTAAGGGGGATAAGGTGGGAAAAAAATAATCCTAGGACAACCTGCCTGTCAAAATTGGGATTATGAGTAACTTGAAAAAAGCTGTTGTCTTGTTGCATGGGTCTAGGCAGGTTGAGGAGGGGATAGGGTAACTTTCAGAGAGAGCAAGAGAGAAAAGTTATATATAATCTTTTTAATAACTTTATGGGCCGTCTTCATTTAAGACAGGGGTTCCCAACCTGCAATCTATGAACCCCTATGGTATTGGTCCATGGCCTAAAAAAGATTGGGAACCCCTGATTTAAGATATTTACCTATCTATCTTGACCCAGCCTGACATTCCCACCAGACCTGTTCCATTTGCAGTAAGGGGTTACTCCTGTATAAGCTCCTGAGATTGTTATTTCAGTATATTGTGGGAAACAGGGGTGTGAATAGAGCTTCCGTTTCCAAGCCTCAATATTGATATGCCACTCCACAATGATACTTGCCAGAGTATGGTAATTTAGCTAAAAGGAAAATTGGGCATTTATATAGCATCTTTCATTTCTTCCTGACTCCAGCTTGTAACGAATGAATTGCTTCTGAAATGTAATTCCTGGTTAGTTGCAGGAATCCAAGGTGTTTCCACAATTAGCATGGAACTCTGATGTGATCTTTTTGTTGATAATTGAGGAATAAACGTTGGTCAGGATGTTGGGGAGATTCAGATGGAATCTTGCATTCACTGTAAAGGAAGGGCCTTGGTTTAACATCTCATTTGAAAGAGCTCAACTAATGTGCAGTACTGTGCGAGTACTGGTTAAATTATAAAAACTGCTGTGTTCTGTTTGCAGTGGTTTTGTTTCTGTAATTACATACCTCAGATGAATGCTTCTCAACCTCGGTGTTGGTTATTAATCAAGTGAAAATCCAAAAGAAACTGCAGATACAGAAAATTTGAATTTAAAACATTCTGCTAGAAATACTCAGCAAGTCAGACAGCATTTGTGTAAAGACTAATGATTAACGTTTCAGATTTGGGACTCTTTAGGATTGGGAAACAAGGTGGAAAAAAAGGATTTCTCTAGTGTTAAAGGGGCAGTTAAGATCCATTTTCCTGATGATAAACAGTATATCTTAGTAGAGGGTGGTGTATTTTTTTCATACTGTGATCTATATCTTTGAAGTATCCCAATACTAAACAGTAGTTTATGCTGCAGGTGAATAAAAACAAAAAATGGCGTGAATTGGCCACCAATCTGAACGTGGGCACTTCAAGCAGTGCAGCCAGCTCTCTGAAGAAACAATATATCCAGTGTCTGTTTGCCTTTGAGTGTAAGATTGAACGAGGAGAAGATCCTCCACCCGACATCTTTGCAGCCACCGATTCCAAAAAGCAACAACCAAAGATACAACCTCCTTCGCCTGGTGAGTGTGAGGGCTTTGCTTTTGAGGATTGGTTTGCTAATTCAGGTTTGCTGCCTGCTGTATGGCTAAAGTGTGTGCTGAATGGAAGGGTGAAACGAAACAGTATGAATTAATTATTTCACATTTCCTTTGTGAGGGAGCTACTCACAAACACTGTTTAGCAAATCCTTCAGTTTGGTCTCATAAGATTTGTATTAAAATAAACTTATTTCTTTATTAAGGAGTTCCATGCTGCCGACATGAAAATAGGTTAATAACAACCTAGTGAAGAATTTTTTGGTCATTAGGTTTCCATATTTCAGACTATTGAACATGCAGTTGAACAAGTAGCAGGCATTTGTAGCTGGGGTTAATTTAGCAGGAAAAAGGTGTGCATTTTAACTTTGCAGTTTATTGGGAAGAGTCAAAGTACAGTGATGAACTACTGGAGGGATGGTGATCATAGTTTGGAGTTTGAATTTATTTACCCTGTCCGTGCACGCATATTTATTTTTTGCTCTAATTTTCCTGAGATCTTGATACTTTCTCCCTTTCCATATCCATTGTCTTTCTCAGTCCTTCCTCTTTCAGGCTGCCTTTCACTAGTGCTAGTAAGTCACTTTAAAACTGGGATCCAAGCATTTCCTCATTTTACTTAAAAGTAGCACTTGAACTTTAGGTATCTGGGTCACAAGGGACATTGTCCCTTTGCTGTTTATGTTGCCATTATGTTTTGATTGGAGAAAAATATGCAGTTCATTACTGAAATACTGGAAAATGTACAGCACACCAGCATTTGATGAGAGAAGCAGTTAATAGAAGAATGTTTGTTGTCTGAAGGAGAAATCCTGGGCCTGAGGAGTTGTTGTGTAGTCCAGCTGCCGTCATGTACAGGAGGCTCAGCATTCCCACTTGTTCAATTGTTCTATGTAGGCCACCTCTCCCTGCTGCTTTAGGTAAATGTCAGTCTGCCACTGTAATGTTACAGTGAATTTGGTATTTGGTTGGACTCTTTATTTCAGTAACAATTCCGCTGGGTGACTTGAGTCGGTGATTTGAGTCTGGTGAAGCCTGTCCTTACATGGGCATTATCTGTGTGAACACTGCATGGAGGATTGTATGGGAAAAGGAAGGAATTGCAAGAATGTCAGCCCTGCCCATTAGCTCATATGGCATTCCAGCTGACTGCTTTGCATGTTGCCATCCCAGCTTCCCTGGAGATACCTTAGAGATGATGAATGGGAAACGCATTTAGAAAGTGAATGAAGCACACTGACTGCAATGTAACCTAATTCCCATATTACACAGTAAGGGGAGCCCACTGCATTCTTAAGGCAGTGACAAGTCACTAAGCAGGAGGGGAATCCCCTGACTGAGCAGGGTGAAAAGGTGAAAGAGGGCTGGGTGTAAATAATGCACTCCTGTTGACCTTTGCTCACATTTAATTAATAGCAGTGTGAATCATCGAAACTATTGTAATACCAGAGAGTGCATAATGACGAATGCACTCACTGGAGTATATCTGAGCAGTGCCATCCATGACATGTCATGATAATCTCTTATGTCAGAAGAATGCAAGGAAATATTGATTAATGCTGTCGTTCCAACTTTGTGGCTGCCCACATGAATAGAATCTGAACATAATTAAACAGTTTTTCAGAGTAATTGTTTTAGAGTTTCATTGATTTTATTTTTCTCCCTGCTCTGAGCAATAGGTCGGATTAATTTTTAATTCCAGACCCCACGCCTCCCTCTCTCAGCGACCAGGGTTCATATCCCACCGCTGTCTGTGAGGAGTTTGTACGTTCTCCCTGTGACTGTGTGTTTCCTCCGGGTGCTCTGGATTCCTCCCGCAGTCCGAAGACCTACCGGTTGGTAGATCATTATAAATTGGCCTGTGATTAGCTAGAGTTAGTTCAGGGTTTGCTGGGCAGTGTGGCTCGAAGGGCCTTTGTCGGGCTGCATCTCAATAAAAATAAAATACACAGCCCCTCTCCTGGTGAAGTGGTATTCAGTCCCCCCAAAAAGAACCCCTAGGTAAAGAAACTGGTCATTTCTCTACCCACTCATTCAGTCCCTCAGACCCCTGCTCTCCTTTTATTATTTGCCTTCCCTACCAGCTGCCTAACACAGAATTCTCTAGGTCAACCTTCCCCATCCACTGACTTTTCCAACTGTCCCCCCTTTCCCATTTATTTGTAAACCCACACTCCACTGGTCTGTTCCCTCTGGTCATCTTGCCTCTTTTTTTCAAAGCCACTTCCCCTCTCAATAGAGTTCTACTTGTTCTCTCTTTCAACTCCTCTCACTCCCCTCGGTCCTATCCCTCTTCACTCTCTCGGCCTCTTCCTCTTCACATCTTGCATGTTTTGTCATGGTTCATGTTAGGGGTTCCCGATCTGAGGTCCACAGACCCCGTGCTTAACGGTATTGGTCCATGGCATAAGAAAAAAGTTGGGAACCCCTGGTTTATGTGGTCCGTGGGCCATCATCACCCCTTTATAACAAAGATGACCTTTTGTTTTTGTTGCAGCTGGTTCAGGTTCCCTGCAGGGCCCGCAGACCCCTCAGTCCACCAGCAGCTCAATGGCAGAAGGAGGAGATTTAAAGCCACCAACGCCCGTCTCAACACCCCATAGCCATATGCAGCCAATGCCAGGATCCAGGTGGGTAAAGTTATCATGTAAAAGGCACACTGAATCATGTCAAGTAATCGTGTTGACCTTCTCAGTGTGATTGCGTTTCCTGGATCTGATCAGCTGATCAACTAATTCAGATTCATTTATATATCATATGTACAACATTGTGGGCCGAATGGCCTGTACCTGTGCTGAACTGTTCCGTACCAATATACTTAACAAAATTGCTCTACAACAGATTCCATTGCATTGATCATGCACCTGACCCTGACACACCTAGAAAACAAGGACACTTGTGTCTGAATGGTGTATCTGGATTTTAGTTCAGCATTCAACCCCATTGTCCCACAGACCTTGATGAACAGTCTCCTCCTCCTCGGTTTAAGTACACAACTATGCAATTGGGTGTTGGACCTCCTAACAAACAGACTGCTCCTCCCTCCCCATCTACCTCAGCACAAGTGCCCCTGTCCAGGGCTGTGTGCTGAGCCCACTGCTCTACACTCTGCTCACACGGCCAAACATCTGAGCAATCACATCAAGTTCGCTGATGACATGGTGGTAGTGGGGTTCATCACCAACATTGATGAGACGGCATACAGAGAAGAGTTGGAAGAGCTCGAGGCCTGATGCTGGGCAAATAACCTCTTCCTCGTTGTTAACAAGACAAAGGCAATGGTTATCAACTTTAGAAGAACTCGCATGACACAAACCTCTTTACATCGGCAGCACAGCTGTAGAAACTACAGGCGGTTCAGACTCCTGAGGGTGCACATTACATACCTCTCATGATCCCAGTGCATATCATACACAGTGGTACTCACCAACTTCTCTGCTTGCTGAAGAGAACTGGACATTCATACTCAATGTCATTCTTAAAACAATGCAGTGAATTGCACTGTTTGTGTGTTAACCAGCACCATCTAGGGATGCGTTAGGGGAAACCTGTAAGTGTGGCCACATATCTGAATAGTGGTTCAGATACTGCAATAGTGATTGAGCTGTGTTTGCTTTGCTTCATCCATTTCCAAAGCACAAGCTGGTAGGGTGAAGACTGGAGCTGACAACTCCAAGGAAAGTTCAATAAAGACTGTACCGTAAATAGAGGAGAGGTAAAATTGGTTTTATGGTGCAGTGATACACTGGGGGCAAGTGGTTGGCCCACTTGTGTGTTAGCAGCCCATGGAAGGGAGTATGTGACATCCAGTTGAACTGATTGCTTTTCCCACTGCCTCTTGCTACTCTCCATTACTAACTAAAGTCATTTGTTTGTCAGCTGCTGTTTATGAAATTTTACCGTCTTATCAAAGATCTGTGTTCAACTACTTTATATTTTTGTTAAAATTCAGAAGCAACTCTGTGAGTGTCCAGGATCCATTTGCAGACACCAGTGACCCAGCTTTCCAAAAGAGGTCCACTGTTTCTCAAAATCCTGCCTACCCACCCAGCATGAATACCACGGACTTAATCCCCCGTATGCCATACGAACCGAACAAAGATCCATTTGGTGGGATGAGGAAAGGTAGGAGTAGTTTTAAGATTATTTCCTGAAATGAGAACATTTTAAGAAATGACTAATGAATTGGCTGACCGACTGCTTTTTACCACACTCTTAGAGAAGTTTTGATTTTGTAATGTATGGTAAACTACAAATCTTACAAACAGTATTCGTATTTTTTCATTTGAGTTGCAATTAAGTTTGAAGCTTAAAAATCAAAATGCACGATTAGCTTGGATTTTAGTAAAAGAGACAGGAGATACGAGTGAGCTTGCTATAGAGATCCCCAGTACTTTTGTCAGGAAATGAACCTGAATAGGAGAGGTCAAATTAAATATGAGATTTTAATTCTTGTGTAGACTTTTCAACCATATTTGCAGTAATACTAATGACAAGATCCTGGAATTTAATGAAGATGGTGTTTGCTAGATCTGTAAGCTGAGAGACCAAGAATTAGACTGCACTAAACTTGGTATTGTGCAGTGATTTGAGTTAATTGTGAAGTTTATTTTAAAGAAGGGTTGTAAGAGATTGATTTTACTGAGTTTGAAAATGATTTAATCAAATGCAAAACTAGAGTCAAAGTGCACTGAGTTAAAAGTCAAAGTAAATTTATTACATACATGTCACCATGTACAACCCTGCGATTCATTTTCTTGTGGGAATACTCAAAAATCTATAGAATGATGAGCATAACAGGACTAATGATTATTGATTCAATGAGAAATTATCCAAGGTAGATTGGGAAATTAGATTTTAAAAGCTTGTACAGTAATGTAAAGCAATGTATAGTAAAACTGTAATCCACTATCCAATCAGCTTTGGCATCTGAATCCCCCATGCACTACCAGGGCCTCTGTTTCTACACTCTTCTAAAACTTAGCAAGTTCACTGGAATGCTATTGTACTACATTTAAACAAGAATTAAATTAATAAAATAATATCTGATAGTCCAGAAAATCTGCTATTCCAGCGCCACTAGATCGTAGATGTGGTGGATTAAGTGTTTTATGGTGGTGATTGTTCATTGTGTCTGATGGTGACAGGAAACCTTGTGTGGGAAAGTTTTTAAAATGGAGAAGCAGTTCCACTCTCTCAAACTTGGATGTCCAGGTCTGGTGGTACAAACAAGCGGCACAAACTGGAGTGTTTTGCTGTATTTTAAATAATTCATAATACAACAAACGTAAACTTTAGAAATAAAAACCTCAGGAAAAGTGATTCAGTCAACAAAGTGTAGGATTATTGAAAGAGCCTAGCTGTAAAATAACCTCTGCCATTTAACAAGATCACCACTGGATCTTCTATCACAGCATATTCCCATGCTACTCCCTTTTCCCTTGATACATCTAATATTTAGAAATCTGTCAATATCTGTTTTTGAAAGCAATTGATGACTGAGTTTCCAGAGCTGCCTTGGATTGAATCTCCAGCAATACACCACCACCTAAGTGAAGACATTGCTCCTCATTTTGATCCTGCCTAACACATCCCTTTGTGACTGTGATCCCTCATCTACTCTCTCCATTCCTCCAACTGCTTGTATATCTTGATTGGGCCATTTCTTATTCTTCTGAAACAGAATGAGGCCTAACCTACTGGAGTACTTCAAGTAACAGACCTCTCAATCCCAAGAATCAGTTTAGAGAAGTTTTGCTTAATTCCTTTATAGCAAGGATATACTTTAGGATGAAGGCCATGACTATATCAAAATGTATGTCTGGTCGCATCAAGATGTAATGTAGTTTTGTGGGACATCTGCCTGTACTCAAATCCTCTTCCAACAAACCCTAATTTCTATTTATCTGTTTATCTTCTGTATTTACATATTAACTTCCAGTCATTTATGTACAAGATGATTCAGACCCTTATGAACAACATTTGAAAATATACAGTGTTTCTGTGTGTTACTAGTTTGGATAACACTGTATTTTCCCAAGGTGTTTTCCATCTGCTGTGTTCTGGTCACTTGTCTCTATATCCCCTTACACCCTCTTTGCGTCTTCATGTCATCTTACATTTTCACTTTATTTTTGTTGATTGTAGATTGAGAGTAGTCAGACATTGATTCCTGTGGTTTTCACTTATCTTAGCCTACCTGCCCAAGAAGAACCCTACTGTTTTCTATCTGCGAACCAACTCAATCCAATTGTCCTCTCCGTGTTCGTCAGCCTCCTGTACAGGCTCTCCTTGAAAGTTGTTTCTAAAACCAGTCACATATCCACTTCTTTTCTACTGGAAATATCCTTAAGGAACTCCAGTAGATTTGTCAAGCATATCTACCCTTTAAACCCAAGTTGACGTTGCCCAACATTGAGGTTAGATTTGATGTCCTCCAGTACGAAGAATCTGTTCCAGAGTCTTTTTTTAATGCATTAACTAGAGCATCCACCACTTCCAAATCCTTGTCTTTCAAGGCTTTGTGATGTAAACCTTTATCAATTTATTAATCGATTTATCAATGTTTAGACCCATTTACTTGTAGTATTTCTTTACTAATATCAATTCCTTTCATTTCCTCACTTGCACATGAGCCCTGGTACATTTTTATTAGTCTTCCATGAAGACAGGCAGAAAGTATTTAATTCCTCTACAGTTGCCTTATCCACTATTATAAATTCTTTTCTCCCTGCAAGAGACCCTATAGAAGCCTTGTTTTGTTGCCATGAAGGGGCAATCTGCCAGCTTCACAATGGCACCACTCCCTTTTTCTTGTGCCTTGTGGCTTTGATACTTACTATCTCTCTCAATCCCATCAATTACACACTTTATTTTGCTGCGTACATATGGTAAGGGTAGTGTACAGCAGTCAATTAAGCTTGCAGCACAGATGTGGGAGGAAAATGCTGAAAACCCATGCAGTCATGGGAAACTTGCAAACTCCCCAGAAAGGGCTCTGAGGTCACTTTGGAGCTACCAGGCAGCAATGCTAACTATCAGTTTATTGTGTGTGTGTGTGTTTATTTATTTTTTGTTTCCTTTGAGTTTTTTTTTATTTATCCTTCAAATTCTTAAACTCCTGACAAGACAGTTCAGGTGTGCAGCAGGTCGTAAGCAGCTCTCAATAGTCAAAAAGCTATTTCACCCCTCATCCTCCCCTATTTACATATTCTTTCATGTGGTTTTATGTTAAATAGCAACTATAATATTACATTTGAGAGGTTGAACTAGACAGTCACGGAACAAATAGCAGAATATGTTGCAGTGATAGCTTTGTTTTTGCTGATCAGACAATTTTAGCTTTTTATGTTCCATGGCCTGTTCTGTGTGGTTTTATTAATATTATTAATTTTCCATTTGTGCTTTCTAAGTCCTGAAGCAAGGTCACAGCAACATTTGGACTGTAATCCATTGTCTCTTTTAGTTATTTGGAACTTTTGAACTCTTTTCAAGTTTTATGGGTTTTTAAGTTTACTTACGAGTACAGAAGGCCATGTGTATTTTAAGGCAATGGTAAGGACATTGACATCCAGCAGATCACTCCACTGCTTTGCATTAAATGAATATTTGACGGGGTAGTTACTCAGTCTATGCAGCCTCCCCAATGCCCTGCACTCGCCTGCACATTGCAGGGAGGCTAGCACAAATGTTTTCTTATCCTGTAAGTTTCTGGAGCAGGTAGACCTTAATTTCACCTTGGTAACTACGTCTTTCAGTGGTTGAAGACCATCAGTGTAGGTTCTCGCCTTGGTGTGAGAGACGAGTGCTATTGTGGCAGAATAGCTTACAATTTGGGCACATTTAATACTCTTGTTAAGGAGATTGATTGCTGTGTCTGCGGTGGGGACATTTAATTTAATTTCCATTTCTAGATATGCCTATCTTTGGCCCTTGGATCTCCATTCAGGTTAACTCCTGGCACTGAAGGTGACTTGTTTTATAAGGGAAACGTTGTCTGGATGATCTGGGAGGCAATCTCTTGAACTGAGAAAACTAACTTCTGTGCCTTGTAGGAACCAAATGAAATTACAGTAACTTCATTTATTTTTGCTGTTTCTTTAAAAAGCAACTGACATGGTGGGTAATTAGAGTTTTAAATTGAATCAAAAAACTGCTAAAATTCTGTGTCATTCTGTGACTGTTACGATGCTCTTGGCCACTGCAAAATCCTGTCCTTTCATCGGACATCCTGCACTATGATGTGCAGTGCTATCTTTGTTTGAATTGGATAGATGCAGGCGGACCTCTTATTGCAGCTTAGAACATTGTTCTAAGTAGTTGAACTGATGTGCAGTTAATAGGACAAAGTAATCTTACAATGGGCTGATCTAATAATCTAACTTTTAATAACCATAATACGTGTTAGATAAATGTGTAGGAAATTTAAAAACTGGGACCACCAAATCTAAAGTGAAGATTCCAGCTATTACAACTGTTTGAGAACAGACTATATGAGATTCTCTGGATGTTTAATTGAGCATGTTCATTTTGGGATATGGAGATAATGCAGGAAGGTAAAGTTGAGATAAGTTGAGATGAGTAGAAGAGCGGACTGATTAATCTATTTTCTGTCAACAGCTCCTGGAACAGATCCTTTCTTGTCATCTGGACCCTCTCCCAATACTGGAATGGGAGACCCTTATAATCGGCCTCCTGCAACAGGAATGGCACCACGGCAGCAGTATGCATATGGATCTGGATTTGAGAGGAGGTAAATGTTCATGGAATTCAGAAAACTGGAACTATATGAAAGCTAAGATAGAACATTTCTGTAAGCTTTCTAAGTTCACTATTCATTGCTAAATGATCATCAAAGTTACATTTTACTTTTAATCTATGAAGTTGAAATGATTTTTTGCGTGTGTTTTGTCATGACTGATAAAAGCATGCATCAAATCGGTTTATTAGGTCATTCTAGCTCTCTCCATTTAGGCTGCTCATAATTTAGGTCTCTATTCTGCTTCCTTGGCTGCAAATAAAACAACTGTAGCTTATTTGATCTCTTTTATTGCTGTATTTCTTCCAATCCTGAAGCTGTCCCTATTAAACTGTTCTGAGCTCTCTGTAGTACAATTCCATTTTAGATGTAATGCAACGTGGTGACCAGAACAATGCACAGTGAACAAGTTTAGTTCAGTTGTAGCAGAAACAACGCTGTTAGGTTCTTTATCATGGTTAATTAAAGAACAGGTACAATAATTTTTAGGCATCATATTGGCTTATTCTGCTTCCTTTTAAGGGTCCGTGGACTTGCATTTTAAGGTCCCCTTATTCCTCTGCACCACTTGTGTCCCATTTATGCATATATATCCTTGCCTTTTTGCACCTACTAAATGTATACTTCACATTGTGGACCTAATTCCTTCTACCATTTTTTGTGTTGAATTAACAGAACAAAATATACTTTCCTGAAAACGGAACCTTTCTTCCTCTTTGAAAACCACACAGCCACTTTTTTTGTGTCTCCTGCAAACGTTCCTACTGTATTGGCAAAACAAAACCAAAGCTATTGCTGTTAGCCTGCAACCGCTACAGAGATGTCACACCTGCATGACGTGCCCCAGCTTCAATAACGGCCCAAAAGTCGAATCCTTTTTTCTATCCTTCATCAGCAATTAGCAAGCTTAAATCTTGAAGCAATGAAATTAAGTGCACCCAAGTGTAAACTAAGCATTATTCAGCAAAATTGAGCGTTACCTCACTGATCAGTACAAGGTATTATGTCTGCTGGTTTCAAGTTACAAACTGCCACAAATAGGCAAGAATATGTAACTTATTCTCTTTGCTTTTACCACACCCTTACTCATTAACCTAGTAAACGAGCAATACGATGTCTGTTTTAGGATGGAGTCATGAAAGTGTATTACAGAAGCCAGAGAACAAATTATGAGCTGTACACTGTAGTAGCCATTGGTTATATCGAGAATTTTATGTATCCAGCTCTTTGGATCGGGTGGTGCTGGAATATCATGTATCTAGATTGCTTCTACCCTGTCCCCCTCGAACTCTATTCCCAACTTTCATCTTGAGCTTTCTTTCATCAACCTCACTTATTCAGGTCAGAACACGGAATGGGTCCAGAGGGGACAGTACAATCTAATGCGTCAGTAAATGCAGATTCCAGCATGTATTCTCCAAATCGTTACCCAGCTCAGCAGCGGTAAGTGCAGAACATTCTGAAAAAGCTGCATGTTTAGCCTTTAACTTAAGAAGGCCTTGTTTTTAAACAAAAGGTCTCTGCTGAATGATATGTTGTAGATTAGTGGTCGCTAACCCCCGTCGTTCGTGAGACTTTCCCAGTCGATCCAGAAAAAAAAAGAAAGAAAAATAAATACACAAATACTGTTGAGAGATTGTGTCTGGGTTGCGGGGTTTTAGTTCCATTCTTTCTGCCCAGTGCGCATGCGTGTAGCTCCCCCGCCACATGCTGGTCCCCAGCCGCCGGGCCACGAGGAAAGGATATGAGTCAGCTACACCTTTCCTCATTCCCTGTCACACCTACTGTTGAACTTGAACACACGCGAGGTCATCAGTCGCCTAAACGCAGTGACACCCTCGTGCCAGGGATCAGTGGTTGGCCTCGGATACTCGGCCGGTGGGAAGTGCCGTTGCTACTGGCCTGGAGCACAGATATTTGGGCACCGCCTCTGAACCTGTTTCGAACACCAAATGTTCGTGGGAACCCGGTGCTAAAACATTCGCACACGATCTAATTTGGGCACAGACGATCTAATTCGTAAGTATCAGAGCAGCTATCTCGCTGCGATATACTGAAAAGTTATCCCTCGAGCCAAACTTTTTTTTGGCCGATAGATCCTATAAGGTGGGGCGGGCGCGCGTCCTGTCGCACTCCTCGCTTGGTCGGTGGCTTTCTTCGGACTGCGACTGCCGCAGCCCCAACACGGGAACAACCGCACCTGGCCAAGGTGTCTGGCGGCGGGCGGGTGGGAGGTTGTCTAATGAGGCAGTGAAGCACTCAAAACTGCTTTGAACCTTGAGTCCAAGCACCCTGCACTTAAAGACAAACCCGTTGAGTTTTTTCAATGGGACAGAAGCAAGTGCTGATAGCCATGTAAACTAAATTGCGGAATAGACTGGATATAAGGAACCTGCTTTGAGTATCGCTGTATTCCGGTCGTGTTTAACCCCCCCCCAGTTGTCCCGCAAGAATATTGTCAATATTAAACCGGTCCACTGTGCAAAAAAAGGAGCGGTGACCCCTGGTGTTCATACATTATTTCTACTTCTGGGTTGTGGGGTTTTACTTCCGGTCTTTTCTGCCCACCCGGTGCACATGCGTATAACTAATCGATCTGGGGTCAATCTTGCCTTTCACTAAGGCTGAGGTAGGGGATCTTGGGCTTAAAAAAGTTGGTGACCACTATTGTAGATAATTTGTTTGACTTGGATGAGGATGAAAGAGTAATTATTGGAGATAATGTTGTTTCTTTATTTGATTACTTAACAGCTTTGGGTGGTATTTTTCCAAACCAATGTGAGCCATTGACATTGGGGACTCATTCAGATTTCATTATCAGTCAGCCATAGATGTACAGTTAAAGTATAGTGATGCTCAGCCCAAGTAAACTGCTTTTATAAATTTGAAAACTTTGGTGCATTGTTAAAAGTTCAAAGATTCAAAGTACATTTATTATCAAAGCATGTATACAGTATACAACCCTGAGATTCGTCTTCCCACACACAGCCACAAAACAAAAGAAATGCCATGGAACCCGTTCAAACAAAACACCAAACACCCAATGTCAAAAAAAAAGAACAAATCACACAAATGGTGAAAAAATGAGTTAAAAACAAAAACAGAGTCATTGGAACAGTCTAGGAATATTCAGTTTGTTTCTGTTCAGTTCAATTTAGAGCTGTGTCATTTGTTGACTGCAGGCTGCAGAGCCAGTCTGCCCCAATTAAGATGTCTCTGGTTGACAGTCTTTTCCTGACAGTTCTTTCCCAGCAGGCCAGTTATTACTAAATGGGTCTGTTCCTTACTTCGTACCAAGAGTTAATATTTCCAAAGGAAATCTAGTGGGCCTTGTTTTGTCGCAGTGTAGTTTCTATAGCTGCTAACTTTGATTTACCTATCTACAACCAGGCATGATCCTTACGGGAGCCAGTACTCTGGACAGGGAGCTCCACCTGGACAGTCGTATTCCAACCAGCAGCCTGGAATGTTTCCACAGCAACAAGTAGGTTCCATGGGCAGATAAATCTGATAAGGAACTCTGACTATGTCTCAAAAAGAACTCAGAAGGATTTGCAAATCTGGTCAGCCTCAATCAGCTGGCTCCTGTTTTAAAATGTTGGTGTTTGCTGAACCATTTGGGTCGAATTGCTGCAATCATTGGTCATCTTATGTTGTACTTCAGTGTCAGTCCTTAAATAACAGGTTTCTGTGTTGTTTTTGGCTATTAGCAACAAGAGAGGAGTAAACCTAATCCACATTAGTCAAGCTAATCCTCCATGAGTATCTTCTGATCCACACAGGGCCATCTGCACTGATGTAATTAGACTTGCAGTTCTTGGCCATTGTGGTCTTAAGGTCTCACTGAGTATATTTAAAGTGGTGGTTAATAGGTCCTTAATTAGTCACGGCATCAAAGGTTACGGGGAGAAGGCAGGAAAGTGAGGTTGAGAGGGATAATAAATCAGCCATGATGGAATGGGGAGCAGACTCAATGGGCCAAAAGGCCTAATTCTACTCCTGTGGCTTATGGTCTTATAATAGTTAATCCAGTCTTGCTGCATTTGTAAGCTGGATGTGAAATATGTCTGATTTGCGCTTGTCTTTCCATCAGTTCCCATGCTGATTCTGTAATGATCTAAAATTACGGAGCATTGATGAAACGAATAAAGTTCAAAGTAGAGTTTATTATCAGAGTACATACATGTCACCACGTACAACCCTGAGATTCTTTTTCTGTGGGCATATTTAGCAAATCTACAGAACAGGAACTGTAAACTATTATCCTGAAAGGTTATCCACATTGGATTTGAGAAGGGCATAATACTAAGAAAAGTGTTATGGAAAAGGGTCAGGGGTTCCCAACCTGCCGTCCATGGTCCCCTCAGTTAATTGTAGGGGTCTATGGCATAGAACGGTAGGGAACTGCTGGTGGGTGCTAAGTTTTACGAATTATCAAAAGCTGATGTACAATAAGAAGGAGCGAGGATCAAACATTTATCTCAAGAGTTGGACAACAAAGGGGAGGAAGGATTACTTCAATTGTACGGAGCATCTGTTGGGTCCAATCTAGATTCTTCAATTTTGTTTTGGAATGTTGCCCTAGGAGAGTTGTGCAGGCAATGGAAGATTTCAATATTCATTTTCTAGATGTTAACCAAACCTTCACCTGTTAAAATAAGAGGACATGATGCATGAGTGAGGCTAGTATCTCCTTAGATTTAGACATTTAAGGGTTAATCTGACGTATTTAAAATGAAAACTATGATGTGTGTAAACCAAATTAATAGTGGCATTTATAGAATGGAGGTATAATGTTTACAAATGAAATAAAAATGTTTTTTTTTTAAAACAGAGTTACAGAAATGTGAAAGACTTGCCCTAAAAACTCTGCTGCAGTTTAGTTGAAAATATCAAGACTGAAGTCAATGGAAGGTTGTGCATTGAGTTTTGAAGGATATAAACTGAAATTAGGGTTGGGGGATCCTGGTTTTGTTTTAATCTTACTGTAGGTTTAGCAGAATCTGTAATAGAGACATTTAGTCAGGGCATGAAGGCATACGAGGAGAATGCAGGAGAGTGGGGCTAAGATTGAAATGGATCAGCCATGATTAAATGGTGGAGCAGACTTGATGGGCCAAATGGCCTATATCTCATGGTCTTCTGCGTGCTTGGGGTTTAGTTCACCACTTGTATCACCACTGAGTGGAGTGAACTAGTTCAGGGGAGAAAATAAAACCAGACTTTAAAATGTAGCAAAACTCTCAAATCAGCGTGAGCAGGCATATTTTTAGAGCACAGCTATTCATTGGAGTTCACTTGTCCAATGTTTAAATGCCTAAAGGTACTGAAAATTGTTGTGTGTATTTCCAGCAACATGAAGTGATCTCTGCATTGCTCAAATACCTTGTTGAGTTTGAACTATCAGGTTTTAGGCTGCAAGAATCATTTTACTTGTGGGAAGTCTAAGAAGTCTGAGCATTCTTCTGTCATTTTTGCCAGAACTTCAAGCGACAGATGGATGGAACATATGGGCCTCCAGCCAAGAGACACGAAGGTGAATTATATGGAATGTCCTACTCGGCCCAGCAATCGCAGCAAGATATGTATAACCAGTATAGCAATGCCTATCCAGGTACTGATCGCCGGCCAGTGCAGAATCAGTTTCCTTTTCAGTACGGTAGAGAGAGAATGCAAGGTCCCCCTGGCACAGCCACTTCGCAGCCTGTGCCCCCTCAAATGATGGGAGGTCCGTTGCAGTCACCACCTGAGGGACCACAGGGGTCTGTGTGGCCAGGGCGAAATGACATGAGTTACAGCTATCCCAGCCGGCAAGGTCCTGGTACTCCGCCACAGGCTCCAGCATACCATGGCATGAATCGTTCTGAGGAGATGATTGGAGCTGATCAGAGAATGAACCATGACGGGCAGTGGGCTTCCCATGTCAACCAGCGTCAGCAATCTTTCACCCCCTCTGCATCTCTTCCACCAATCACAAGACCATCACAGTCTACCTACCAAACTCCTCCATCGGTGCCAAATCATATTTCCCAAGTGTCCAGTCCAGCTCCCATGCAGAGACCATTGGAAAACCGTACCTCACCCAGCAAATCGCCATTTATCCATTCAGGAATGAAGATGCAAAAGGTTGGACCGCCCATGCCGGCATCCCATATTTCTGGACCCTCTGTGCAGCCGCCACTGATAAGACGAGACATCACCTTCCCTCCCGGTTCAGTTGAAGCATCTCAACCAGTCTTGAAATCACGCCGGAGACTCACCACTAAGGACATTGGTAAGTGATTGTGGGTGTTGTTCAGGTCAAGTAGACTAGGAGCTCTTTCCCAACTCCAGAATGGAACATGGTGTCCCTTTATAAATTGGTGATTGCACGTAATTTTGAATATAACCTGTCTTTTTCTTTGGAACATTGCTTAAATATGATACATGGAATAATGTCACAATCCAGTCTATGCTTATTGTTCAAGCTGGGTAAGCTTCATGAAGCTCCTGTGTGTTGGTGGTGCATCTCCACCGACTAGTGGCTCATGTACTATTGTACAATCAGCTTGCATTTGTGACATATCCTATTATTTGTGAATAGATAGATTTTTCCCCCTATAAATTTGTTTAAAGTTTTAATTTGAGATGAATGGACCGTGATCTGACTTGGTATTTGCTTAAGAGTTTGAGTGACTGACCCTCCCTGTGCTCTTCCTCCACTGAGGAATTCTCTGTAGGTCTGCATATTTTCTGATTAAAGTTATCTGGCTCAGTTCAGCTGTAGTATGTGGCCAGATGTGAAGTTAACAAACAAGTCAAAAACTTGCAGTTTTTCCTTCACTATAACATGTTCACCATATCAAGAAAAATTACGGTTGTGGAACAGATATGGTGGGTCAAAAGACTGCCTCCAATGCATACTACCATAGAGCAGGCAAAATACCAGTATTGGTAGACATTAAGAAGTTTTAAGCAACCTAGTGGACTGGTTTGGTGGGTTATTTAAGAAATAATCAGATTGTTCTGAAATTGGATTTCAAGCTTGTTGAAGGTGGAGGAACATGGAGTTTGAGGGATGAGGTTCTGTAGATTGAGTTAAGATGGAGATGGAATGATGTGCCTTCTCCATATCACTTTCCTACTGAGGTGAGGGAAGAGCGCTGTCCGGTCTCTGAGTAAACCCTGTGGAAGAGAGATAGGATCTAATCGTTTGGATGAATTTTGGATTGAACTCTGATATGTAAAGTGGTTACTACATATTGAGTTAAGCTTTCTAGCAGGATTGTACAGGTAGCTTGACCATCTCATTAGTTAAAGGAGAGGAGAAATGTTTCAAATAATGTATCATGCACAATTGAAACTACATTGTTAATATAGTAGGCATTTCCTAGGATGTAGTTTCAGCATCATTCTTTATGTTCTATTCCCAGGCACCCCAGAAGCTTGGCGAGTGATGATGTCCCTTAAATCTGGCCTCCTGGCTGAAAGTACATGGGCCTTGGACACCATTAATATTTTATTGTACGACGATAGCAGTGTAGCCACCTTCACATTATCTCAGGTAAGTAAACACTCTTAAGACGAAAAGTAAATCCTGCATGTGTGAAGCAGAATCGGGGCATTCAGGGTTAGAGTTTGAGATTGAAATCTGAAATACTAATTAATTTTGACAAGTGGCCCGAAGGCTCACGGTGCCTCCCCAGGTAGAATAAACTTGAATGCAGTGACGACTCCACTGCCACGGTGCCTCCCCAGGTAGAATAAACTTGAATGCAGTGACGACTCCACTGCCACGGTGCCTCCCCAGGTAGAATAAACTCGGATGCAGTGACGACTCGAGCTCTTGGTTGACTTTGGGTGGATTCAAAGCCAACTCAGAATGTGATTTTAATAATGAAACGTTTCGAAGTTTCTTTGCCTTCCAACTGTTCTGACTGCAACACACTTTTCTTTGCTGCCGTCCTGATATTTTTGGAGGCCCGTACATCTGAAGTATTACCAAAAAATGTGACACTTCAATCCAATGTGTTTAACATTAAAGCTGAACTTAAATTCATTGTGCTTCTTGGTATGATGGTTCCTGTGAATTAATTTTGAGACATCACATTTGAGCCATAACACCAGCATTTGCTGTGAGTTATCAAGTGTTTATCCAGTAATTATATCCTTTAAAATCTTGTCCTGCTGATAAATGAATGTGGGATATCAGTTGTGGAGTGCTAGGCCAGGCTTGGTAGGGTAGAGGTGGAAGTATGCTTGAAAAGCAGGACCAGAGAGTGGTTACTACACCACCCTGCCATTCACTGTCCTTTCCAATGGAAATGTCAGACTTTGTTCCTCCACAGTTTCCTTTGCTTTTACTGTTGGATTTTAATACTCCAGTATTGTTCTTGGGACATTATTGCTCACATGTCATAATATTTTATAATCATGGTTGTGCGGAAGGATGAAGTCAAGTAGCACGTTATCCATTGCCCTTTTGAGTTAGACAAAGGTGATTCCTGTTACTAGTCAGGAAGTCTCCCAGCCTTGGACTGCTGTGATTCATCAACCTGTCCATTTCATTCGGGTCACAAGGTAACTGATGCAAGATGAGGTTTGGCATTTAAAGGTTGGGGCTGAATCTAGTTCGAGCAGACCTGAATGAGCCTCACTGAGAAGGGTGCAAGGTTTGCTTCTGGAATAGGAAAATTATTCCATTGCGAGGAGCTAATTGATGCCTGATTTTTAATGCGAAAATGAGTTTGCATGATTTGAAGTTGGCTTTCTTTGGCAAGACCATACAGTAGATCAGTATACACGTTTATTTCCCTGGTGACGTGCAAAAAGACCCATTGGTCTGATTATTAGTAGCACTAGGAACTGAATTTACAGAACCCAGTCATCCATTGTGTGTCTATTGATGTAATTGTGATGCTACATGGGGGTTAAATATTGTTAGGTGTAAGCTTGTAGGCCAAATCAAACATTATTTGTCTTCTCCAGTTAGTCTTGAAATACAGAAAAACCATGCAAGTTGTTGAAAGAAAAGACATAAAGTCATTTCTCCCCCCACCACCACACACACACGAGAAAGAAAGAGTCCCAAAGCCCCAACCCCTCCCTCGTACAAAAACCAACAGATTGCCCACCCAGAAAATGTCAGCTGGAACATAAACCCCAACCTCCCTCCCTCCCAAAACTTTTAACGTATCCCCCACAAGGGGGGGGGGGGGCATAAAGCAGCGACAAAAAAAAAATTGTGTCCGATTCTTCAAATGGTATCAGGATGGAAGAATGGCACTTTGTGAAGAGATCGGGGAAGCAGAAGTTGTTCTCAGATCAGAAAAGGTTCAAGGGAGATTTGATAGATGTCTCAAAACCATAAAGGACTTTGACAAGAGTAAGTTAGAAATAGTTGTGCCCATTGCTAATCAGAGTACATACATCAAAAGTAATTGGTAAAAGAATCACAAGGGAGTTGAGGAACTATTTATGCAGCTTGTTGTGATATAGAATGTATATATGTATAAAAGATGTTGAAGCAAATTCAATACTAACCTCTTAAAAGGGAATTGGATGTATACTTGAAAGTGCAAAATTTGAAGGTCTCTTGGGGGGTGGGGGGAGAGAAGCAAACAAATGGGACTAATTGGATAGCCCTTTCAAATAGCTCACAAGGACACCATAAGCTGAATGGTGTCCTGCGCTGTAAGACTCTCTGAATTGTCCCGGCAGGGTTTGCATGAATAATGACCTTGATTAAGCATTGCCTGTGAATCTGTATGCATGCCTTCAGAAAGGGAGGTGAAATTGAAAAGAATACAGTAAAACTTCCTAAAGTAGTTAATGAGTAAAAATGGTGATAATTAGTTTTATTCAGTATTAATTTATGCAGTGGAGCTCCATTGGTGTCACCACAGGATGATTGCAGTTTTAATCTCTTGAGGCTCAGCATGGAGTCCATGCTCCCAAGCTTTCTGTTGTTAATACAAAGAGTTTGTATGAAGCAAAAGGTGACTTGACTGGAGTTTTACTTATTCACTTGGGAATGAGTATTCACTTCCTGGCGACCCTTGAAAATGAGGTTTGGAGCTACCATTTTGAGCTATAATTCTTGAGACATGCTGTATATAGACGGTTGAGTAAGCAATCGCAGAATTTAAACTACTGATACCAAAAGTGCAGTGGTACTGTGTATTTGTGAATTGAAAATTGAGTCAGCATGGGATCCCAAATCTGCTTGCCACCCTTACGCGGGACTCAAGTTAAAGGACACCAGGGTGAAGTTTTACTGAAGCCAGCTCTTCACTGCTTCACAGTGTTGTTCTATGCTTGTCGCCTCACCTCTGTTTTTTTTTCTCGTAGTTACCTGGATTCTTGGAGCTTCTGGTGGAATATTTCCGGCGATGCTTGATTGAAATTTTTGGGATTCTGAAGGAGTACGAGATTGGAGATCCTGGCCAAAAGACACTCCTGGATCCAGAGCTGTTTGGGAAAATACAAGAACCATTGGGGCCTGAGGTGGAGGACGACAGGGAAGACATCAGTGAAGAGGAAATGGCAGCTAATTTAACTGAAGATGCAACAGTCGCTGAAAGTATGGAAGAGAATCCCAAGCACGTCAGCAAGTTTGACAGAGTTCCTGTGAAAATGGTTAGAAAAGCTGATGTGTTTGTGGTGGATAACTCTGATAAATTGGGCAGGGTACAGGAATTTGACAGTGGCTTGCTCCATTGGCAGATTGGAGGAGGTGACACTACAGAACACATCCAAACTCACTTTGAGAGTAAGACGCAGTTACCCGTGCGGAAACGAACCCTGGCCCACAAGGGATCCACGAAAAGGTACACATCTGAAAATAAAAAGGGGGCAGAAGGAAACCTCGAGGCAACAGGAAACGGCGAGGAGTCTGAGAAAAGCATAACTGCCACCATGGATGATGTTCTGTCAGCGAGGCCTGGCTCCTTGAACAAGGAAGTGGCTAACGGGTCAGTGGAGGGGGACACAGATAACAACAAGTTTCCTTTTGCTATTCATCAGGCACAAAATCATAAAAATATCAAAATCCTTGAGGACGAGCCTTGCAGCCGGGATGAGGTGCCATTGTGTTTGATGGCCGACTGGCAGGACTCTTTAGCAAAGCGGTGTATTTGTATATCAAACATTATTCGCAGCTTGTCGTTTGTGCCTGGCAACGATGCAGAGATGTCAAAGCACCCCGGCTTACTGCTCATCTTGGGCAAGCTCATCTTGCAGCATCATGAGCACCCTGAACGGAAACAGGCGCCATTAACGTACGAGAAGGAGGATGAGGAAGATGAAGGTGTGAGCTGCGATAGTGATGAATGGTGGTGGGACTGTTTAGAAGTATTACGGGAAAACACTCTTGTCACAATGGCCAATATTTCAGGGCAGTTGGACCTGTCTCTGTATCCAGAGAGTATCTGCTTGCCACTTCTGGACGGATTGTTGCACTGGGCTGTGTGTCCTGCAGCAGAGGCCCAAGACCCTTTCCCAACACTAGGCCCCAATTCAATGCTCTCTCCCCAGAGACTCGTCCTGGAGAGCTTGTGTAAACTTAGTATCCAGGACAATAATGTGGACCTAATCCTGGCGACGCCTCCGTTTAGCCGCTTGGAGAAACTTTATGGGATACTGGTCCGGCTCATTGGGGAACGGAAAAGCCAGGTGTGCCGTGAAATGTGTGTGGTACTGTTGGCAAATCTGGCACAAGGAGACAGCCTGGCTGCCAGAGCAATTGCCGTTCGTAAGGGAAGCATCAGTAATCTACTGGGCTTTTTGGAGGATAGTCTGGCAGCTACTCAACTCCAGCAGAGTCAGCCCAGCCTGATGCACTTGCAAACTGCACCTATTGAGCCAACGAGTATGGACATGATGCGGCGGGCAGCCAAGGCCTTGCTAGCAATGGCAAAAGTAGAAGAAAACCACTCTGAGTTCACGTTGCATGAGGCACGACTGCTAGATATCTCTGTATCGCCTCTCCTGAACTCACTGGTTACAAATGTAATTTGTGATGTACTCTTCATGATCGGCCAGTCATGACAGCTGTGGGAACCTTACTGTGTGTGTGCGTGAGTGGAGATCTTTGAATCGACTGTTTCTGTCTTTATTTATGCAAAAACCACCTCTGTTCCCAAAACTTGCCCCACCCATTCTTAGTAATGGAAGGATATTGTAGTCATTTTGATCAAGTACCAGAGGGGGGAAAAACATATGAATGTTTGCTGCCTGTGTATAAGTCAGAATTTTTTTAACCAAAGTTGCTGTGTCACTTGCAGCGAGTTTGGGAGAATGCCTCGTACTTGGGCATCCCTCCCTGGAGGGCCCTGTTTCAACATTTTTATGGTAAATTTTGGAAGCTAAGTGACTTGGGAAATCTTGGTTCAGTGCTGTGCTCTTGGATTGTAATTCAACCACTGGAAAGTGGCCCATTAGAAGCTGTCGTATACATTATGCAGGAGACAGCCTAAACATTAGACCCTAAACATATGTAACCTTTGACCAGCTGTAAACAATATTTCACATTGAACAATGCTGGTTTGGCAGCGAACTGTAGTTTTAAAACATTTTTTAGTTTACAGTAAACGTGAAAAAAGGCTTTTCCCCTTCTCAAAGTATCGTGTGTATCTACAACTCCCCTTGATTGTATGAACTTTTCCTCTTTCTCTTCCTGACTGATTTTAAACTGCAGCCACAGCCCATGAGCTGTGATTGTATATAGAAGTTGTACAATGCACATACCCTCAAAGTTGGTTGTTTTTTTTTCCTTCTCTCGTAGAATGAGGTTTACAATTTTCATGACATGGTCAAGCAAAAAGTGATAGCTTTTATTTCCATCGGCCATATCCTGCGAGGGTAATGTACAAGTTTCTGTATGTATAAAGTTGTGCTCTAGTTCAAGGAGAGCAACAGATCACGTTTTTCCTTTATAATCAAGGTGTGGAAAAAGTTTAGGTTCAGTTGAAGCTCAAAAATAATGAAGAAACACAATTTGAGATTTTTCAGTGCTATGAAATCTGCATATTTGTATTTCAGACAATGTAGCTAAAACTTGATGTAAATTCCTCCTTTTTCCTTTGGCTTAATGAATATCATTTATTCAGTATGAAATCTTTATACTATATGTTCCACGTGTTAAGAATAAATGTACATTAAATCTTGGTAAGAGCTGTGGAGGTTTTCGTTTAATTCCACAGGTTGAAAAGGATGCATCTGTAGATGTCTCACAAATGCGCGAGGGCTAAAGGCTGAAGATAAAGCCCTTTGGATTTCTGGACTGCATTGTCAACTGGGCCCTTCCTGCACCTTTGCATGCCAGCATCTCTGGCCTATAGAAAGAGCAGTAATTAGATGCCTACTCTTTTACATGCATACAGTTTCTTGTGGAATATATTCAGAACTCAAGTGGAAGAAGCTGTGATCCATAGATTGACCATTTGAACATGGGCTATGAACAGCTCAGTGAAAGTTTCAATAAGTACACTGGATTTTCAATCATTGTTGATTTTGGACTCCACAAATCATTCGGGAGATATTCTCCAACCGAGACCCTAGAGAATATGATAAAAATAATTAGTAATCAATAAATAATAAATGGATCAGATGTCAAAGTAAACACAGTGGATTCTGGTTAATTGGGACACATCGGGACCAGTAAATTTTGGCCCAATTAAGTGGCGGCCCCAATTAGCCAAAGTTTTATGGAACTAGTTAAAAAGTATTTATGTATTCAGGGACAAAATACCATTAAATGAGTAACAAATCATGTATTTAAATGAAATGCAGAACAAATTAGACCACAAGAACATTAGCAATACTACTGCAGTATAATAAAACTGTATTCGTGCCTAACAGTTATCGACGGAGGGATTCATCGAATGTGCACTGCTGTGTTCTCTCGATTGACTAAGTGAACAAGATTAGTGTAGACATCTAGTGTAGATAATAGACTGCCTTCATTGCAATCTTGCTTGAAGCAGTGTTGAAATGCAACAATAAATTTCCTGGTACAAAATTGATCAAAAATCACTGCTTTTTGATTCGGCGTCCATGGGCCCAAATGGATAACGTAACACGAACACACACAACTTGCGCTGATTTAAAAACTGTTCACTCTAAGCAAGGTGTAAGTGTCTAATGGCCACACAAGTGCACTTGACTGATGCTAGTTAGAATCTGTTCAGCAACAGTCTCTTATCCCGGTTAAGCAGCAAGGTGTCTCAGATAAATAAAGGGAATTACAGCTATTTTGTCGATTAGTTTTTGTTCTTTAAAAGTTGTCCCAAATAAGCAGCTGTCCCAATTAACTGAAATCCACTGTAGTTAAGTACTGCGTATGAGCAGGGCTATGGCTCCTCTGGTATTTTGTGAGCATGGCATCTGGCTCAGATGTTCTTTCCACCGTTGAACAAATTGTTGATGTACGTTACAAATGAAAAATTAATTTGAGTACCTACTATCTACCCTGAAAAAGAAATTGGAGGGTTAATTACCAAGTCACTGTAACTGTAGGACTCGGAAGCTCTTATACTTGGCAGAGCAAATTTGTTTTTATCAAACATCAAATATGCATCATCTTGAATTGTAAGTGTGTAACTGCACATCCGTGTCTACTCAAGAAGTTCCACTGACATCTTTTTTTACATAATATAAACTGCAATAATTTGTCAAATGCATCTTCTTTTGATTTAAATTTCTTCTCCCAACACTGTTAATGAAATACCATTTAATACGATGAAATGACTACTGTTTGCCGTTGTGCACTGGTCAGCAACCAATTTCTTGTAGAAATGTGTCCGCACCGAATCCCATGATTGAAGAGCTCTTAAAAGTAAAGGATGGAGAGAGGCCATCTGACTGATTATTCGTCTCCCTATGGTTTCTTGAGGCCTGTTCTCTCCCACTTGGCAAAGATCAGTTAATAAAATACAGGCGCTTAGCAAACCTGCAGTTACCTTGGACTTCAAACTCAGAGTACTCATTTCCTAAAAAAGGAAACTCCGTCCCAGGACTGAAGGAAGGGTCACCAGGTGAAACACTAAATGTTTGCAGTTGCTTGTGAATATGGTGTTAGGAGTGGAAGGTGAAGAAAATCAATTAGAGTAGATTTTTAAAGCAAAATTTTGCAGAAGGAACTAGCATCTTTGAACAGTACAATGTAGACTCTGATTCTGTGGGTATAGTATAATCTCAGTGGAGCTTTTAGATTAAACTCTGTTCTCAAGAGTTTATGATGGTATTGAATTTGTTGGTTCAGTCTGCCCGGCTGTTAAAGTCAGTCCGCATACAAGGTAACACCTGCTCTCACTGGGATGCAGCATATATCATATCGCATTGAATACAGACTATGAGATGGATAACTCAGCCTGAGCTTGACTCTGCACTGCACACACATCTCTTCCCGTTTCATTTCCCTCGTTTCAGTGCTTGCGCAAACCTTGCTCCTTTTTCTGAGAATAAATTTTGTCATCAGCTGTGTGCAGTGTGAAGTCTGACCTTATCAGAACAACGCTGAGCAGTTCTGACATGAGAGGATGTAACAGGACATTTCTATATTTCCCAGTTTGTATCCTCCGATGCGAACAGTGGGGGGGGGGGGTGAATTTTGGATTGCACCAATCAAAATGGCCCATATTATATTTGTTATATTACTGAACCTGATCTATGGATGTGGGTTGATGATCTGAATATGGGTTAAGATCCCTTCAGAGCAGTTGGGGGTGGGGTGGGGTTGATTTAAAATATTTGATATTTTGAGCACAATGCATTATGGAGCAAGAGCTGGAAACCGGAATCTGCTGTTATGATAAAATGGGTTGAATTACTTCCAATGATGAATTTCATCTTGAATATACAAATCTAAGAACTGAAAACCCTGGGTCCCTTGGAATCAGCGAAATAGATTGTGAAGACTTGAGCAAAGAAGCTAATTAATGTAACCCTATGCCCTTCCCAATGCTTTTGATTATGTATGTTAAAAAAGTTAGGCAGCAGACTTCAGCCAGATACCACTCAGCTAATGCTGAAACGGCAGTTAATTGAAGACAAAAGAGACTACTGCAGGTACTGAAATGTGCAGAATGTATGCATGCACACACACCAGCAATAGTTTTCTTAGTCCTCACCTTTTGCCTCTCCAGCCTTCACATCCAGCATATCATCCTTTGCCATTTCCTCCAACACTAATGTAATCCTACTGCCATTATATCTTCTCCTTCCCTGTCTTTTCTGCTTTACTCAGCAGCCACTGTCTTTGTGTATCCCTAGTCTGTGCTCATTCCTGTCCCTTGGCTCTTTTTCCTGCAACCAAAGGAGGTACAATACTTCCTCTCGCCACCATCCAGGGACCTAAGTAACCCCTCCAGCTGAAGCAAAGATTGTCACCTGCTCTACTTCCACCCCGGCCTGTGGCATTTGGTGCTTGTAATGTTGACCTTCTCTGCATTGGTAAACACAAGCCCAGAGTAGGTGATCATTTCATGGGCATCAGTGCTCCATCTACAAAAGACGGTCTGAGCTTCCAGTTGTGTTTTTTTTTTCTCCTTGACCTGTCTGACCTCAGCTTTCTCCATTGCTATGGAGAAGCCAAATGCAACTTGAAAGAACGAATCTATCTCATTTGGTATGAATATTGAGATTTTCCAATTTTAGGAAACACATAAATTCCTCATGACCACCTAGTTTTCTTCCTCTTTTCATCTTGATTGTATCCTTGCCTGGTTGGTGGTACCCATTCCTCTATAATGGCAATCTTCCTTCTGAACCCTGATGCAAAATCTCAACAGATACTGTTTGACGTGGTTTTATTTTGCTTTTTTTGTGGTGTGTTTTATGATGTTGTAGACGATCATGGTCTCATGACCATGATTGTTCTTGGCAATTTTTTTTCTACAGAAGTAGTTTGCCATTGCCGCCTTCTGGGCAGTGTCTTTACAAGATGGGTGACCCCAATCATTATCAATACTCTTCAGAGATTGCCTGGCGTCAGTGGTCGCATAACCAGGACTTGTGATCTGCACCGGCTGCTCCCGTGGCTTCACATCATCCTGATCGGTTGGGGGGGGGGGGCTATACTTGATTTTTCCAAGATCATTTATCACTCCATCTAAATTTAAGTAACCCCAAGCCACTTCCAATGTGGGGGAAGGATGAGCAAGTTACAAGTGTCTGCTGCAATTCAGTTTTCAATCATGATTCAGCATTTATGCAAGTATGATGTGTTGGTGAAACCAGTGAGTTTTGTCTGTCACCTTAAGCAATCAAGAAACCAATGCAACAGCGTGTCTAATGCTTTCCAGTGAAATGTACAGCTGAAGAGGTTTTTTTTCTGAACTAGTAACTCTAAAAGAAAGTTGAGAATTACTTTAAAAACACAAAATGCTGGCAGAACACAGCAGGCTGGACAGCATCTATGGGAAGAGCTAGTGACGACGTTTCGGGCCGAAACCCTTCATCAGGAGGGTCACTACGTCGTCACTACCTCCTTCCATAGATGCTGTCTGGCCTGCTGAGTTCTGCCAGCATTTTGTGTTTTTATTTATTTCCAGCGTCTGCAGATTCACTCATGTGCTCGAGAATTACTTTCTTGATAGCGATTTAAATTGATGCTCATAGATGTTAACTGGTCTTATGTTGTATTTATTTAGGCACTAAGTATTTAGAATTTTCTGGATAACCTGTCGTCTATAAGGTGAAGGGCTTAATGCAGTTGACCTGCACGTTCCTAAAGAAATGGCAATCATCATTATGTGCCGTGTTGTATGATGTGGGCGATCGTGGTTTTGACCATGATTGTTGGCAAATTTTTCCACAGAAGTGATTTGGCGATGCCACCTTCGCAGTGTCCAACCCTGACCCCAGCCATTATCAATACTCTTCAGAGATTGCATAACCAGGACTTGTGATATTCGGTGGCTGCTCATATGACCATACACCACCTTCTCCCGTGGCGTCAAGTGACCCTGGTCGGGGGTGGGTGGAGGGGCGGGCTAGGCCGATGCTACACCTAGCCCAAGGGCAACCTGCAAACTGGCAGAGAGAAGCAGCGCCTTACTCCTCGTCGAAAATGCCCTTTGCAAGTTTGAATATTGATTGAAGAGAATGAAGCAGCACTGACCATTGGAGCTCTAGTTGCGACAAAATATAACCTTTTGTTCTACATTTTAAAAATACATTTCACAGGATACAGCAAGACTGGCATTTTTAGCCAGTCTTGGCAGTGTGCCAATAGCAGACGTAAAGAACCCAAGTTAAATAGAGGAAAATGATGAAGAGAAGTTTGCTTCGATTATCAGAATTGTGTGGGAACGGAGTATTGAAAAAGGAGAAAAAATTAAGTTAGGTGGGATCCATTGGAAGGATTAAAGTTTGGTCTGGCCATAGGAGACGTGGGTGTTACTCTAACTGGAAGTCTGTGACTGATGTCCTGCAAGGGTCAGTGATGGTGATGTGTTGGACGGAATTGTAGCTGGTCTAATGGCACAACAGAAAATTGGCAGAGTCGTGGGTAGCGAGGAAGGTTGTCAAAGGAGTGAGCGGGATAAAGAAATCCAGGCAGGGAAATGGCAGATCTGAACAAGTGTGAGGTGTTTCACTTTGGAAGGTCAAATATTCTACAAAAGTATACAGTACAATTATTACAGCAACACACACAAAATGCTGGTGGAACACAGCAGGCCAGGCAACATCTATAGGGAGAAGCACTGTCGACGTTTCGGGCTGAGACCCTTCTTCCTATAGATGCTGCCTGGCCTGCTGTGTTCCACCAGCATTTTGTGTGTTGTCCGAATTTCCAGCATCTGCAGATTTCCTCGTGTTTGCTCAATTATTACAGCACCCTTGATGTACAGAGAGATCTTAGGCTGCAAGACCATAGCTCCCTGAAAGTCGTTGCACAAGTAGAAAGGGTGGTAAAGAAGGCACACGCTTAACTTACTGGTCAGGGTGTTAAGTCTAAAAGTTGAGAAGTCATATTACAGCTACATAAAACTGATTAGATTGCATCGTGTGCAATTCTGTTCGCCACGTTACAGGAAGGATACGGGGGGCTTTCGAAAGGGTGTAGAATTTCACCACAATGTTTGGATTAGAAAGCGTTAGCTCTAAGGAGATGTTGGATTTATTTTGGCCAGAGCCTTGCAGACCGAGGGGTGACCTGATATAAGTATATACAGTAAAATAAAGGTTCGTTGGAGTAATTTTCCCTAGGGTGGAAATGTCAAAGGTTATGGTTTAAGGGGAGCCAGTTTTTTTTTACCACAGAGAGCGTGGTGTGCCGGCTGTACGCCTCCGCGGGGAGTAGGAGAAGCAGGTAGGGAATACCGCAGTGCATGGGTTTTTTTTTAGGTGAATAAGAAATGAAAATGGTTGATTTATAGTACAAGTATTTGAAAACTGCAGGCGCGGTTAACCGCATGGGATTACGATGCTGTGGCAATAATGGCGACCCGGCCTAAAGGGATGGGAATGGGTTCCAATGTATTCCTGGATACAAGGTGTTCAGTAAAGATAGGAAGAAACGATAAAATAGCACTGACAAAGTATTGGAGAGGTAGAATATTCCAGAACAATCAAAGAATCTCATCATGTGTAGGCGGTGTAACAAAATTCTGTAAAGCGAAGATACTTTCAAAAATAATGAAATGAGAAGTTTCTAAACATGAAAAAATACTAAAAGGGTGGTAAGCAGTGTTTAGAAAACTAACTAAAATCCATATTTGGTGTGAGCACTCTTCACCTTTAAAACTGCATCAATAATTGTCTTAGGTGCACTGCCGTGCAGTCTTGTGCGAAAATCCACTGGCAGGTTGTTCCAACACCCTGGAGAACTTGCCGCGGTTCTTCTACACACTTTGGTGGTTTCGCTTGCCTTAATTTTTTGGAAAATGAATGTTTCGACATCTAAAATTTGCTCTTTTCTACTGACGCTAATGCAGAAGTCAAAAGAACTAAAACTAAATTTATATTAAAACAAATTCAGGGTGCCTGATACTTTTGTGCAGTGCTGTAAATTAAATAATAACTTTATTTATAGGGCACTTCTCATCCAGACAGTGTTTTACAATGGGATAAAAGTACAAACGTGAAAATAAAAGTAGTATGAAAATAAAAGACAAAGATGTTAGTTAAGAGCAAGGTTAAGTAGGTTTTCAGCTGGTGCTTAAAAGTGTCATCTGAGCCTGCATTTGTTCTGCAATGCAGAAAGTGCTAGAAACTTGCAGTAAATGAGGCAACATCTGTGGGAAAAAATAACCTTCAGGTCAAAGATCCTTTGTCAGAGTTAGTTTCAGGACTTCGGCTAAGTTTTCTGCTTTTATTTCAGAATTTGAGTATTTGCTGTTTATTTAAAGTTTCTATTTATCAAAATTGGAACAGAATAGAGACGTAGTGACAGTAGTGGAAAATTTCACAGCGATATAGTAGATTGCAGAATTAGGAAGGAAATTGAAAATCTATTAAATAACAAAAATGGTTGTCTTCAATATGGAGGTTCAGATTGGGATAACAATAGACAATGGATAGAGCATTTCTAAACAATACAGAACTTTCTTTATCTGAATGTTTTGGCTTAATGACAGACAGTATTGCTGGAATTGGTTCTGGAAAATGAACAAGGCTGAATGATGAAGGGTCTTGGCCCGAAACCTCAACTGTTTATTCATTTTCATAGATGCTGCCTGACCTGCTGAGTTCCTCCTGCATTTTGTGTGTGTTACATTGGATTTCCAGCAACTGCAGGTTTTCTGGTGTTTATAATACTCTAATTATTGGTGGGAGAACATCTCGGCAATAATCATGATATCATTAGACTTGGTATAGCTTTGGAAAGGATGTATATCATTAAGATAAAAATAGTCATTTGGAGAAAGGCCGATATTTAATTGGATGAGTGCAGATTTGATGGGTAAATAACAATTAAATCTTGGCAGGTGAAACTAATTAAAAGTAGGAGATGGAGATATTTCAGATTTTGCCTTGGTATATTCCCATGAGTGAGAAGGCTCGGGAAGTAAAAGCTTCTTGGTGATCAAAATGATAATGAAATTAGCAACAAAAACATTTAATAGGTGCCAGTTGTTGATCCAAGGAGAGCCAGGCAGATTACATGAAGAGCAAAACACACAAAATGCTGGAGAAACTCACCAGGTCGGGCAGCAACTATCGAACTGACTCAAACAGCTGATATTTCAGACTGTGACCCTTCTTCAGGTCTTGGCCCAAAACGCTGAATGTTTATTCATTTCCTTAGCTGCCTGACCTGCCGAGTTCCTCCAGCATTTTGTGTGTGTGTGTGTGTGTGTGTGTTGCTCTGGATTCTCAGCACCTGCAGAATCTTCTTTGTTTCTGGTGACATAAAGTTCAGAGGTGAAGTTTAAAAAGTAAACGAGACAGGTGAGATTATGATAGGTGTCCCAAAATGGCTATAATGTGAGTCAGGAGACTTATTGGAGATGAGGTGGGACCAAAGAAGGACCTAACAGGAAATCTACTCAGATGTGGCCAAGAGGCTACATTTACAATTTCCATTAGTCTCTTTAAGGAAGATGTACTTGGAATTTAAGAGGGGCTTAAATCTAATAGAAATGAAAGGTTTCTATTCAGGTACCTCAGTCCCTGGAATTAATCTCAGGTTATTGAGGAAAGTAATGGAAGAAAATATAGATAATGTAAAGAATTCCTGGTGGTCAAACATTTTAATTTTGACTCCCATTCCTGTTCTGACATGTTGGTCCTTGGCCTCCTCTTGTGCCAAGATGATGCCACCCTTGGGGTGGAGGTGCTGCAACTCTTTATATTCCATCTGAGTAGCTTCCAACCTAATGGCATGAACATCAATTTCTCTTTCAGGTAAAAAAAAAATCCCTCTCACCCTCTCCTCTTCAATTCCCCACTTTTACCTGCCTATCACCTTCCCCCTGGGCCCCCTCCTCCTTCCCTTTCTCCTATGGTCCACTCTCCTCTCCTATCAGATTCCTTCCTCTTTTATCATCCCTTTTCCTTTCCACCTGGCTTCACCTATCACCTTCTAGCTCTCTTCCTTCCCCTTTATTCTGCCCCCCTTCATTTCCAGTCCTGAAGAAGGGTCTCAGCCTGAAACATTGACTGTTTATTCATTTTCATTGATGTTGCCTGACCTGCTGAGTTTCTCCAGTGTTTTGTGTGAGTTGATCTGTATTTCCAGCATCTGCAGACTTTGTATTTGGAAATTACAAATGTCCAAATGCCTGTGTATTCAGGGGTGATGTCTGCAGACTGGAAAATGATCAATGTTGTCTTCTTATTCATAAAAAATCAATATGGATGATGACTGACCAATCAGTCTAACCTTGAAGGTGGTAAATATTATTAAAACAATCAAACAGAAATGTGTTTATTTGTCCAAGTGTGATCAGAGAACATGGATGTATTGAAGGCAAACCATATCTTAACCAACTTGATAGTTTATTTACTGAGGCTACAGAAGGATACATGTGTGTACTGTATGGAGTTTCAAAAAGTTTAAGTTCAAGTTATTAGTTTGTCATCACCATTTAAAGCCATGGGGGGAATAAAAGGACTTGTGGCAGCATTGATAGAAATGGGTAAGGACCAGGAAACAAACAAGAGCTTGTCTCCAGCCCAAACAGTAAGAGCACAACAGAAGATGGTACAAAGACCTTTCCTTAAGATGTGCTGATGAGTTCCGCTTTGGTGTCCAGGGCACAGTTTTCAAATCTGTAAATGAAAAAAAGCTGAAGGTGTAATGCACGTTAGTAGACTTTGAGGAAATATCAACAGTCTGACAGATGGTAAATGAAGTTTAATGGTGCGAAATATGAAGCATTACAGATTAGGAAGATGGGAAGAGGAATTCTAACTGTGTACGATGTATTGGGTATATTTCATATTTTCATGTTCCCTCGTGGCAAGTGCATGATTTGTTGAATATGGCGGGACAGGTTAAGAAAGCAGGTTCCAGGGGGGAGAAAAGCGTATGGGGTCTTAAGATTTAAGATTTTAAATTTATAGATTTAAAGCAAGAAAGTTATCAACCTCCCTACCCACTTACCCAGTCAGTCAGTCACCCACCCACTGGAATATTGGTTTGAGTTCTGTGTGCCACTCTTTAGGAAAGATGGGGTGGAATATCCTTAAAGTGGATGTAAGAGAGGTTTACTAAATTAATTAAGGTTCTTCTTGGGACAGAGGAAATTGTGAAGGTTTGTCATGGTTGAAATGCTCTATCAGAGGCCATTGTGGAGGCAGATTCAAATGTGGTGGCCAAACAAGTATTGGATGTTGATGAAAGCCAACTCATTAAACAAGTTGAGTCTGACAGGCTCCTAACACGTTTGTCCAGCACAGTTGAAATTTAAATGACCTTGCACAAAATTCATGTCCTTCCTGTTTCTCAAAGATGCTCCTCGTGAAGCAGCTTTTCATCCTTGACTCTTCCAAGCTCCTTATCTCATGTGATCACTGTCCTTGTGTCTTTCCTGACTTGGTGCTTGTCCGCCGTATCCGACAATGACAGGAGACCTGTGCGGGAGAGTTTACAAAGTGGAAAAGCAGTTGCACTGGGCATTTCCAGGTCCAGTGCTACGAGTGGTCATCACGGCTGGGGTCATCCGTAGTTTCAGTGGATGTCCACGATGTATTCTGTACTTCTTCTTGTCCTTCGCTCTCCAAGGAGTGTTGCAGAATTGCCTTCCTGCCTGTTGAATTTTACTGTAGGGCTCATCCGCCCAGTCTGCCAGAGCTAACTTCACAGACTGGGACAGGCCCGCCGGCTATCCTCACCTGGTTTAGCCTGCAGGTCAAAGCGGTGTACCCCAGTGTGTCCGCGAGCATGTGCAAACAGCTACTTGGAGCCACAGGTGAGATCCGACTGGGGCTGCCCCAGAATAATTACAAACCCCATTTCCAGAAAAGTTGGGATATTTTCCAAAATGCAATAAATGCAAAAATCTGTGATATGTTAATTCACATGAACCTTTATTTAGATAGATAGATAGATAGATAGATACTTTATTCATCCCCATGGGGAAATTCAACTTTTTTCCAATGTCCCATACACTTGTAGCAAAACTAATTACATACAATACTTAACTCAGTAAAAAAATATGATATGCATCTAAATCACTATCTCAAAAAGCATTAATAATAGCTTTTAAAAAGTTCTTAAGCCCTGGCGGTAGAATTGTAAAGCCTAATGGCATTGGGGAGTATTGACCTCTTCATCCTGTCTGAGGAGCATTGCATCGATAATAACCTGTCGCTGAAACTGCTTCTCTGTCTCTGGATGGTGCTATGTAGAGGATGTTCAGAGTTTTCCATAATTGACCGTAGCCTACTCAGCGCCCTTCGCTCAGCTACCGATGTTAAACTCTCCAGTACTTTGCCCACGACAGAGCCCGCCTTCCTTACCAGCTTATTAAGATGTGAGGCGTCCCTCTTCTTAATGCTTCCTCCCCAACACGCCACCACAAAGAAGAGGGCGCTCTCCACAACTGACCTATAGAACATCTTCAGCATCTCACTACAGACATTGAATGACGCCAACCTTCTAAGGAAGTACAGTCGACTCTGTGCCTTCCTGCACAAGGCATCTGTGTTGGCAGTCCAGTCTAGCTTCTCGTCTAACTGTACTCCCAGATACTTGTAGGTCTTAACCTGCTCCACACATTCTCCATTAATGATCACTGGCTCCATATGAGGCCTAGATCTCCTAAAGTCCACCACCATCTCCTTGGTCTTGGTGATATTGAGACGCAGTACAACTGACAAAAGTACAAATAAAAGATTTTCAATAGTTTTTATTGATCAACTTAATTGTATTTTGTAAATATACACAAATTTAAAATTTGATGGCTGCAACACACTCAACAAAAGTTGGGACAGAGGCATGTTTACCATTGTGTTACATCACCTTTCCTTTTAATAACATTTTTTAATTGTTTTGGAACTGAGGATACTAATTGTAGTAGATTTGCAATTGGAGATTTTGTCCATTCTTGCTTGATATAAGACTTCAGCTGCTCAACAGTCCGTGGTCTCCGTTGTCTGATTCTCCTCTTCATGATGCGCCATACATTTTCAATAGGAGATAGATCTGGACTGGCAGCAGGCCAGTCAAGCACACGCACTCTGTGTCTACAAAGCCATGCTGTTGTAGCCCGTGCAGAATGTGGTCTGGCATTGTTCTGCTGAAATAAGCACGGACGTCCCAGGAAGAGATGTCGCCTTGATGGCAACATATGTCTCTCTAAAATCCTAATATACGCCTCAGAATCACTGGTACCTTCACATACATGCAACTCACCCATGCTGTGGGCACTGATACCATCACAGATGCTGGGTTTTGCACCTTTCGCTGATAACAATCAGGATGGTCATTTTCATCTTTGGCACGGAGAACTTGACGCCTGTTTTTTTCCGAAAACTAGCTGAAATGTGTACTCATCTGATCACAGCACAAGGTTCCAGAGTCTTTCGGTCCATCTGAGGTGAGCTCGGGCCCAGAAAACTCGCCGGTGTTTCTGCATAGAGTTGATGTATGGCTTCCTCCTTGTGTGATACAGTTTCAAGTTGCATTTCTGGATGCAGCGACGGACTGTGTTAAGTGACAATGGTTTTCGGAAGTACTCCCGAGCCCAGGTGGCTATAATTGTCACAGTAGCATGACGGTTTCTTAGGCAGTGCCGCCTGAGGGCTCGAAGATCATGTGCATTCAGCAGTGGTTTCCGACCTTGCCCTTTACGCACTGAGATGTCTCTGAATTCTCTGAATCTTTTCACAATATTATGTACTGTAGATGTTGAAAGACCTAAATTCTCTGCAATCTTGCGTTGGGGAAATGTTCCTTTTGAACTGACTAACAATTCTCTCATGAATTTTGGCACAAAGGGGTGAGCCACGTCCCATCCTTGCTTGCAAAGACTGAGCCTTTGATGGACGCTACTTTTATACCCAGTCATGATACCTCGCCTGCTACCAATTAGTCTGCTTAATGTGGAGTCTTCCATATTCTGTGCACTTTTCAATCTTATTTTAACTCTGTCCCAACTTTTGTTGAGTGTGTTGTAGCCATCAAATTCTAAATTTGTGTATATTTACAAAATACAATTAAGTTGGTCAATAAAAACTATTGAAAATCTTTTATTTGTACTTTTGGCAGTTAAATAAAGGTTCTTTAAAAAAACATATCACAGATTTTTGTTTTTATTGCATTTTGGAAAATCCCAACTTTTCTGGAAATGGGGTTTGTGCAACAAGCCCCTTCATCAGAGGTGCTACCCCTCCCTGGACACCCCAAACATCTCGGCTTCCCTTAATGACACCTTCCACAAGACTCCCAGTCGATAAGCACAGCTGTTTCCCGTCTATATCACCTCTACTCCTACATCTCCATGATAAAGCCATCTCTCATCAATGCCTGTATACAGACTGCACACTCAACATTGAGACTGGAAGATTTAGGGAGGTGAGTGGTGAAATTCCAGGATCTGTTACTATTGAAAAGAAGGTACAGGGTGTTTTATTGGGCAAGAGAAAAGAATAAATCCCCAGGGCTGACGAGATGTATCAAAAATTGCCATAGGAGACAAAGGAGGAAATTGGGGCCCTGACAGATTTGTATGGAGACCAGAGGTAAGACAAAGGAGTTGGCGGTGGACTTTGGGAAGACTAAGCCTGCACTGCTCCATTACTGTTGATGGTGAGGACCTACCAGTACCTGGGGCTGCACCTGGATGACAGACGTGAGTGGAGCACCAACACAGAGGCCGTGTACATGAAGGGCCAGAGTCGCCTCTACTTCCTGAGGAAACCAAGGTCCTTTGGAGTGTGCAGGCCTCTCCTTCACATGTTCTACCAGTTGTTGTCACCAGTACGATCTTCTATGCAATGGCAGCGACACGGCAGAAAGACGCAAACTGCAATGATCAAGTTCAAGTTTAATTATAGTTTTGTTTATTAGGATGGAACAGCAAGTACGAAAACACTTATCTAGGCGTGCAGGGGCGTCTCAGTGCAGAACACCTCCCGTTCAATCTGCGACTATTGGAATACCACCACAAGAATTCAGTCCTGTGGTGGGATCATCCTGGAAGCATGAAAGCTAGTTGAATGCAGGGCCTCGTGATCAGCCCATCACCGAGGCCCTGAGAATCTACCCACCCTTTCCCTCCCCACCAAGCTCTAGTCTCGGACCACTCTAACATTATGCTGCCTCCACTGATATGAAACGTTGCAGTGAGTGAACCATTGCATCGCGCTGTCTCCAGCCACCGAATCAGAACCAGAACCAGTCACCACTCTTCGCGAGTCTCACCCTGTATTCAACTCACTTTCATGTTCCCGAGGTGGAATTCCAATAGCAGTAATCAAAGTTCTGTGATGTTCAAGGGCAAGTTGGCGGTGAGACATTCGACAAGCTCAAAGATTAACCCATAGGTCTGTTGGCTCCAGGATATCCTGCAATATTGCAGTGTTTAATCTTGGGTGACTCCAATCAAACAAAACCCGCCATTGTTAGCCTGTAAGTGAACTGGACCCGTTTGTTTCCACCAGTAACCCAACAGTTGATTTGCCTCAATAATCCTAACCATATGTCTTTTATATATAAGGTGCCTAAGACTTTTTCACAGTACTGTAGTAATTTAATGTATTGCTGGCACACAAAAAAATCATGACGTGTGAGTGACGATAGAGCTGACTCCGATATGGGTCTCTCTTGTGGACTGAGAGGGGGAAGGGCGCAGGGAGAGGGTATAATAGTTAGGAAAATGAGAAGGGAGGGGGAAAACAACAATTGTTTGGAATCAAATGAGCTTGCCTGCTGTATCAGGGCTGGGTGTGAACCACCTTCCCCACCCCACCCCCGACCCCGGCACTCTTTCTCAGCCACCTGTCCCAAACCCCTCCCGCTCTGCCCCACCATCGCCATTCCCAGCACCCCTTCGCTCCTGCCAGATTTAGGAGTTTGAGAAATACAGTACTGTACAAAAGTCTCGGGCACCCTAGCTGTACGTGTGTGCTTAAGACTTTGGCACAGTACTTCAACGCCAGTTCATTCTGTCCCGATGGGAAAGTAACTTCTAGAGCTTGTGGTCCAATAGGCGTTGAGCGGCGCCTTGGTGCCCCGATCAGCGGCGCTAGCGCCCTCTGCAGGTCGGCAGTGAACATGGAGTTTCACTTCTTCCCCCGGGACACCTTCAAACGGCGGCGTCTGTCTTCAGGGAGCCTCATCACCCAGCACATGCCCTCTTCATCGAGGAGGTGGTACAGAAGACACACCCTCACCGTTTTAGCTTCTTCCCCTCCCCCATCAGATTTCTGAATGGACAATGAACCTCACCATCTTTCAATTATTGTCCTCTCTTTTTACACTAGTTATTTCATTTAATTTTTTGACAGGGCCAACTCAAGCAAGCAGGGTCCAACATAATTGTCCAACTGTAGGAATACAACAAGAGGCAGATGGAACAGTTTGTCAACATTAATTTATATTTAATTATCAGTTTAAAAACATACATCTATCGCCTTCTAGCTAGTCCCTGCCTACCTTTTTATTCTGAAGTCTTTCCTCTTCCTTTCCAGCCCTGATGAAGCCTGAGATGTCAACTGTTTATTCATTTCTATGGGTGCTGCCTGACCTGCAGAATTCCTCCAGAATTTTGTGCGTGTGTGTTGCTCTGGGTTTCCAGCAACTGCAGAATCTCTCATAGAAACATAGAAAATAGGTGCAGGAGTAGGCCATTCGGCCCTTCGAGCCTGCACCGCCATTCAGTATGATCATGGCTGATCATCCAACTCAGAACCCTGTACCTGCTTTCTCTCCATACCCCCTGATCCCTTTAGCCACAAGGGCCATATCTAACTTCCTCTTAAATATAGCCAATGAACCGGCCTCAACTGTTTCCTGTGGCAGAGAATTCCACAGATTCACCATTCTCTGTGTGAAGAAGTTTTTCCTCATCTCGGTCCTAAAAGGCTTCCCCATTATCCTTAAACTGTGACCCCTCATTCTGGACTTCCCCAACATCGGAAACAATCTTCCTGCATCTAGCCTGTCCAATCCCTTTAGAATTTTATACGTTTCAATAAGATCCCCCATCAATCTTCTAAATTCCAGTGAATATAAGCCTAGTCGATCCAGTCTTTCTTCATATGAAAGTCCTGCCATCCCAGGAATCAATCTGGTGAACCTTCTCTGTACTCCCTCTATGGCAAGAATGTCTTTCCTCAGATTAGGGGACCAAAACTGCACACAATATTCTAGGTGCGGTCTCACCAAGGCCTTGTACAACTGCAGTAGAACCTCCCTGCTCCTGTACTCAAATCCTTTTGCTATGAATGCCAACATACCATTTGCCTTTTTCACCGCCTGCTGTACCTGCATGCCCACCTTCAATGACTGGTGTACAATGACACCCAGGTCTCGTTGCATCTCCCCTTTTCCTAATCGGCCACCATTCAGATAATTATCTGTTTTCCTGTTCTTGCAACCAAAGTGGATAACCTCACATTTATCCACATTAAATTGCATCTGCCATGAATTTGCTCACTCACCTAACCTATCCAAGTCACCCTGCATCCTCTTAGCATCCTCCACACAGCTAACACCGCCGCCCAGCTTCGTGTCATCCGCAAACTTGGAGATGCTGCATTTAATTCCCTCGTCTAAATCATTAATATATATTGTAAACAACTGGGGTCTCAGCACCGAGCCTTGCGGTACCCCACTAGTCACTGCCTGCCATTCTGAAAAGGTCCCGTTTACTCCCACACAGAGTTTTCAGCCACGGCCTCTTACCAAGCAGAGCAAATGGGCAGTCCTTTTCTGCTGACCCCGATGTGCGCCATTTGTAGCAACGATTCTTTCCATACTCTGGCAGAGAGCTCAAGAGAAAATGGTAACTATCAGTGTTCATCCTCTGACCCTGCAAACAAGAGACAATCTACATCTGTTGCAGTTGTTCAATTATTGAACAATGGCGTCTTCAGCCTGGGATTACCAGTGACTGGCAGGTTTAATTATAATCTGTGAAGTATATCCATGTTAAATCTGCTGCCCCCTCCAATGTTTTATTCTGGCATCTTTCCCCTCCCTTTCCAGTCCTGAAGAAAGGTCTCATCCCAAGGTGTCAACTGTTTACCCCTCTCCATGGACGCTGCCTGACCCACTGAGTTCCTCCGGCAATTTGTGTGTGTTGCTCTGGATTTCCAGCATCTGCAGAACCTCCTGTGTTTATAGCCCCCAGGTGGCTCTGCATCCTTTTGCATTACCCTCTCTTCAGGACTGATTTCCTGGTGTTACAGCAGTCGCCATGGCTGGTTCTGTGGTACAGCAAGTCGGCGAGCCACCTATCACCTGCCAGCTCTTTCTCCACCCTTCCTTTCACCTTATTATACCAGCCACCTCCCCTCCTTAGCTGGCCGGTGGCGTAGTGGCGTCAGCACGGGACTTGGAGTTGAATGGGCCCAGGTTTGAATCTGGCTGGCTCCTTGCACGCTTTCCATCCATTATGCTGGCAACTTGGCCGTGTGAAAATCAGACAAGTGGTAAAGAAATAGCAAGGTTGCCACCCGATACGCCACAAGGCACACGGGTAAAGCCCTCCCCACCATTGAGCATATCTACACAAAGTGTTGTCACTGGAAATCATCAGAGATCCTCACCACCCAGGTCATGCTCTCTCCTCACTACTGCCATCAGGAAGGAGGTACAAGAGCTTCAGGACCTGCACCATTGGGTTCAAGAACAGTTACTACTCCTCAACCATCAGGCTCTTGAACAAAAGGGGATAACTACACTCACTTGCCCATCATCGAAATGTTCCTACATCCAGTGATTACACTTTAAGGACTCTATCTCTTTATGTCATGTTCTCATTACTGATTGCTATTTATTTATATTTGCACTTACACAGTTTGTTGTCTTCTGCACTCTGGTTGATCTTTCATTGATCCTGTTGTAGTTAGTATTCTATAGATTGCTGAGTATGCCCACAGGAAAATTAATCTCAGGGTTGTATATGGTGACATGTATGTACTTTGATAATAAATTTACTTTCAACTTTGAAAATGTTAAAAGAATTCAAAAGAAGACCGGGTCTAACTTCGGGTTAGTTTAATGTTTTGAAGTTACAAAACATAACACTCCTCCTTCCCCCTCTCTCTATTCTATTCTTTTGTTTGGAAATTTTATGGTTCTATTTCTTCTCTTGTCCTTTGGTACCTCATAGCGGAAGGATGTGTGCTGGGATCCAGTGATCCATTTCAGGTGAAGAGTCTGAAATTCACCATTTCATCACACAGCCTTTTTTATGCCAGGTTGGGAATCCCTAATTTAATGCAGGCATTCCCAACCTGAGGATCACAGGCCCCTCAGTTAATGATATTGTCCATGGCATAAAAAACATTGGGAACCCCCAGTTTAAGGCATGCTTCAGGATCTCCTTATTTGGCACAAGATATGGGTACTAGTGATTTAAAATATTAACAAATATACTTAATTCACAGTACTGATTTCAGAGCCAGCTGTCATCCTTCTAGAACGCTAATGATTGAAAGCACTTGGGACTTGAGTGGTGTTGACAGGAAACTGTCTGCATTTTTGGATGTTATTTGTTGTCTCAGTTAAAACAATTGCCACTAAACCAGGTTTTGTTAAACAGGGGTTCCCAACCTGGGGTCTATGGCCGTCTCGGTTAATTTAGGGGTCCATGGCATTAAAAAATAGTTTGGAAGGAGCACAGGAAATAGATGCTGGACAGTTGAAAGGGGTAATGGGGACCCAGATAAGATGAATGGGAGTTGGGGTACAGGAATTTAAAGCGAGTGTGGGGACTGAGGCCCAGATGAGTTGAATGGGAATATGGGTAGGATTTAAAGCGAGTGTGGGGACTAGGTGAGTTTGGGACCAGCAAGTATCACCTGGTTAGTCAGATGGCACAATGCTGGGATTTCTGAAAGCAGAGTATCAGTTTTATTGTGTAATCTGCATCAATGGTTGGTTCTGAAAGTTAAATTTACTGTTTTCTTTCATATCACCACCTCCTGAAATTGTGTTGAGTGCAAACACGTTGCCCTAGGAGCCTGCAATTTGTCCTGTGAAACAATGGCACCATGGTTCGGATACCAATATAACATTCAATACACATGTTACAGGGTCCGGTAGTTCAGGGCAGAGACCGGTGACTTTGCAGTTGGTGAAGGGCATCAAGTTTAATAACCCTCCACAATACCCTGACACACATTTATCAATTCCCTGCCAGTGGGGCCCACTGTGATCTTTGTTTATGGGATCCCCGCTGAAAGCTCCCGAATCAATTGTTCCTTCCCGGGACATAGGAGGACCAACGACCCCTCTCTTCACTTCCGCCACTGTTGTGCAATTACTGCCAGTAGTAAAAATGGCTGCTCGCTTGGCGCCAGGAATCCCATCAGGCCGTGCAGCATTATTCCGGAAGTTGCCGGTGTGCCTGTGTTCTCGGGGGCGGCGTCGCCAGCGGTGAGTGGGAATTGGGGGGAGGCCGAGTTGTGAGCGGCAGCTCCGGGGCATCGGTCCAGGCCCAGTGGGCGCAGTGTAGCCCGTCGCTCGGCCTCAAACGTCCAACGAAAGAGGCCGCTTCCAGTAGGAAACGGAAGTATCGCCATAACGACGGCGTCCCAAAGCGGAGCGAGTTGCCGCGCTGGAGCCCGAGGACCCCCGTACCCGGGGCGGGGGGCGCTAGTCTGAGGGGGAGCCCCGTCCCCGGGGAAGGCCTCCCTGCTGGGGGTGGAATGTGGAGGTTGTTCTAATGTGGCCTCCCCCTTCCCAGTCACTGTCCCGAAAGTCTCCCCTGACCCATGGGGGCCCTTGAGTTCTCCCCCTGAGTCCCAAAGTACCAACGATAATAGAACTTGTAACTCCTGCAACTTGTCGGACCACTCCCCAAACCACAGGCTACCCTCTTAACTCGGCTTCTGATGAATGAATGGCTGCGAGACCCTCTCATGGTATTAGATCTGTTTTGCTTTCTGCTTCATGCTCAGCTGCATTGAGTGTGGTTCTGGAGACTCTACGACTGCAGAGTTCTGTATCCTGAGCAAACTATATTGTACTGTGCCGGGAATCAAGGAATTCACTATTATTGGGGTGTTGCTCAGGGTGAATGATTTCATTTACCTGGAGGGATTAGTTTAATTTTCTTTGAGCAGTCGGGAACCACGGGAGGTTACGTGAATTGCAGAGGTTGAGATGTGTGTGGGTGCCGAATATTGTTGAGAATAATGTTCCCTCTAATTTGTAATGACAGTGCACGCAAAAATCTTGTGCTGCACAATTTGTTTACCCAGTGACAACAGCACGTTTGCACTGAATTTTATATATAGAGGTATTCATTTTAAGAGCAATGCACTCAGTAAAACTTTGCTCTCCTCTGGGTTTGATCGTTTTCGCTGTCGTTCATCTGCACTCTCACAAAACATGCATAGTGGGTCTGTCGTGGGTAATGAAAGATTTAAAAAGTGAAGTTTCCAAATGTCAGTCCACTCCTTCCCACTTGCAAATTCTCCAGCAACTTTTGCATCGTGATAATGCACACAGGTAATACCAGTTTCTGTATTGTACATAAATATTTCTCATAGTTGCACATTCCTGACCTCATGTGCTTTCATTGTAGCAGTTTCTTCCTGTTCATTAAGTCATTCCACTTTAAATGAACTAGCAGTTATGCTTCACACTCTATGCTTCTTTGGAATTCGACATAGTGAATCAATAAAAATGGTATAAATAGGCCAGTTTTAAAAACTGTGGGCAAATCATCACAAACTCCGTCCGTATCAGAAACCAGAAATGGAAATGTGATCGTATGCAATTGTGAAATATATTTAACATGCCAGCGCGACAGAGGGTGACAACCTTTGGTGCACAGTCTAAATTCCTGTTGCACACGAATGTTGGTTGAGGAGAGTGCCTTAACTAACTCCTCTCTGTTTCAGAGTCCGCACTGATGCTCTTCACTGTTTGCGTTATTTCTGTTCTGGAATATTCCCTGCAATGCTCTTTAATTAACTCTTGAGAATCATGAGGTGACAGGAATTGTCTGCAAGAGGAACAGTGCTGCAATCTGATTGGATTTTTGCCCCAGGAAAATGGCGCAATCTGACCTCCAGTTGGTTGTGCACTTTGCCCTTCTCTCCAGAATCCTGGCCATCTTTTTCCAGGTTAGTTTCTAATTCAGTCCTCCCATTGTCAAATCTGTACATTTGTGGAAGGTGAGAGGGAACCCACACGCTCACAGGGAGAACAAACAAACTCCTTACAGACAGTGGGCAAATTGAACCGGGGTCACTGGCACTGTAATAGTGTTACACTAACCACTCTGGCTGTATACCTCTGCTGTTCTCACCTGGAGGTATTTGATGAGCCATATAATGGGAGTTTTATTCTACGTCACTCCAGTTCCAACTGCAATTTCAGTCAGGTTGTTGCCAGCATCAGTTCTGGAAATGCAGGCGTATCACTGTCAAACAAGAATTACCATATGGAAACAAACCATTTGGTCAATCAAGTCTGAACTGGTATTTACCCTCCACAATAAATACCAGGAGTATTTATGGTATGTGTGGTGTCCTGATTCTGAGAATCTACACTGTTTCTATTTTGCAACTTCTAATCTAGAAAGTAGTTTCCGCTGGTGGGTGAGACTAGAACTAGGGCACACTGCCTCAAGATTCAGGGAATTAGATTTGGGATTGAGAAGAGGAAAAATTTCTTTTCCCAGGGATTAATGATCTGTGGAATTCTCTGCCCAGGGAAACAGTAAAAGCACATCATCATCATCATCATCATGTGCTGTGTTGTATGACGTGGGTGATCATGGTCTTTCCATGACCACGATTGTTCTGGGAAATTTTTTTTTACAGAAGTGGTTTGCCATTGCCTTCTTCTGGACAGTGACTTTACAAGAAGGGTGACCCCAGCCATTATCAATACTCTTCAGAGATTGTCTGCCTGGTGTCAATGTTCACATAACCAGGATGTGATGTACACCAGCTGCTCATATGACCATCCAGCACCTGTTCCCATGGCTTCCCATGACCCTGATGGGGGTCTGAGCAGGTGCTACACCTTGCCCAAGGGTGCCCTGCTGACCAGTGGAGGGAAGGAGCGCCTTACACTTCCTTTGCTAGAGACCCCAGCCCTACCCCCCTCTGAAATTTCTGTTCTCCTTCATTCTTGCGCATTCCTGATATTAATTGCTCTACCTTTGGTGGCGATGCCTTCAGCAATCTAGATCTTAAATTGTAAGGATATCATCCCTAAAACTCGTTTTTTATTATCCTTAATGAAGCTTATTAAATCAAAACTATTACCCTCAGCCTCAATAATACTTTGTTATTGTGTCTGTTTAATGTTACAAAGCTGCTGGGGAGTGCTACACAACATTTTAACTATTTTTATCGTTAACTGTTAACTATTTTTAAGGTAGTTAAATGTTGTGGATCATTTCCCAAGAGTTTTATAAAATTAATTGGGCACAAAAAAATCAAAAATTATTGAAGTTGAGTGTAATAGCTTTGATTTAATGACATTCACAAATGCATGAATTCATAAGTACGTAAATGCACCTTGTATGTTCCTGAAGGTACTGACTTTCCCATGTGTGTACTTTTTGAAGGTGCTGGTTCTCAGTGGGTGCAGTTTGAGAACCGCAGGGTCACCGAGCCTTGTAGCTCATCAGCACTGCCCCTGCTCTGTCCGCAAAGTGAAAGGATCCAGGATCCAGGAGTTATTTGTTTTGAGTGTCTCAGTTCTAGAGCCTCCAAACCAAGGCAGGTAGCATTAAAAATCTAACTTGCTCCAAGAGGACCACACCCCTGTCGTGATTTGGAGGCTCGCGTGCCTCAGTGACCCAGAGAGCTGTGTTGGCTGGAGTCCTAAAATATAGCATCATACACCAGGGATGGCCAGCCTGGGGTTCATGGTTTAAAAACAGGTTGGGAGCCCCTGCTTGCCACAATAGTGGGTGACAGAGACAGACGCGGTAGGAAGAATGGAAGGATGTGAAATACCGTCAACAAGGGGCAATTGTCTGAGCTAAACTCAAAATACCATCAGCTGTCCACATGAAGCCTCACCTGACTTTTAACACTTCTATTGTGAATTGCGATTGATCTTGCAAGTAAGGAATTCAAACACATTCAATTTACAATGATCGGTATCTATAACTGATGAGCCAATCCTGTATAAATGCATGTAGGTAGCCTCCTACGTGCCGGCATGAACATTCAACTCACAGACCTCCGTTGATACCCCTGCCCCCCCTTACCCCATCCCTATCTATAATTTTAGTCTGGTTCTCTTTCTCTCTCTTTTTCCCCTCTCACTATAATCTCCCCCCAGCCCTACCTTTCTTTCTCTTTTATTTCCCATAATTCTCCACCTTCCCCTAGCCCATTTCCCTTCAGCCTATCACTTCCCAGCTCTCTACTTCATCCCTCCCCCCACTTCTTATCCCCCCTCGACCATCCCATGTTGCTTCACTCCTGATGAAGAGTTTTGACCGGAAACGTCGTCACTACCTCCTCCCATAGATGCTGTCTGGCCTGCTGAGTTCTGCCAGCATTTTGTGTTTTTATTTATTTCCAGCATCTGCAGATTCACTCATGTTGCCTGTATAAAAACAGCGGTTTTCTGTTCAGGCTTCAGAACAGTGTGGGTGACAGGGACCCATGCTGTTCTCCTAGGGCACAAGTAAAATAAAAAGGTTTGAGTCAAAAGAGTGTGTGTGTCCTGGGCCCAGTTGTTCAATTTTATTATCAATGACACCAGAAGATATAATTTTCAGGGTTTGCAGATGCACTTGAATGCCAGTGATTGATAGAGTTCTGAATATGTTGATGTAGTATTTACCTGCTGGAGGGATATTTACCTCATCTGTTGCTTCTTTTCCAGATAGTGTTTAATTCTCTGATTCCTGATCACAGAGCAGATGCGTTCCGTGTGCCCCCATTACACAGTCCAAGCACTGGTGACGAGTTGCTGGAGTTTCTGCTTGGTGGTTTCTCTCGCTGGGACGCACAGCACTTCCTGTTCATCGCAGAATTTGGGTACATCTACGAACAAAGCTTTGCCTTCTTCCCACTGTTCCCGCTGAGCGTGAGGGCCCTGGCAGAGGCGATCCTCCGACCACTCGAGCCGTGGCTTAGTCTTGGCAGCCGGCTGCTGCTCGCCTCGATGCTTCTGAACACAGTGCTCTTCGTGCTCACTGCGGTCGTTCTCTACCACCTGGGCCTCGCTGTGCTCCGCGATCGCAGGCTGGCTGCTGTGTCCAGCCTCCTCTTCTGCCTGAACCCTGCTAGCGTCTTTATGTCGGCTGCCTATTCCGAAAGCCTGTTTGCGCTGCTGACATTTAGTGGAATGCTGCTCCTTGAGAGAGCACAACCCCTGACCAGCTGCCTTCTCTTTGCCTTGTCTACAGCGGCACGGTCCAACGGGATTGTAAACGCAGGGTTTCTGTTTCACTCCCAGCTAAAGCGCTGCCTTTTGTACCTGAGGCCTACACGGAAAGACTGGCACAAGTGCTTGGGCCCAGTCCTCCGATCGGTACTGTTGGTGACCGGGGGATCGGTGGTGATCGTTTTGCCCTTCGCTCTCTTTCAGTATTATGGATACCTGACGTTCTGCAGGTCGACGGTGAGCCCCGTTTTAAGCATTCCTCAACCTCTGCTGCAGCTGGCCACGGAAAAGGGCTACCTTGTGCCAGATAAGGACAAAGCTGTGCCCAACTGGTGCCATCACTGGTACCCCGTTGTATACTCCTACATTCAGGATACCTACTGGAATGTGGGCTTCATGAGATACTACCAGCTCCGGCAGCTTCCCAACTTCCTGCTTGCGTTCCCGATCGTAGCTCTGGGTGTCTGGGGAGCCCGGCAATATATACTGGTCGATCCCTGGTATTGCATCCGCTTGGGTCTGATCAACAAAACGCCGAAGGGGGAGAGAGAAGGGGATGGAAAACCACCGTCTGGCTTCCACAGTCGTGGTGTGTTCGTCTATGTTGTTCACTCGGCAGCGCTGCTGGCGTTTGGAGTCTGCTTCATGCACATCCAGGTGAGAACTGCCACCACAAAAGCACAGTATACACAACATGAGGTGGAAATTCACACGGAGTTTCCCACATCGATTAATATTTCCCGGTCTAATCCCACTTTCCTATCTGTTCCCAAATCATTTGCTATCTTAGAGGTTTATTCAAAGTTCAAAGTAAATTTATTATCAAAGTACATATCTGTCACCATATACAGTACAACCTTGAGCTTCATTTTCTTATGGGCACACTCAATAAATTTATAGAATAATAACCGTAACAGAGTCAATTAAAGACTGTCCAACTTGGGTGTTCAACCAGCATACAACAAACTGTGCAAGTACTAAAAGAAATAGACAATAATAATAAATAAATAAGCAATTAATATTGAGAACATGAGATGAAACGCCCTCGAAAGTGAGTTCATAGGTTGTGGGGACAGTTCAGTGAATGGGGCAAGTGAAATTATCCCCTCTGGTTCAAGAGCCTGATGGTTGAGGAGTTCCTGATGTAAGTCCTGAGGCTCCTGTACCTCCTTCCTGATGGCAGCAGTGATAAGGGAGCGTGTCCTAGGTAGTGGGTGTCCCTGACAAAGGATGCTGCCTTTCTGCAACAGTGCTTCATGGAGAAGTGCTCAAAGGTTGGGGGGGACTTTACTCGTAATGGACTAGGCTGTGTCCACTACTTTTTGTAGGATTTTCCATTCAAGGGCTTTGGTGTTTCCATCCAAGCCTGTGACGAAGCCAGTCAATATACTCTCCACTATAGATGTTAACCAAAATTTTAGACATCATGCTGTATCTTTGCAAACTCCTAAGGAAGTAGAGGTGCCCCGTGAATTCTCAATAATTGCACTTGTGTGCTGGACCCAGGACAGGTCCTCTGAAATAATAATATCGAGGAATTTAAAGTTGTTGAATCCTCTCCACCTTTGATCCTCCAAGGTCAGATCCTCACTTCCACATCCATTAATATCTCGGCTAATTCAAACACCCTCCTTGCTCCCAAATTATTCTGATACACAATCCAGTCTTAATTCTTCCATCCTGGACTTGCTCCCTAGTGCCATCAAATATCTCTTCTGTTTATCCCTCACACCCATTAGTCACTGACCCAACCTAATCCTAATTGTCTGATCACTCCCAGTATCTTCCACTCTCCAAACTGATATTCCCGTTTCTCGGTCTCATGACTTCCCTTTTTCTCAGGGTTTTGAAAGAATCAAAGGTGCCACTTCCATAGTGACTTGAAGCAAAATTAGAATGTATTCTAACTTTCTGCAGACTGCTTGTTATACAATGTACAAACTAAATTTATTATCAAAGTACATGTGTTACCATATACAACCTTGAGATTTTTTTTTGCGGGCATTCTCAATAAATCCATAATAGAATAATAACTTTATTGGAATCAATGAAAGACCGCAACAACTGGGCGTCCAACCAGTGTGCAGAAGACCAGTCGGTACGGTTTTTCATTGATTCTGTTATAAATTAGATCACAAAATATAATGTACAGTTTTATTAGAAGAAATGTCTCTGCTGAGGGTTATGTCATCGGCTCTAGAGCTGAAAGCGGCTGTAGTGAGGGCAGATTTAACAAACTAACCTTTTCCCCTATCCACACACACACTGCTGGATTTGCTGAACATCTCTAGCATTTTCTCTCACTTACAATTTTCAGCATTTGCATCACTGCATGACGTGAAATAACTGATAATTCTCTTGCCTCCTGTGTAGGTTATCACCAGGTTCCTGGCTTCCGCCTCCCCCATCCTCTACTGGTTCTCTGCCCACTTGCTGCAGGAAGCAGGGCCCGGGCAGGATGCTGCTCCCTCACCACATCCGTATGAGTTTACAGTCATCCCCAGAAACCACCTCACTGCTCTTCTGCAGGACTGGAAAAGGTGCAGCCTGACTGCACGTTGTGTTCTTGGGTATTTCATACTGTACTGGTTTCTTGGCCTTGCTCTGCATTGTAATTTTCTCCCTTGGACGTGACCAATTCCTGCCATAAATCCCACCCACACGGTGTTGGTACTCTATGATCCTCAGGGCTAGCAAAGAACAGCTTTACTGAATTCTCTACCAGGTCATCTGTATAAATACACCAGGTAGGAGAATTCAGAGGAGTAGCTTGTCATGTGTGCTGGGGTGGGGGATCACCTGAAGATTCACTACTGACTTTGAACAGCTACAAGGCACGTCACGGGAGTGAAGGGATGCTTTGAGGAATGAAGCCCCAGTAACGCTCAAAGGGCATGCATTTCAGACGAGAGGGGGTAAGTTCAAAGGAGATGTGCGTGGCAAGCTTTCTCTGACGGTGGTGGGTCGCTGGAATGCCCTGCTGGATGTGGTAGTGGAGGCAAATGCAGATTCATTTGTATATAACATCTGTAAGGAGCCTCTGTACGTGCTCCCCGTGGAATGCCTGGGTTTTCTCCAGGTGCTGCAGTTTCCTGCCATGGTCCAAAGTCACACCAGTCAGTGGATTAGAAGATCACTGTAAATTGTCCCGTGATTAGGCTAGGGTTAAATCGGGGGGTTGCAGAGTAGCTCAGCTCGAAGGGCCGATAAAGCATACAATGAAATGTGTCATTTGTGTCACCAACACAACCCAAGGATGCCTGGGCAAGGCCCATAAATGTCACCACACCTTCTGGTGCCAATATGTTCAGCATAACAATAGTCCATGCTCTTAGAGAGACGAATAGGCACAGAATGAAATGGCATGAGCATTGTGTCGGCCGAAGGGAGAGCACCTAACTTTAAAAATATTTTGCTCTGTCTGCCATGGTCTTGCCCTCTCAGCTCATCTATATTCCCCTGAAGCTGCCTCGGTTCTCATCTTGCCTGGTTTAGAGTTGTCAGCAAACTCGGAAAACATGACATTTTTGTTCCCAACCTTTCTTATGCCACGGACCCTTACCATTAACTGTGGGGTTAGTGCCCCCCAGGTTGGGAACCCCTGATCTAATGTGAATAGCTGTGGCTGAGATCTGATCACTGAGGTACCCCACTTGTCACAGCCGGTCAAGCTGAGAAATCTCGATTATTCCCATCTTTGCCCTTTCTTCAATAACCAATTCTCTATCCATGTCAGAGTCAGGATCACGTTTAATATCACTGGCATATGTTGTGAAATTTGTTGTCTTTGTGGCAGCAGTACAATGCAATAGAATAAAAAGGTGAATTACAGTAAGTTTATATATTAAATAGTTAAACAAGTAGTGCAAAAATTGAAATTAAAAAGTAGTGTGAGAGTAAAGTGTTCATGGGCTCAATGTTCATTCAGAAATCTGATGGCAGAGGAAAAGAAGCTGTTCCTGAATTGAGTGTGTGCCTTCAGGCTTCTGTACCTCCTCCCTGATGGTAACAATGAGAAAAGGGCATGTCCTGGGTGTTGGGGGTCCTTAATGATGGACACTGCCTTTCTGAGACATCACTCCTTGAAGATGTCCTGGATACTATGGAGGCTAGTGGCCATGATGGAGCTGACTTAAGTTTACAACTTTCTGCAGCTTACTTTGATCCTGTGCAGTGCCCCCTCTCCCTATACCAGACAGTGATTAAACCAGTGCCCCCTCTCCTTATACCAGACAGTGATTCAGCCAGTGCCCCCTCTCCCTACACCAGACAGTGATTCAGCCAGTGCCCCCTCTCCCTGTACCAGACAGTGATTCAGCCAGTGCCCCCTCACCTTATACCAGACAGTGATTCAGCCAGTGCCCCCTCACCTTATACCAGACAGTGATTCAGCCAGTGCCCCCTCTCCCTACACCAGACAGTGATTCAGCCAGTGCCCCCTCTCCCTACACCAGACAGTGATTCAGCCAGTGCCCCCCTCCCTGTACCAGACAGTGATTCAGCCAGTGCCCCCTCTCCCTACACCAGACAGTGATTCAGCCAGTGCCCCCTCTCCCTGTACCAGACAGTGATTCAGCCAGTGCCCCCTCTCCCTGTACCAGACAGTGATTCAGCCAGTGCCCCCTCTCCCTACACCAGACAGTGATTCAGCCAGTGCCCCCTCTCCCTGTACCAGACAGTGATTCAGCCAGTGCCCCCTCTCCTTATACCAGACAGTGATTCAGCCAGTGCCCCCTCTCCCTGTACCAGACAGTGATTCAGCCAGTTAGAATGCCCTCCCCAGTACATCTGTAGAAATTTGCGAGTCAATATATCTGGATCAATGTGTTGACCACATCCTCAAAGGACTGGAGATTAATCAAATACCATTTACTTTCTGTATACCATGTTGACTCTGTTCAGTATTCTTCTTTTCGTTATGGATTTCAACATTTCCCCCTCTCACTGATGCTAAACTAATGCTCCATTTTCTTTCCCCCTTTTTAAACAGTAGGGTTGCATTTGCTCCTCTTAATTCACTGGAACAAATCCTGAATTGATAGAATCTTGGAAAGTGACAACCCATACTTCCATAATTTCTAAAGCCACCTCCTTCAGAACTCTTGGATAATCAGGTCCTTGTGATTTTTTTTGTCTTTCAAGTTTAAGAAATTACTTTTTTTCCGCTTGTACTGTAGTCCCTTCAGTTACTCATTCTCACTGCACCCTAGATTCTTGCATGTATCTAGAAGATTGTCACATCCCGCATATAATAATCATTTTGTCACTCGGTAACATGTTCCTGATCTCAATGTGGTTAAAAGTATTACTTTGTATATTTGTATGATTGCGTCACCCAGCTGATCACCTGTTCTGCTTGTCCGCCTTGTGTTCTCTTAGATTATCTTTGGTTGACTCCCATTGGCAAATTTCAATGATATTTCGTTTCCTAAATCCAAGAAGTTGAAGGTTGGCAGAAGTTCATGTGAAATATCACTGGCCATCCTATTATGTTTCTGACAAAATTCTTCTCATTTTGACTTACGGTTTTTGATTTTGTCTGCTTTTTTTAAAAAAAAAAGAAGTTCTGGATTATGCTGGCTTTCAGATTGAGTCTGAGGTGCCCAAACCTTCTATTTAATCACAGATGTATACTGCCAAAGGAGGCAATCTTCCTTCGGACCAAGATGCATAACACAGTACATACACAGAAACTCGCACACGTACCACATAAAGTAATATTACCACAAGTCAATCAACAAATAATAAGGTGCATATACAATACAAATTAAAGAGTAAACAGTATAACACTACTGGCTCTTCATACGTGATGAGACCTGGGTGGTGACAGGGAGTTCAGTAGTCTTACGGCCTGAGGGAAGAAGCTGTTTCCCAGCCTATCAGTCGTCCTAATGCTACGTTGCCTCCTGCTCGACAGTAGGGCACCATCACTTGCAGCCAGAGTGGCTGCTGCTTCTGGATGTGTCGCCATCTTGATTCACCAAATTCTACCTACCCTTTTTTTGAAGTTCAGGTGAATCTTTCCCTTCTGAACCAGGATGAAAAAAGCAAAGTCTCATTGCATCTCCTACACTTAGTTTGTCTCTTCATAACATCCCTGTTATCAACCACATGTGATTGCATTGATAAAAATGGTAAAGGTCAAAGGGTACGTGCCATATTTTCTCCAAAGTTCAAAGTACATTTATTATCAAAGAATGTGTAAAAGGTAAAACCTTGAGATTTGTTTGCCAACGGGAAGCCACAAAGCAAGAAACCCAAAATAACTCAATTAAAAAAAAATTTAAAAAAACTTTTTAAAAGCCTTCTAAGGTGAGCTTTCTTTGCTGTGGCATCAACATGGTTGGAACAGAACAGGCTATTGGTGATATCTACTCTTGGGAACTCGAAGTTCTCAAACTTCTCTACCCAAGCACTGCCACCCCCCTTCCTGGAGTCAATGACCAAAACTGTTTTGCTGACATGATACCATGTTTTTAGGCTCCCTATCTCCTTCCTGTACAGTGACTCATTGTTATCTGAGATATGGCCCACTGCAGTGGTATCATCTGCAAACTCGTGGGTGGAGTTAGATCAGTCTCGAGTTCGAGCACAGGGAGTTGAAGGCCAAGGATCCTTAGAGCAGCCACAAGTTAGTAGGGGGAAAGCAGAAGTTTTTCCTGTGCAGTTTCTGAGCCGCTGTTCTGCATGGAGAGGGTTTTTATCTCCTCACAACAGACAGTGGCATGCGATTGCTTTTGTGTTCCTGCCGTTCCCCATCTGCCCCCAGATAGCAATTCCTGCCCTGTATAACTGCACGCTGAGCTCATGGCTTCTTAACCAAATGAGTACTGTACTGCAGAACCTTTTATTGCCCTGTCCTAAGAATCCATCCTCATGTCAGTAAGTGGAGAGGTTTCCATTATGATCCTGATTTGTACCTTTCAGATGGAAATGTTTGGTGTATTAAGAGGTGAGATACTTGCTACAGGACATCAATGCATTACTGCCACAGTATTTTGTGTGCCCAGTTCGGTTAAGTTTCTGGTTAATGATCACCTCAAGAGTTTATGACAGGAGACGAAGTGATAGCAATGTTACTGATGCCAAGAACTAGTGTTTAGACTGTTATTTCACGATGGTCAATACCTGGCACTTTTGTATTGTCAATATATTTTCCCTTTACCGTCCATTTATAGTTCTTTATCCAGAGAGTGTTGAGTCTGTGCAATTCTTTGCCACAGGCAACTGGGGAGGCCAAGTCATGAGGCAGAGGTTGATAGATTCTTGATTGGTCAGGGCATGAAGGTGTATGGGGAGAAGGTAGGAAACTGGGGCTGAGAGGGAAAATGGATCAGTCACGACGAAATGGTGGAGTAGACTCGATGGGCCAAATAGCCTAATTCAGTTCCTATCTCTTATAGTCTTCATGTGGTTGGTGTTAGCTCCTCTGCTTTGGAGGTCGTAGTATAGTATCTGCCCAGCCATCAGGAGGCGGTATACCTGGAGACGGGCGTATTGTCTTCCACCCTCTACGTATTTCTTCCCCTTCCATTGCCGCCTATTACCTATTGCCGCCGATTTTCGGTCATAATTTGGCCATAAGGAAGTAGTGCAGAACCTGTTAGCTGCCTCCATACTTGCAGTTAGGGACTGTCACTTAATCAACTGCGCTGGGGACCGGACCTCCAACGATCACCTGTCCACCAGGTGGCGGTATGGTGAAGGCCCATGCGATAAGCGGCGCTGCGCTCGGAGGTTGACTACCCATCCCCTAGCGATGTCCTGCCAGCTCCCTCTTGTGGGAGCTGCTGGTTTGACTCCCTCCTCTAGATGGCGCAGTGTACGGAGGTAGTCCATCCCACCCCTCCCCCCACGTCAGATTAATACCTCCCGGGTGATGGGGATGGCTCCCAAACTCCAAGCGCTGCTGTTGCTGGTGACGGAGCTTCAAATGTACTGTTGGAAGCTCATCAAATATTTCGTATACAAAAAAAGTGTTAGTTTGTTTCTTATGCGTCTCTGCACGTAAGGGTATTGAGGGAAATGTATTGGTTGATTATTCAGCTAAGAAAACTTGAAAGTTCAACAGACATAGATCTTCCATTTAGCAAGTGAGAAGCTAAGGGGTTGGTAGGGTTAAGAATTAGGGGTGAGGGCAAGACGTGGGGTAGTGGGCAGTATGGGAGAAGGGGTAAAACAAGGAATGAATTAGTTTGACACGACTTGGAGTTGGGCATACATTATATTGAATTGATTTTATTTCTTACATCCTCACACGAGTAAAAATCTTTACGTTACGTCTCCGGCTGAATTCAATCTTGTTGGAAAACATCATTCTTGGTTGTCGTATCACAAACACGAGAAAATATCCAGAGCAACACTCACTAGAGGAACTCAGCAAATCAGCATCTATGGAAAAGTCGTTTCGGGCCGAGACCCTTCCTCTGGACACATTCTGGGTTGTGTAGGTTTTGTCATTATGAAACAGCTAAACGTATACTATTACCATGTTAAGCATGTAACATGGAAATAAATCTCATGCAGGCTTCATTAAGATTTTTTGGAGGGGGGGGGTGATAGTTTTCTTTTAAAAACTTTGCCAAGTTAAGGGGTTGACTTTAATTCACAGTATCGCCCTTCGTTACTTAGAATCAAGTTTATTATCACCAGCATGTGACGTGAAATTTGGTAATTTAGCAGCAGCAGTTCAATGCAATACATAAGATAGAAGAGAAAATAAAATGAAATAATAATGAATAACTAAATCAATTACAGTACTGTATACATATATTGAATAGATTAAAAATTGTGCAAAAACAGAAATACTATATATTAAAAATGTAAGGTAGTGTCCAAGGGCTCAATGTCCATTTAGGAATCGGACGGCAGATGTCTTGAATAGTGAGTAGTTCACATCCACAGATGCGCTGGGCTGTAGATTAGTAATAGAAAGAGTAGTACTGAGGGGTTCCCCCCTCCCCAACTCTACACCACAGCCCAGTCCAGTTGGTGGCAGAAATGCGCTTTAATTTGGACTGCCAATCGTCCGAGGAAGAAGCCGGAGCTCTGGCTCCTCACCCCTAGGTGTCGCTGCTACCGGAGGTTTCAGATGCCCGTATTAATGGACGGGCTCCTTGGCTGTCGCTGTAGGCGGAGGTTACTCCTGCCCGCGTCAATGGATGGGTCCCTGGTTGTCGCTGCAGCCGGAGGTTTGTCCTGCCTGTGTTAATGGACGGGCTCCCTGGCTGTCCCCTGGGTGTCGCTGCAGCCGGAGGTTTGTCCTGCCTGTGTTAATGGACGGGCTCCCTGGCTGTCCCCTGGGTGTCGCTGCAGCCGGAGGTTTCTCCTGCCCGCATTAATGAATGGGTCCCTGATTGTCGGGGCAGTCGGAGGTTTGTCCTGCCCGTGTTAATGAACGGACTCCTTGGCTGTCGCTGCAGCTGGAGGTTTGTCCTGCCCGTGTTAATGGACGTGTCTGTCCCCTGGGTGTCGCTGCAGCTGGAGGTTTGTCCTGCCCGTGTTAATGGACGTGTCTGTCCCCTGGGTGTCGCTGCAGCTGGAGGTTTGTCCTGCCCGTGTTAATGGACGTGTCTGTCCCCTGGGTGTCGCTGCAGCCGGAGGTTTCTCCTGCCCGTGTTAATGGACGGGCTCTGGCTGTCGGAGGGTGAGGGTGTGGGAAGTGCGGCAGGCTTGAGTGAGTGACCCGGAGCGTCCCCAGCCGTTTCGGCAATGAAGGTGTGTGAGTACCGGCAGATTGCACTGGGGCCCGGGCAAGGCTCCACGCCGGCTCCCCAGTGCCACACGCCGGCCTCGGGCAAGCAGCGGCGCCGGCGCAAGTGGGAGTCGTTCACCGGCAAGAATCGGTTCTTCTGCGACGGGCGGCTGATAACCGGGCGGCAGAGTGGTGCCTTCTACCTGACCCTGGGCCTCATCCTCGGCACCAGCGGCCTCTTCTTCGGGTTCGAGTAAGTCGCTTCTTCGCCGGGGTGCGCTGCTCCCAGAAGTTGGGCTGAGGTCGGCGTCCTGCCGCCGGCCGGGGACCGGGACCTCCAGTCCAGATAAAGGGTGTCGCTAACTGTCCAGAGGCCGCCTGACCCGCTCACTTCACCCGGCAATGTGTTTGTTGCTCCAGGTTCCAGCATCTTGGAGCCCCGGGTCTCTCCGCCCTCCGGACCGTTTTGGACTGTGAATAATACCTTGCAGTCCCAAGTTAGAGATAAACCGCCGGCCTTTGTGTGCCGGGAGCTTCTCTTTCAATGATCTGGGTGGGATTTCCTTGGGAACATCCGCCGGCTCTGTGTGTGTGGGGCGAGTTTTGGGATTGGGAGGGATGCGCTGCGCTGGGTCCTGAATAGCAACGCTGGGCTTGTTATGCACTTTCTGCGATTATTGAGTGATTTACTGCTTTCCCTTCACGTTTGCCACTAAAGGATTTTAGGTGTTTGCCACCATGATCGTCGTGGGAGGTGGTTGTTCCGCGGATGGCTGGCGCTCAACTATTGTTCCTTATTGAGCTGGTGACCTTTCTGGACTAATTGTAAACGTACCTTTGCCTTGCCTTGTTCAACAATGGTCTTATTAACGGGAAACAAGAAACTACCAAGTGATCATTAAAAAAAAAACCCTACCCTTGGATTTCCAGCAGATGTTTGGTGGTGGGGGGGGAGGGAGAGAGAGTGGCCACCTGGCTGGCCTCACTGACTCAGTGACTGAGCGAGTGATCGGCTCTGTTTGACCCAGTTCCCCATTGTCTTTGGCTCCTTGGGGTGGAAAGAGAAGGCAGGGGGCATTTGGATAGGTACATGCGGGGAGGGCTGTGGGCAACTGGGACCAGCAAGGGGGAGCAGGGGGTCCTGATGAAGGGTCTCGGCCTGAAAGGTCGATTGTTTACTCTTTTCATTAGACGTTGAGTTCCTCCAACATTTTGTCTGTGTTGGGAAGTTTATAGTTCAGATGGGCCAGTAGGGTAGAAGACTTGTTTGTGTGCTGAAAAGCTCTGAGACTCTATAAGTGTCATATCAGATGTTATCACGGAACGTAAAATCTAGTGGGATGGCTGACTAATGCAAAGTGGGTGTAAATGGGTCTTTTTCTGGTTGGATACAATGATAAATGTTCCAGAGGTTGGTGGTGGGGCCCATTTATAGAAATGAGTCAAGTCGGTGAACGCACGGTTGTGCAAAGATAGATTAGAGTGTAAATTGTGAAAGGTAAAGGGATTAAATGAGTTAGTAAAGATCAGACAAATAAAGTTATGTGCAGTTACACATCTTGGGAGGGGAAGTTGAAGAAAAGTCTGAATGCAAGATTGCAACGTTCTGGTACGCAGAGGAATCTGGATGTCCCAATGCAGGTAATTTGGAAAGTGAACTACATTTTTGTTTACCATTCTGGGCAGTGAGAGGTCGAATAGGATGTTGATATGGAGGATGAGTCACAGGAATGGTAGAGCAAGCTTCCGGCTCTCATTGCCTAGACTTCTGAGAATTCTAGTGAAATTGGCAGAGTCAACAGAGACAAACAAAGCAGGTTCGTCAGCCCCACTCATCCAGGACCAGTCAGTTTCTGATGTAGGGTTTTGACCGGGTGGCCCCCCCAGTTGGTTGGTGTTGACCGGGGATGTTGTGTCCTAGCTGTCTAGGTTGATACACAAGCCAGGGCAGTACAATATGGAGAGCAAGCTGTTTACCTGTGCAGCCGCCTCCTCTTCCCGCAGCTGTGGAAACCAAATGAACGGCAGAGGTTGATTATAGTTTGGTGCCAGTGGTGTCGCAGGAGTTGCCAGTTGAATTACTCCAGCGCTGGATTTTTCATTCGAGGTTTACTCCGGAAGCTCTCTGCATGAGTGGGTATGGCTGCAAAGTAGAGGAGATTTGAGATCAGAGTTTTCCTTCTAGACTGCAGCTAATGAACTGCTCCCCCCATCTGTTTCGACTGGATCACTGACAGTTCCTTCTTTCTTCACCTGTAGAGTTTACCCAGCAGATTGCTCAGCTAATGGGTTTTTTGTTACACTATTGAGGAATGTTGTCTGACCTGCCAACTGTTTCTGCCATCTTCTGACTCAGACTTCCTGTATCTGCTGCACTTTATTTCTCAAATTGGGGTGATTTCACTGACATACCAGCCCTATTGACAAAGTCTTGGTTATGGGAAACAGTATTCTTGCAGCATACTGGCATGCTTCAAAAATGGTTACTGCGAACAGCACACAGTGCAAGGAGCAGGTCAGGCTGAGGGAAATGGGCAGGTTAAGACCCTTCATTTCAGCAAGAAAGGAGGAGGGGAGGTGGCTGGTATAATAAGGTGAAAGGAAGGGTGGAGAAAGAGCTGGCAGGCGATCGGTGGCTCGCCGACTTGCTGTACCACAGAACCAGCCATGGCGACTGCTGTCACGGCATGAAATCGGTCCTGAAGAGACGGTAATGCAAAAGGATGCAGAGCCACCTGGGGGCTATAAACACAGGAGGTTCTGCAGATGCTGGAAATCCAGAGCAACACACACAAAATGTTGGAGGAACTCAGCGAGTTAGGTACAATATTTATGGAGAAGAGTAAACAGTCGATGCTTCAGGGTCTGGACCTACCACTTACCAACCACACACTTACGTTTGCCTGAAAACAACTTGTCCCAATCCACACTTGCCAGAATCCTTTCTGTCACCATCAAACTTGGCCTTTCTCCGATTTAGAATCTTAACCCAAGAACGGGACCTACCCTTCCCCATAATTGTGTTATTAATGAAATTAATGGCCTTATGATCACTAGATGTTCCCCTACACAAACTTCTGTTTCCTGCCCCATCCAATTCCTTAATAGGAGATCTAGAATTGCACTGCCTCTTATTGGGACCTCTATATATTGATTAAGAAAACTTTTGGAAATACTTGATAAACACTTTCCCATCCAACCCTTTTACAGTATGTGAGTCCCAATCAATACGTAGAAAGTTAAAATCACTTACTATCACAACATTGTGTTTCTTGCAACAGTTTGCGATCTCTTTACAAATTTGTTCCTCTAGATTCCACAGACTTTTGGGTGGTCTATAATATAGTCCCGTTAATGAGGTCACACCTTTCTTATTCGTCACTTCTGCCTATAAAGCCTCACTAAATAAGCTCTCCAGTCTGTCCTGACTGAGTACTGCCGTGACTTTTTCCCCAACTAGTAAAGTCACCTCTCCTCCTTTAATCCTACCCACTCTCTCGCGTCTAAAACAATGGAAACCTGGAATATTGAGCTGCCAGTCCTGCCCCTCCTGCAGCCAAGTCTCGCTAATGGCCACAATCTCATAATTCCACGTGTTGATCTATGCCCTGAGCTCATCTGCCTTTTCTACAATACTCCTTGCACTGAAATATACACAGCTCAGAACAGTAGTCCCACCATGCTGACTTTGTATGTAGGCTTAATAACTTCTTTCCCCCGAACCACGCCCCTTTCTGCTCTGGTTCTTATCTTTCTGCAATTCTAATTTAACCCTCACCCCAGTGCAGCACTAGCAAACCTTCCTGCAAGGATATTAGTCCCTTCCATTTCAGGTGAAAACAGTCCTGTCTGTACAGGTCTCATCTTCCCTGGAAAAGAGCCCAGCATTCCAAAACTCTGAAGCCCTCCCTCCTGCACCATCTCCTTAGCCACATGTTAAACTGTTTTCCTACTTCTGGCCTCACTAGCGTGTAGTGCGGATAGCAATACTGAGATCACAATCCTGGAGGTCCTGCCTTTTAACTCAGCATCACTTCTTGTCGCCCGTCCGACCTGTGTCACTGATTCTGATGGGGGCGATGACTCTGGCTGCTCACCCTCCCACTTAAGGGTGTGTAAACTCAGTCTGAGCTGTCCTTGACTCTGGCACCCAGGAGGCAACGTACCATCCAGGAATCTTGTTCTCATCCGCAGCACTTCCTGTCTGTCCCCCTAATCATTGAATCCCCTATCACTAAGTTTGACTCTTCCCCCCTCTTCTCTTCTGAGCCACAGAGCCAGAGAGCTGAGTGGAGTGGCTTTCCCTGCCGGAATATCCCCCCCCCCCCCACCAACAGTATCCCGAGTGGTACATTCGTTATTGAGGGCAACTGCCACAGGGGTAATCTGCACTGGCTGCCTATCCCTTTTTGATGGTTACCTAGTTAGCCCCCGATCAGGGTCACAGGAAGCCATGGGAGCAGGTGGTGGATGGCCGTATGAGCACCTGGTGCAGATCACAAGTCCTGATGTTTGACCACTGATGCCAGGCAGACAATCTCTGAAGAGTATTGATAATGGCTGGGGTCACCCATCTTGTAAAGTCACTGCCCAGAAGAAGGCAATGGTAAACCACTTCTGTAAAAAAAATAAATTCCCAGAACAATTGTGGTCATGGAAAGACCATGATAACCCACATCATACGACACAGCATGTAATGATGATGTGCTTTTACTGTTTCCCTGGGCAGAGAATTCCGCAGGTCACTAATCCCTGGGAAAATAAATTTTTCCTCTTCTCAATCCCAAATCTAATTCCCTGAATCTTGAGGCAGTGTGCCCTAGTTCTAGTCTCACCCACCAGCGGAAACTACTTTCTAGATTAGAGGTTGCAAAATAGAAACAGTGTAGATTCTCAGAATCAGGACACCACACATACCATAAATACTCCTGGTATTTATTGTGGAGGGTAAATACCAGTTCAGACTTGATTGACCAAAAAGTCTGTTTATATATGGTAATTCTTGTTTGACAGTGATATGCCTGCATTTCCAGAACTGATGCTGGCAACAACCTGACTGAAATTGCAGTTGGAACTGGAGAGACGTAGAATAAAACTCCCATTATATGGCTCATCAAATACCTCCAGGTGAGAACAGCAGAGGTATACAGCCAGAGTAGTTAGTGTAACACCATTACAGTGCCAGTGACCCCAGTTCAATTTGGCCACTGTCTGTAAGGAGTTTGTTTGTTCTCCCTGTGAGCGTGTGGGTTTCCTCTCACAGATGTACGGGTTAGTAGGTTAATTGGTCACGTGTGTCATTGGGCACATGGAGCTGGAAGGGCCAGATACCGCATTGTGTCTCTCAGTAAAATAAATAAATCTTCTCATAAACACGAGGAGATGTGTAGATGCTGGAAATCTGGAGTAACACGTACACAATGCTGGAGGAACTCAGCAGGTTAGGCGGCATCTGTGGAAATGAAAATAGTCGCTGCTTCTGCCCAAGACCCTTCATCAGGTCCTGATGAAATGTTGACTGATTATTCACTGGGACCTGATGAAAGCTTTGGGCCCGACAAGTCGACTGTTTATTCACTTCCGTAGATGCTGCCTGACAGGCTGAATCCCTGCAGCATTTTGTGTGTGTTACAATAAATATTTTCTCCTGTGATTCATGAGGCGTGTTGCTGAGGCTCAGGCAAAGGTTAAGCTATTGCAGTCCAATTTTACACCTGTCCTTATCTGCCAGGCCCTGACGCTGGCTATTCCCATTTTTGTAAAGCTATTTACTGTGTGTTTGGTAAAGCTCTGGCACTCTGTTTTTGCAGCTGTCCTTACCTGACGGAGAACCTGACGCTGGCTATTCCCATTATCGCGGGGCTGCTGTTTGTGTTTGTATTAAGTGCACTGCTGCACACGAGTTTCACCGATCCTGGGATCCTGCCACGAGCTACACCAGATGAAGCAGCCCACTTGGAGAAACAGATAGGTAACTGAGCTCCACATTTGGGTGTGAAACCTGCACTCCACGTATCATTCTCTGCAACTTCCGTCATCTCTACTGGGGCCTCACCACCATGTGCCGTTTCTCATCCCCTCTCCCTCACTCCACGACTCCATTCCCCGCTTGTGCCTCCCCCACCGATCCCACTCCAGGCACTTATCCCTGTAGTCGCACTGTTACACCTCTCCCTCTAACTCCTCCCTCACCACCATTCAGGGCCCAAAACGTCCTTCCCATCACATGAGAATCTATGGTTGTCCTTTATTGAATCCAGACCAGCCTTCTCTGTGTTGGTGAGACCCGGCACGGTTCGGAGGAATCACTAAATTAAGCACCTTTGCTACCATACCAGCTGGGATCTCCCAGTGGCTAGCTACCTTAACTCTGTCTGTCCATGGCCTCCTGTACTGCCAAGTTGAGGCTAGACACAGATTAGAGGAGCATCGCCTTGTTAATCTGCAAACTGACATTGATTGCTCTAATTTCTGGTCACCACTTTCCTCTGTCCCTACCTTTTGCTTTTTTACCCTTATCCCACCTACCCCATTACCCTATCTCAGAATCAGGTTTAATATCACGGGCATATGTCATGAAATTTGTTGACTTGACGGCAGCAGTACAATGCAATACCCGATAAATATAGAGAACAAAAAAACTGAGTTATGAGGGTGATTGATAAGTTCATGGCCTAAGGTAGAAAGAGTCAATTTTAGAAAACCTAGCACATTTATTTTTCCTACATTTACACACTTAGTCCAGCAGTCGTGGAGCATACGGATCCCTTCTTTGTGGAAGTTGACGTCTTGGACCTCCAGAAGTGGTCCACAGCATGGGGTGATTGATAAGTTCGTGGCCTGAAGGAGATAGATAGATAGATACTTTATTCATCCCCATGGGGAAATTCAGCATTTTTTCCAATGTCCCGTACACTTGTTGTAGCAAAAACTCATTACATACAATACAATACTTAACTCAGTAATAATATGATATGCAACTAAATCACTAGCTTAAAAAGCATTAACAATAGCTTTAAAAAGTTCTTAAGTCCTGGCAGTTGAATTGTAAAGCCTAATGGCATTGGGGAGTATTGACCTCTTCATCCTGTCTGAGGAGCATTGCATCGACAGTAACCTGTCGCTGAAACTGCTTCTCTGTCTCTGGATGGTGCTATGTAGAGGATGTTCAGGGTTTTCCATAATTGACCGTAGCCTACTCAGCGCCCTTCGCTCAGCTACCGATGTTAAACTCTCCAGTACTTTGCCCACGACAGAGCCCGCCTTCCTTATCAGCTTATTAAGACGTGAGGCGTCCTTCTTCTTAATGCTTCCTCCCCAACACGCCACCACAAAGAAGAGGGCGCTCTCAACAACTGACCTATAGAACATCTTCAGCATCTCACTGCAGACATTGAATGACGCCAACCTTCTAAGGAAGTACAGTCGACTCTGTGCCTTCCTGCACAAGGCATCTGTGTTGGCAGTCCAGTCTAGCTTCTCGTCCAACTGTACTCCCAGATACTTGTAGGTCTTAACCTGCTCCACACACTCTCCATTAATGATCACTGGCTCCATGTGAGTCCTAGGTCTCCTAAAGTCCACCACCATCTCCTTGGTCTTGGTGACATTGAGACGCAGGTAGTTTGAGTTTGAGTTGCAGGTAGTTGAGATGAGTTGTTAACTTCAAACTTTCTGCATAATCACTCAGAGTTGATCTGCATGAGCATGTAATGAGAGCTGTATAACTCATCTCCTTCTACCTTAGGCCACAAACTTACCGATCACCCCTGCTGTGGACCACTTCTACAAAGAAGGGATCCGTATGCTCCATGACTGCTGGACTAAGTGTGTAAATGTAGGAAAAATAACTGTGCTAGGTTTTCTAAAATTGACTTTTTCTACACCTTAGGCCTGTCTACACCTGTATGTCTGTTAAATTAAAATAAGTAGTGCAAAAAACAGAATTAAAATGTTTCATGGGTTCTTGAATTCAGTGTCCATTCAGAAGTCATCTGATGGCAGAGTGTTCTTGAATCGCTGAGTGTGTGCCTTCAGGCTTCTGTACCTCCTCCTCGATGGTAACAGTGTGAAGAGGGGATGTCCTGGGTAGTGGGGAACTTTGATCCTCTTTCCTCTCTCCCAGCTCATCACCCACACATTCCTCCCACCAATTTCCCTCCCCACCTCCTTCCTTTTATTCTGCGGTTGACTGTTCCCTCCTATCATATTCCATCTTCTCCAGCCTGTCACGTTCCAGCTTTGTGCATCATTCCCACTCTTCCCTCCTCCCCCCCACCCCCACCTTCACCTGGATCAGCTCTTGCTCCATCCCTTCCCTCCTCCCTTCTGTGCTGGCTATCTTCTCTGTTTCTTCCCCGTCCTTGAAGGGTTTCGGCCCGAATTAGTGACTGTTCCTCCATAGATACTTCCTGACCCATTGAGTTCCTCCAGCTCTTTTGTACGTGGCTCCAGATTTCCGGCATCTGCAGACTCCTGTGTTCCTGTCTTGGTTACGGATTAACCTTTCTAAAGAGATTGTGAATTAATTGCAGTTTTAATTGTTCAGAAAAGAATATGAATATTCTTGAATGTAATCTGCATTTATAAGTTTAAATTATTGTTCTGATCATATCTCCCTACATTTCATCACTGTAAAGTCCTAGAGAAGTACAGCACAGAAACAGGCCATTCGGCCCATCTAGTCCATACCTTTTCCAGTATCCTCTTTACAGTCTTCCAAGTTTTGCACTTCTCCATTACAGTCTCCTGTCTTCGCACTTTTCTTTATCCCCCTACAGAAACAGACTGATCCATTCTCAGTTGGTTTCAGGGTATGTGGAAAAGCCATCTGGCCCTGCACGGAGCAGTGATTCCACAAATCCCAGAACTGCAGCAAATGCCATGAACCTTGCGCTATGCTGACCCGGTGGCTTCAGAGCAGCAGGGATCAAATAGAAACCGGGATATTGATCAAGGGAGTCAAGTTTGCTCTTTCTTCACTGGGTTCCCACAAGCCCTCTGTCTCCCCTTCCCTTTCCCGTCCCGAGTCGAAGTGTAGTTAGGAGAAATTGCTTATTGGCCATTGGACCTCAGTTTAATGAAGTAGCCCACCCGGTACACTCAAACAGAAGATGCTCCATTCTTTTTCAGATAACCCTGGTGGATCAGGTTATCGACCGCCGCCTCGAACAAAGGAAGTGGTGATCAACGGGCAGGCAGTGAAGCTCAAATACTGCTTCAGCTGCAAGATGTTCCGGCCTCCGCGAACGTCACACTGCAGCCTTTGTGATAACTGTGTGGGTGAGTGTGGGGTGTGGGCATGGGACCGGCTGAGGGTACGGGGAGCTGTGTTGTGCAATGGATTGTGTCCCTCAGGGCTCCGTCAGGAGATACACGGACTTTGGTAGGAATGGTGCCGTTGGGCACAGGTTTGTGGGTGTTGGCATGCGTGGCAAATAGAGTGTGACATTTCCCCAAGGTCAAGGTGAATGGGCAGTTGAGTAGATAGGGGATGAAAGGAGCTGAATACCATTGTTTACTGAGGGCAAGACTTGTCCCAGGTAGTTGATTATTTGGAAGGCCAATCAGCCCCGTTTCCTGATTGTAAGGGGAGAAAGTGCATTTTGATGGGCTAATGTTTTTTTTAAAAAAAAATTTAAAATTAGTTTTTCAGAACATTTTACAAAATTAAAAACCCCAAATCCCAATGAGGAGCTTTAATACAGTGCAAGATTAAACATACAATAACAATATGCTACAAAGGAAGAGAATTTAACAAAAAAGCACCTAAATTAAAGACAAGTGAGTTTAGTGTCCTCCCCAAGCCCCACAACACAAGAAAAAAACAACAACAACTCCAGACCAACCACCACACAATATAAAGAGTATAAGTCAGGACAGTCAAACTCCCAGACTGTGAATACACTTAGCAACAGAGGATAATAATGCCTACTACCAGAAAAAAAAGGGAGCTGAAAGCAAGGGACCGAAAAGAAGAGAAAAGAAAGAAAAAAAAACCCTAGTCAAGAGGAAGGTTATGAAAGTACTTGATAAAAGGTCCCCAGACCTTATGGAACTTTAGATCCGAATTAAGAACTGAATAATGAATTTTTTCGAGGTCCAAGCAGGCCATAATGTCGTTAAGCCATTGCGCATGAGTGGGCGGGGCAACATCTCTCCATCTAAGGAGGATCAAGCGTCTCGCCAGGAGAGAGGCAAAGGATAGTATTCGGCATTTGGTCGGACCCAGACATAAATCTGTCTCGCCCCAAAAACCGAACAGAGCAATTAAGGGGTTAGGTTCTAGGTGCTGATTCAGAATACCCGATAATGTAGTGAAGACATCTTTCCAGAATTTCTCCAAGCTAGGACAGAACCAGTACATATGGATGAGAGAGGCCACGCCCCTCTTGCATTTATCACAGAGCGGACTAATGCCAGGGTAGAATCGAGATAGTTTAGATTTAGACATATGGGCTCTATGAACAATCTTAAACTGTAAAAGGCAATGGTGAGCACAAAGGGAGGTTGAGTTAACCGATTTGAGAACTGAGTCCCAGCTCTCCTCGGATAAGGAGATATTTAAATCCTGCTCCCAGGCCATTTTAATTTTATCCACAGGGGCCCGTCGTAAGGCTGCTAGTTTATCTCGGATAATTGATATTAAACCTTTACCTAGTGGATTAATGGAAAGAAATAGGTCTATAGCATTTTTTGCAGGCATTTCAGGAAAGTTAGGAATCAAAGGAGCAGTAAAGTGTCGGATTTGGAGATATCTGAAAAAGTGAGCGTTAGGCAGGTTGAACTTAACAGAGAGCTGCTGAAAAGAAGCGAAGTGATTATCAATGAAGAGATCTTCAAAATGTCTAATGCCCTTCCTGTACCAAACATGGAATGCTGAATCATACGTAGTAGGTAAAAAAAGGTGATTATGTGCGACAGGGCTAGAAACGGAAAACCCCTGGAAACCATAGCATTTCCTGAACTGAGCCCATATACGTAAAGTGTGTCTAACCAGAGGATTAGCTATTGATCTGGGCAGACTGCTAGGGAGTGCAGAGCCAAGAAGTGCAGATATAGATAATTCTTTGGTGGAGCTCAACTCCATTGCCACCCAGTTAGGGCACTCGGGTTGACCGTGGAAGAAAGACCAGAAGGCAGCACAACGTATATTAGCTGCCCAGTAATATAAGCTAAAGTTAGGTAAAGCCATGCCACCCTCTTTTTTAGATTTTTGGAGGTGGATTTTATTAATTCTAGAGCGCTTATTCTGCCACAAATATGACAAAATAATAGAGTCTAAGGAATCAAAAAAAGATTTAGGAATAAAAATTGGGATAGATTGAAATAAGTATAAAAATTTGGGGAGAACATACATTTTAACAACATTAATACGACCTACCAAGGACATAGATAGAGGTGACCATTGTACCAGACTCTGTTTTATAGCATATGAAAGATTGACAAAGTTTTCACGAAAGAGATCTTTAAACTTCCTTGTGACTGTAATTCCAAGATAAGTAAATTGATTATGGACTTGATGGGCTAATGTTAAATTTTTTGTCTCCCTTGCAGAGCGATTTGATCACCATTGTCCTTGGGTCGGAAACTGTGTCGGGAAAAGGAACTACAGATTTTTCTACATGTTTCTGTTGTCGCTTTCCTTTCTAACTGCTTTCATTTTTGCCTGTGTGATAACTCACCTCACGCTACGTAAGTTTTGCATTGATCCCATGTGAACTAGGGCAGTCTAAGGGTTATTGTTTTTTTTTAGAAATGAGTTAAGGTGGACCTGATTAGTCCTTGGAAATGAGTTTCAGAGATATTTTCACTCCCTGAATTGCCCCTTTTTTCATTAGAAATGAAGTAGCAAGGTTTCTGATTTAAAAAAAATTGGCAAGATCTGCTTGTAATTTGCATTTCATTGTAAGCTGTGTTGGATCCTGATGCATTTGTGATCCAAAGGTCCTTTGGAAGCCAAATTGAGGCATAAATCTTGTTGCTCATGGCTGTTTAATTAGATGTTGCAAGAACAGAGAGCAAAGAAAAGACCAAATTAAAAAAAGTAGTTGCCGTCGTCCCATACTCCAACTAGAGATTACCCAAAATAGCCGGATTCAAGAGGTGTGACACCTGACGCTGAGAAGTATAGAAGTTTCTAGAACAATACAGAATTAACTGTCCCCTAATTATTGGAAAGTTTGCTAAGTGATTATATGTATACCCAGTGGGCATTTTATTAGGTGTAGGATGTTTGTGGTCTTCTACTGTAACCCATCTACTTCAGGGTTCAACGCATTGTGCATTCAGAGATGCTGTTCTGCACACCACAGCTGTAACAAGTGGTTATTTCAGTTGCTGTTGTCTTCCTGACAATTTGTACCAGTCTAGCCATCCTCCTCTGACAAGGTGTTGTCGCCCACAGAACTGCCACTCACTGGATTTTTTTTTTGTTTCACCATTTTCTGTGAACTCCAGAGACTGTTGTGCGTGAAAATCTCAGGAGACCAGCAGTTTTTTGAGAATCTCAGATGACCCCACCTGGCACCGACACTGTCAAAGTCATTTAGACCAAGTGTCTTCTCCATTGTGATGTTTGGCCTGGACGACAACTGAACTTTCCAACCATTGAGTTGCTGCCATGTGATTGGCTGATTAGATATTTGTATTAATAAGTAGGTGTACCTAATAAATTGGCCACTGAGTATATCTCAGGTGATGATATAAAAACACAAGCAAACATAGGAATCTTAAACTGCAAGAAAAGATAATTTTACACCCCAGTCCAACAAGTATTTGTAACTTGGGAACAGTAACACGAAAAGATCTCCAGATGCTGGAAATCCAAAGCAACACACACAAAATGCTGGAGGAACTCAGCAAGCCAGGCAGCATCTATAGAAATGAATAACCAGTCAATGTTTTGGGCCAAGACCCTTCTTCAGGACTGAAATGGAAGGGGGGAGACACCAGAATAAAAAGATGGGGGAGAAGAACAGGGATAGCTAGAAGGTGCTAGGTAAAGCCATGTGGGTGGGAAAGGTCAAGGGCTAGAGAAGGAATCTGAGAGGAGAGTGGACCATAGGAGAAAGGGCGCCGGGGGAGGTGATAGGCATCTGAGGGGAGGCAAAAGGCCAGAGTGGGGAATAGAAGAAGAAAGGAAGCGGAGGTAAAGATCTTTTTACCGGAAGGAGAAATCAATATTTATGTCATCAGTTTGAGACTACCCAGCCAGGCAGTGTTGTGATGTGTTCCTGGACCATGAGGGATGGTCATGAGCTTAAGATTTGTGTTAGTTACAGTTTGCAGCCAGGACAGGAGTTTGGCCGAAGGTTGGTACATGGCATAAGCTTGACAATATTCTAGTACACCTCTCATCCTGCTGAAAAGTGTACTTTAAATCTGCACTTTCCAGTTCATTCCTTTTCCCAAAGCCTTCCGATCTACATTAGCTTATAGTTCAGTAGATTTTCTCGCTCTCACTTCCAAATCTCATAGTCCTGCCTCTCTGACCTCTGCTTCTTAATGCCTCAGTTAGATCACTTCATGGTGCCTGCGTGTGGCCTTACACTCTCGAATTCATTGCTTCAATTTGCTACTTCCCTTTCCTCTCTTGGTGCACTCATTTAACTTTGACCAAGATTTTCTCGAGTGTCTAAATCACCCTTTGTCTCAGCAACAATTATTTGTTGATAATGCTTCTCTGAATGGGGGCATTGATTTTGTTAAAGGTGTTGTATAAATGGGAGTTATTGATTTTGTCAAGTGGGTGCTAGAGGATTGGAGCTGTGGCCTTTGCTCAGATGAGTGGTGGTGTTGAGTGAACTGAGTCACTGGAGTGAAGAAGTGGGTAGAAATGAAGTAGTCTCTATTTGACAAAATGAGACACAGCAGGCATCGCACTGAGACCTTTTTGGAGAAAGAACTGCTCAACCCAATACTACATGACATTTTATATGCTAAAGGTTGAAGGACAATTCTGTATTTACAGGCACCTACAATGCTTTCCTTTGAGTTATAACTTTTACACCATCTTCTTTGCACCTACACTACAGACACAAAAATGAATTTTAAATCAGCATTGTCTGGTCTTCCAATTAACTGTGATTCACAACCCTTTGTTCAGAGCTACATTTTAAATTTAATCTACAGTGTATATTCATATTTGAAGATTAGCTGAGGTTAGCTGCTGAAGTTATTTGCTCACCCCAAAAACACTCTAACAAGTAGCTGGTTGATCTTGAGTGGAGGGTGTGCCCCGGATGAATCTTTCTTTAATTCTATTGAACTAAACTGCATATATTGCTTTTGTAAGCTTTGGACTTGAGTTTAATACCAATACTGTATTACTGCACCAATCTAATTAATCCATTCAGGATTAATCTTTCTCTTTGTTTCATCCCCAGGATCTCAGGACATTGGGTTATTAAACACACTCCAGGAAACTCCAGCTAGATATCCTTTTCTTTGCTGTTGCACTGTTGCACTGGTGTATTTGCCCAAGGCCATAGAGAATGTAAAAACTCTGCTTAACTTGTGTTTTAACATTTACGTTCTTCCGTGTCCTGAAGAAAATGTTCCTCTGGGAATGGGGGGAGAGTTACATGGAAGAAGTTACTTCAGAGTAAGGCATGGGTGTGGATTTCTACAAGAGAAACTATTTCTTATGTTACGGCCTTTAGTTTTGAAACAAAATGTTAGTCGTGTGTGAGCCAGAATATTGAGAATTAGTAGATTTTTAGTGAAATGTTTTGCACAGCATACCCGTGCTGGGTTGAGCCATCAGTTAGCAACTCGGCCTCATAAAACAGACAAGCGCTAAAGAAATATCAAGGTTGCCCTGATGCACCTAACGGTGCAGGGAGGAAATCTGGCTTGGTTGCCTACTCACTAGAGATTGGGTTGGCCAACCTGCACCAAGTAGATTGTGATTGATGAGTAAACTGGCTTCCTTTACCCGGTCTCTTAACATGTTTGGTTTTCTGAAATTATTGCAGAAGAGACTATCAGTTTTTTCCACCTGATGTGTGTAGAAGTGTTTCCTCCTGGAAAGTCTGGCTGTAATTTTTAAACTTTGCCTCCTTGTTTAAGCAGTAGAAATAATATCTCTTCAACTGCCCTTTAATATCTTACAAACCATTCCTTTAAAATGACCCCATTACCTAATTTACATTAATTACAGGAAATGCGGCACTGTGCAAGCTCTCTGTGTAACTCAGCCCCTCTGATAAATCCACCATGCATTGCTTCCAAGACTATTATATCCACATTAAGATGGAATTTGATTGTAAACAAAGTGGGAGAGTGGAAACCTGATTGGATGAGGATGAACAAATCAGGAGGGACAGACTATGGGGGTATAAGTACCACCGGACTAGACATGCCCAGGCATCATCCCCGATGAAGATGGCAGAGTTTGTCATCGAAACGTCAGTTATAATTGATACCTGTACCCGACTAGAAGCCTGAGAAGAGTTTATTCGTCATGTACTCTGGGAAAGCACTAGATCCTTTGTATTTACTCCTTCCTTTCAAACTCAGCCTGATTCTAGTATTTTTCATTTTCAATACTATTATTTTCTTTCGTTGCTTTTTCACTTAAAATTATGGCCAATTCCTTCCCGTGATTCAGCAGCGTCGTAGATTTTTGGACTGTTACTTCCTTTCTCCTCTATAAATGCTGAAAGGAAAATTTAAAGTGCATGCCATTTTCTCATATGCATTTATAGTATCAATGTTACTTGCTTTGAAAGGCTCAGATTGCTCTTGAAAATCTGTGTCTGAATACTTGTTCATTTTGAAGCCTTCCATTATTGTTCCCCTTTGAAGTCCTTATCTGTTGATACAGCTTCTCTCTGTCTGCCAGGTCTGTGTTTATTTAATGCCTTTTAATGTGTTCTATGTTGATCCCTGCCTCTTTCAACATCCATGCATTCTTTTAGTAATTGATTTCTTGTCCTTCATGGCTTAAAAACTGAGTCTGTAGCATAAAAAGATTAATTTTTCAACTGCCCACCCCCCACCTTCCCAGCACATGACTGTTCTCTTGTTGCAGTCAGTAATCTTGACAGTTGTTTGTTCCTTTAACACACCATATTCCTCCAAGAGGACCGCAGCCTTAGAAACATAGAAAACCTACAAAGCTGTGCCGAACATGTCCTTACCTTAGAAATTACCTAGGGTTACCCATAGCCCTCTATTTTTCTAAGCTCCATATACCTATCCAGGAGTCTCTTAAAAGACCCTATTGCTTTCACCAATGTCGCCGGCTGCCCATTCCACGCACTCACCACTCTCTGCCCCTGACATCTCCTCTGTACCTACTTCCAAACACCTTAAAACTGCCCTCCTGTGCTTGTAATTTCAGCCCTGTGGAAAAGCCTCTGACTATCCACACAGTCGATGCCTGTCATCATCTTATACACCTCTATCAGGTCACCTCTCATCCTCTGTCGCCTTGTCATAGGGTTTGTAGGTTGGCGTGCCTCATTGACCCAGAGAACTATGTTGGCTGGAGTCAGGGCCTTGTCCTTTGATTCTTGATATGGTTACCCATGTCAAAGGGTAGAGGCCAGACTAAAAGTGGTCCACCAGTCCTCCAGGTTCGGGGGTTCAGCTCGGGGCTGAACCCTGACTGGTCAAGACAGCATTGTTATGAAAACAGCAATGAAGATGAAGAGCTTCATTGCTTCCTTAAGCACCAGTCACGTAATGAATAGTAAATAATATTGAACTGGTATTCTGTAATCCTGTTGTATAAAATCTCCCACCATTGCAAATTACTATCTTTCTGAATGAGTTCATTGTCTCATTCCAGTCTATATGAACGATAAAATATCCCATTTAAACTATCTTGGTTTGAGTTTTACACTCGTCTAATTTTTGCATGATGCTCTCTGCCACTTCACGCTACTATTAGATGGCACATACTGAAGATCACATTGTTTAAGGCCACTTTATCATTTTCTCTGGTTTTTGAGGCACATCCAACTAGTAGATGGTGCTGTCATCTTGCTCAATAATTACTTGCGTGCTGACACCTGCACCTTTGTTAATTGACACTGAAGGACAGATTGAGTTCACTTGAATAATGTGTTGGTCTATTTACAAGTTTTAGAGTTCCAAATTGTACATTAATCTAAATTTTAATTCGAATCTGCTCAGGCAGTTTTATGACTAAGCTCTTAAACTCAATCTATAAAATGAGCCAGTAACTCTGAAAGTTTAATTGCTAACCCTAAGTACCAGTTCAATCTCTGACCCCATAGTTTTTCCTCTCCTGCCAAAAGCATACCCCAGCACGCAATGCCTTATTGCAATTCTAAGCATGATTGTTTCTTCAACGATGTACACCATTTGTTTCCTGGATATTTAGGAGTCAGTAATGGGAAATAAAGCCAGACCAGGATCAATGAAGAGGGGGTCAAATCCACTGATGGTTGCCAGTGAAACCAAGAATTGCAAGAGATTAGAGTAGAAAACTTGAAGGGAATTGGCTTGCTGCCTGCAAATTAAGTTTAATTATCATTCAACCATACAAGCTGTGCTTGATCTTCTCTGGAAGTGGATATGAACAAAGTGATACAGATCTCCCCCCTCATCATCAGGAAATTAAAACTGGCATGTTGCGCCCTGTACATTTTCACACTCTAATGTTCTTCTTGGAGGATGAGAAGGTTAGGTTTTTTTTGGGCAATTGGGATTAATTGTAGAACAAAGTGTGGGAGAGGTTTTAGGGCTTTATCAGTCTCCTCCGTTTTGTACCATTAAGTAGTTGGTAATACTACAAAACAACAAAAATTAAACCTCACAGTCAGCTTCTAAGCAGAAGAGGGTAGCAAATCAGACCCAAAGAAACTGGGTGTTGTGGTGGGATGGTGTGCTTGGGTGTGGCGCATAGGTTAGGAAATGGTGATTTGTTATTTAAAATTTTTTTTTATTGGATTTTCAAATAAGTTACAGAAAGAAAAAAAAATTATCAACCCTTACCCCCTCCCCCTTAACCCCTCCCCTAACTAATGGTGATTTATTAGGATTCTGAAGAGTATTTCTTGAACATTGAAAATATTCTTTTCTTGACTCCACTTACCGCACTTGAGCTGGTGGTTTGTTTTTTCTCAGTTTGGTCCATTCTGGGTCTCTCAGGGTTTCACACATACCTGGTGGCCTCCAACCTGACAACAAATGAAGACGTAAGTAGAGCAGTGCTGTTAGATGTGAACAAGGTGTAACTGATGTCAGTCTTTCTGTAGTGTGGCCTCTCTCATTGTCCCATGGAGGTTACTTCTGTGATCAAATAAATGGATTATATGGTTCAAAGTAAATTTATTATCGATGTACAGACATATGTCACCATATACTATCATGAGATTCAATTTTTTGTGGATATTCACAGTAGATAACCAAAAATATAGAATCAATGAAAAATTATACAGAGACAGACAAGCAACCAATGTGTAAAAGATTACATTGTGTAAATACAAATAGAAAATAAATAAATAATGAGAACATGAATTTTAGAGTCCTTGATAGGTTGTGGATTCAGTTCAGTGTTGGGGTGAATGACGTTATCCACTCTGGTTCAGGAGCCTGTTGTTTGAGGGTTAATAGTCTTTTGCTCCCTGAATGAGAGCATAAGCTCCACTAGCCTGGTTCATTTTTCTGTACTCTCAGAAACGTTTTGATTTCTCTTTATCCTGTTTCTTCCTTCATGTGGGAGCTTTTCCCTGTCAGGCTTCTTCCCCCCCCCCCCCCCCCAACCTTTTGAATTGTCTTGACACCTCCTCCTCATCCATGTTGCCATGTTCTTCCACCCCCTCCCCTTCTCTAAAGATTTTTTCTATTTTTTCCTAGAGTCTCTCCTGTACTATTGTGGGCCACCTCCTTTGACTTTCCCAAGTGTTCACTTTCTGGTCCCGAGGATCTCTCCTGTACACAGCGCTCCCCCCTCCTCTCTGACTCTGCCAGTCACTTGTGTCTCTTTTGTGGTTGAATTTTGTTCCCTTTCTTTCTTACTTTTGGTTTCACGCTCATCTCCCTCCCACCCTTCTCCCTTGTAAGGTTTGTTTGTTTTCTGTGCATTCCTCCTCCTGAGAAATGCAGCCAACACAACCTTCCTAGCAGTGAGTTGGTGATTTAGAGGCATGGCAGTGTGTGACAACTGAACACTCAACCAAGACTTGTATAGCAAACAAAAAAAACCCGATATTTAATAAAACAAAGGAAAGAACATCTTCCCTCAATAGAAACACAAATTTCTGCAGAAAATTATAGTGTGGAGAATACTTGCCTAAACTTAATCACAAGCAGAGTGCTAAAATTAGCACAGTGTGGTTATCGTGCTTGATTGACGAGAGTTATCTGATTTAAGATTGTTTAATGTCATTTCCTGTACACAGGTGTTAAGGAGAACAAGGTAATTGTTACTCCAGATCTGATGCAGCACAAAAAATAACAATAATAAAAAAATCTTAATGGATATGAATACATAAGATAGCTTATATACTTAAATTGAATGTCTTCCACTGACTGACGATCTCCACTAGCTTGGAATAGAGCTGTTGCTGTAAACTAGTGTTAAAAGGAAGAAGAGTTAAGTGAATAATTTGTATTTGTTTTGACTGGAACAATAGTGGAAGGAGCAGTAGATTCAATAGAATTTTCTAATGTAGAAAGTGACAATAATTTTCACTTTGAATTACAAGAGAAATTAATCTTGACTACATTCAAAAAACAGTGGACATTGTAAACCACACTATTTCTGAATATGCAAGAGAAAATCTTTAGGCTTGCTATTAATTTGGTTGAAAGTCATTGGAATCGTCAAAGACAGTGAAGACAGAGGCCAGTTTAATCAGAGGGAGTGTTTATGAAATGTAGTTAATTTCTGTTTGATTTCACAGAATGTTTTGGAGCAGGGGTTCCCAACTCCTCTGTTAATGGTGTGGGACTGTAGCATAAAAAAGATTGGGAACCCCTGTTTTAGAAACTTTTAGATGGATTCTTAATTTTCTGCACAAAATTGCTGTTACTTTTAATTTAATTTGTAGAAACCATGAGGATAGCTGACGTTATGCTCTGAATTATTACAGTAGTGGTAGAATTGCAGCAGTCTAATTTTTATTTGATATGGATGTTGCTGAAGAGGCTGATATTTACTGTCCATCCCAAATGGGCGTCTGAGTCGAGAAGATTGGTCGACCATTTAGAGGGTTGCTGAAGGGTTTAGAGTCAAGCAACGAGATGGAAATTGCTTTGAGACCTGATCTGATTAAAGATTTCCTTCCTTGAAGGCGTTGGGGAGCCACATGAGATTTTGCAGCAAAGTCATAGTTTTATGTAATTACAGATTTATTGAATTACTTGAATCTAAATTTCTTAGCTGTCATTGGTGGGGTTTAAGTGTACCTCTAGATCAGTAACTGAACCTGTAGTAGCAGAAAATTGATCTAAAATCAAAGCAGAACATTTGCCGCCAGTCTGCGACCCCAGACAGAGTTGTTAAACGTGCGTGACATGCCCTTGGCTCCAAAGATTGCCCCAAAGAGTCAAAATCCTTATTGAGTTCCTTTGTTAGCAATTAGCAAACATACAATTAAGCATTGTTAAGTGATATCTCGGGGGTCAGCAAAGATATGAGCTCTGCGGTCCCAAGCTACAAACTGCCACGAAATAGCTATGAATACGTAACTTATTCCCTTCACTTCTACCATGCCCCCACTGATGGGACTATTGAATTGAATTGACTTTATTTCTTATATCCTTCACATACATGAGTAAAAATCTTTACGTTACATCTCCATCTAAATGTGCAATCATAGTAATTTATAATTATAATAAATAGACCAGTCACTGTAATATAGAGAACACTCAAATCAGTGTGAGTTCATCAGTCTGATGGCCTGGTGGAAGAAGCTGTCCCGGAGCCTGTTGGTCCTGGCTTTTATGCTGCAGTACCACTTCCTGGATGATAGAAGCTGGAATAGATTGTGGTTGGAGAGACTCAGGTCCCCAGTGATCCTGCAGGCCCTTTTAACACACCTGTCCTTGTAAATGTCCTGAATCATGGGAAGTTCACAACTACAGATGCACTGGATTGTCTGCACCACTCTCTGCAGAGCCCTGCGATTAAGGGAGGTACAGTTCCCAAACCAGGCAGTGATGCAGCCAGTCAGGATGCTCTCAATTGTGCCCCTGTAGAAAGTTGTTAGGATTTGGGGGCCCATACCAAACTTCCTCAACTGTCTGAGGTGAAAGAGGTGCTGTTGTGCCTTTTTCACCACACAGCTGGTGTGTACAGACCACGTGAAGTCCTCGGTGATGTGGGTGCCAAGGAACTTAAAGCTGTATACCCTCTAGTTACCATAATAAACATACAACACAGAACACATGGCTCCTACAGAATCATAATGCTTCCAGGCACACTACTATTAACAAGAGATCTAAACTTGCTGATTTTTTTGTGCTGCACCCGATCTGGGAACAGCTGATACTGTAGGGAGAGTATTTGCTGTGTGTGGTTGGCTCTAAAACAGAGGGGAAAATCAGCTCCATACCCCCCTCTCTTCACTCAGAAGTTGATGATGTTGTGTGTCCTAGAGTGAATTAATAGATGGGGATTATACAGGGTTGGAATTTCTGCTATGGCATTGGAGACAAATCCAAGTGTAGAGTATAAATTGCTTACATAAATATTTAGGTTATGATTCTGCAGTTTGTACAATGATCCTCTTTTTGATTTTGAAATAGATTAAAGGGTCATGGTCCAGTAAGCACTCAGAGGAAAGCAGTAACCCCTACAGTTACAACAGTATCATCACTAACTGCTGTGCAGTGTTATGTGGACCAATGCCACCCAGGTAGGAATAGGACACCACTCACTACTTACTTATTTAACTTTTAAAATGTAGTTTACAGTTTCTATGTATTGCAATGTACTGCTGCTACCTAACAACAAATTTTACGACTTGTACCAGTGATACTAAACTGATATTGAATCCGAAACCTGCATTTGTCTCTCTCTCTCTTTTCATTTCTTTCTGTTATTCATTCCGGCCTCTGTTGTGTCCCTCTTGTGCGCCTTTGTCAGACACAAATTTTCACTGTTCCCTCCCTCAACCCACTTTTCCCCTACCCCATTTCTATCTCGCTAAACCCTAATGACTCATGTTTGCTGTGCCACATCTATGGACAAGTCATGAGGCTGTGGATAGCAAATGCTTTTGTCCTTAGTTTGGAATGTGAGGTGCATACATGCTAGTATGTTTATGCATAATTTCACTTATTTATTGAGATACAGTGTGGAATAGGCTCTTCTGGCCCTTTGAATTGCGCCGCCCAGCAATCCCCTAATTTAATCTGAGCCTAATCACGGGATAATTTGCAATGACCAATTAACCTACCAACTGGTACATCTTTGGACTGTGGGAGGAAACCAGAGCACCCAGAGGAAACCCATGTTGTCACGTGGAGAATGTACAAACTCCTTACAGACAGCTGTGGCAATTGAACCCAGGTCACGAGTACTGAAAAGCGTTGTAACCACTACGCTACCATGCCATCCATCAGACAGATTTCTAACAGGAAGTACTTTTTAATGTTTGTTTAATTAAAGGAACTGCTGAATAAAATACCAAATTGTGGGTAGGTTTGTTCACTGTACTACCTTCGTGACATTGGCTGCAAAAGAAGTTCGGAGTACAAGGCTGAACTTTCAGTGTAATGCCCTTGTTGTGCCAGTTTGGTTTCTTGTGCAGTCTTAACTGCTGGAGACATGGTCCTCTCTCCCTGGTTTATGAACATTACTATCCTCTGCAAGCTTTTCTCCTTCTGTCTGTGTCCAAATTCTGGTGGGATAAAAGACAACAATATTAAGAATTCATTGCAATGTATGATAAATACCTGGAATAATCTGCCACGACTGAAACTAGGCAATAACTTGTTAAATTTACATTGTCACAAACACGAGAAAATCTGCAGATGCTGGAAATTCAAGTAACACACACAAAATGCTGGTGGAACGCAGCAGGCCAGGCAGCATCTATAGGAAGTACAGTCGATGTTTCAGGTCAAGACCCTTCATCAGGACTAACTGAAAGCAGAGATAGTAAGAGGAACACAATTTACATTGTGTTTCAAGTGTAGTGTTTGTGCAGCAGAAGGATGAGATTTGTAGGGCGTCAGTAATTTGGAAAGGCTGATTGTACTTTTATTCTTCTCCTTTCCACAATGGAGCAAAACTTCAAAGAAATGTTGCAGAATTTGTCTTGGACCTGCCTTGCCATCTTAAGTTTGTATAAAGTTTATATTAGTAAATTACAATGTTTGAGTATAATAGCAAGTGTTCTGATTTGTCCATTAATGCAGAGATTGAGATTGCTCACTACTTTTTCTCATTATTCCCTAGTTTAATTGACAGACGTGGCTTCTTGGACCCAGATACAACACAAGAGACTGGGGGCCAGCACAGTGTTACTCAGGGAGTGAAAACAGAAGCCAGCCTGGTAGGACGTGACCCCTAATGAAATGAATGAATGCCCTGCCTGTCGTGTTTGACTCCACCTTCCCTCGTGCACCTATCCATTCCCCCTCACCCCATGACTTCACCCTGAGCATGAGGGGGAGCTAAGGTGCGGCTCGTGGGAATCTTTACGTCTCGGTGACGTGGTGCATGCGATCGCATGGCTGAGAATGCTAAGCCTTCGGAGACCGATTGTCTACAAAAGTGTGGGTGTTGTGAAGGATCTGCGCTGGACTCGCTTTAAAGATCACCAGATGCCTCCAGCTTAATTAATTAAGAGGGGCATCTCATTGTTGTGAATTACAAGTAGCATCATGCTCTTGGAATAAACCGAGGTGGAGCATTGAAAGCAAGTATTTATATGCAAGGTGTAGCAGCTGAGGGTGTTGGTCAGGGTGCTTTTAAAATAAAGGAACAAGAAATAGGAGTTTATGCTGAAAGGCCAAACAAAAAGATTGAGGCCAAGGTTGCAGGAGGGCTGCCTTTTAATTCAGTTACTGCTTTAATCTTTTGCTTCAAATGGGATTACAGAATAATTATTATTGTGGGTCACAGTGACCAAAAGACAATAAAATACACGGGAAATATTCATTCTCCTCAGCAATTGATCTGTTGTCTGGGATTGAAGTGGAATGGTCTAAAGGAAAAGCCAATGAGAACGGTTGGGTTGTTGGAAAGTATTGGTGAGGTTTAGGTTCTGGGAAACCTTGGGTCCTGCTTGTGCCTTCAGAACTATCATTGCCTTTTTACATATTGCATTGAGATTACACACACAAAACTTACTGCCAGTCCAGTGTGTTCTACCGCAATGTGTTATTTTGAAGTGTTTTTATGTGAATTTTGTGTTCCATTGTATTGCCTGTACAGAGAATGCCATCTAATTATTGATTTTTTAAAATTAACTTGTATTTATAATAAAATTGAAATTGATCACATTTTTTCCCTGGTGAACTCTGAGTAGAAGTGAAATGAGGCAGATGGCTCAGCAGTTGTGAAAGAGACTGGGGGAGATTGGAATGGACAGAGTGGCCGAGGGTATTGAGGGAATAAAAAGGAAGATGACTGGTTGGGGTTACATTGTGTTTAAGAATCTGCTCTGAAATGCACAACACTTCTTGATTTGTTATTACATATTTCCCGATTAGAACGATGGAGGCAATGTCTATCAAGCCTATGCCAGCTTGTGGATTCTTCCTATCAATTCCTTTCTCCTGCTTATTTCCTCGTAACCTATCTCTCTCACATGTGCCTTAAAATATAGGAGTAGAATTAGGCCTTTTGCCTTGTTGAGTCTGCTCTGCCATTTCATCATGACTGATCCATTTCCCTCTTAGTCCCAATCACCTGCTTTCTCCCCATATCCCTTCATGCCGTGACTAATCAAGCACCTTTCAACCTCTGCCTTAATTATACCCAATGACTTGGTCTCCACAGCTGCCTGTGGCAACGGATTCCACAGATTTATCGCTCTCTGGTTAAAGAAATTCCTCCTCATCTCTGTTCTAAGTGGATGTCTCTCTATTCTGAGCCTGTGCCCTCTGCTCATAGACTAACATCCTCTCCACATCCACTCTATCGAGGCCCTTCAACATCTGATAGGTTTCATTGAGATCACCCCTCAATCTTCTGAATTCCAGGTAGTAAAGGTGCAGAAATATCAGACTCTCCTCATATGATAAGCCTTGCATTCCCAGAATCATTGTGAACCTCCTTTCAACCCTCTTCAATGGGAGCACATCCTTTCTTAGATAATGGGCCCAGAACTGCTCACAATACTTAAAATGAGGCCTCACCAGTGCCTTAAAAAGCCTCAGCATTACATCCTTGCTTTTATATTCTAGTCCTGTTGAAATGAGTGTTAACAGGGCATTCACCTTCCTCACCACTGACTCAACCTGCAAATTAACCTGCCCATTGATATTTACGTGATCCTTCCACTAGCTACACTACAGCTAATTTTGTTTTTGCTGTGGGGAGGGGGGGGGATAAGACTGAAGCACTGGGAGAAGAGTCCTGTAGGGCATATTTCGCACACAGCACTGGAAGTCAGAATTGAACCTGGGCCTCTTGGTCTGTGAGATAGCTGTACTATCCGCAGTGCAGCTCCATCGCATTGCAGTCCATGCACCTGCCATCAGCTTGAAAGGCAAATTTAAGGATCAGCATCTCTAACAACTTCTATCCAATTAGGAGGTTGTGATTTATTGAGTTTTATTTTCTGGATCTCAAGTTCTCCCTAGGTGAAAATATACAGTAGGGGTCTCGTGCTCTTCCCCTGCTAAACTAGTGAAAACAGTAACACGATAAAGTCTGCTAATGCTGGAAATCCAGACAGACACACACAGACACAATCCTGGAAGAACTCAGCAGGTCAGGCGGCATCCATGGAAAAGAATAAACAGTCAACATTTTGGGCCGAGAGCCTTCACCAGGGCTTCTTTTCAGCCTGACCTGCTAAGTTCCTCCAGCATTTTCTGTGCATTGCTACTGAAAACACTACATAGAATTCCACTATGAAACTTAATATTCTAGAATCCAAACAGTCTTCTCTGTCTAAGCTTATTTTAGTTGAGTTGTAGGTTGTTGCCACGTGAAGGTAGTTTAAAAGTTGAAGAGTCCTTGAGCAATTTGACAGTGGAACATGCACCTTTGTAATAAGTGTGTTTGTCGTCAAGACTTCAAATGAACATCCAAGTCCACAGAGTGCACCCAGCCAGTGAGATGGTTTTTATTCCCATGCTGACTTCCTCTATCCATAATGTCCATGACACAAGATGTTGCTGCATATTGGTGTTGAAGCTTGAATTTAGGATGCCGGATACCACATAGAGCCAGTGTCTGTCATGATCTAACGATTTTAGTTGCCAGACACGAGGTAAGATGTGAGCTTTGGTCAAGATCAAATATGAAGCCATGGCTGTGCACTGTTGGGTTGGTGATTGTAGATTCACCGTAAAGCGGTTGCAATCTCCTTCATCATTTAAGTTTTTACAAAGATTGTCTGTAATTATTGCCTTTATTTCATCTTCATCAAATCAAGGCAACAGTTGAAGCTAGAATACTTACTGCTTCCCATCTCTCAGTCAGTCATGCTGTGACTTGAATGACTTTCCGAGTCTTTTAGGAATTTGGATAGAATAAATTTAACTGGAGATGGAGTCCTTTCACCTTCTGAACCAAGGTGTTTCATCTACTGAGGGATATTACTGTGTTTAATTTATTCTCTGGACATGTACATTGATTGCCTCTAGTTGCCTCAAATGTAGTAAACTGTGTTCCTGAACTTCTGGTAAAACTAGACACCAGAGCTCTATAGAATGCAGCAGGTGGGGTATCATAATCACAGTCCTGCATCTGTACTCAAGCCTCTCATAATAAATGCTAAAGTACCATTTGTCTGCCCAAGTGCTCACTACACCTGCGTGTTAGTGCTCAGTGACCTGTATACAAGCACACTTGGGTTCCTTTGACATCAATGCGACCCAATCTGTTGCCATTTAACAACTGGTCTACTTTTCTAATAGTTGGACTAAAATGGATGAACTACATTTTTCCACATTGTATTCCATATGCCTTGTTGTTTATTGAGATACAGCATGGAGTTGGCCCCTCTGGCCTTTTAGAGGTGTGCTGCCCAGCAACCCCTGATTTTAACCCTAGCCTAATCACAGGGCAACCTATAATGACCAATTAACCTACTACTAACCAGTACATCTTTGGACTGTGGGAGGAAACCCACACATTCCTCGGGGAGGACGTACAGAGACTCCTTACAGGTGACATCTGAATTGGACTCCGATCTCCGACGCTCCGAGCTGCAATAGCGTCGCACTAGCAGCTACACTGCAGTGGCACCCCGGTCTCAGGATGTTATATTCTTGCTTATTCATTCAGCTTGTCTAAACCCCCTTTTTTCGAAGCTTCTTTACATCTCTCAGTGCTCTCAATCCTGCTTAATTTTTAAATTAGCAAATGGTATTTTCTCCTCATCCAAATTGTTGATATAGATCACGAATATTTGCTAAACTACCAACCTTTTGCTGTCCCACCAGTCACATCTTGCCATTCTGAGAAGTGTGTTTATTCCCATTCTGTGCTCTCTGTCCAATAACCAATCATGTCTATGTCATTCTATCACCCATAATTCTGTCTTATAACCTTCTTGACCTCCTTTCTGTGCAGACCTTACTGAAAACCTTCCAAAAATCTGTGTGCACTGCACCCAGTATTTCTTTTTTTTAAATTCTATTCGTCATCGTCCTCGAAGAACTCGATATTATTCAACATAGGTGACAGCAGTTTTCTATATCAGAGACATTAAAGCTGACATTCTCCTGTTTTCTCTCTTCCTCATTCAGCGGGGTTAGGGGCGGGGACAATTTTGGAAAATGGTAACCAGAACATCCACGGTCTCTGAAGCCATCTTTCAAAATTCTCAGATGAGAATCAACACATTCTCAGGACTTAGCAGCTCTCAAATCTACCAGTTTCTTTATTATATTCTCTCTTATTTTCTGTGCGCCCTGATGTTTTAATATACTCTGTAGGGTTTGTGTATCGTCTATGGAAGTTCAGTTCATCTCTAAGGGGCCCACTCTTGCCCTTTGCCATCTTTTCCTTCTTACAGAACTGTAAAAGCTCTTGGCCTACTTTTTTCACCCTCTTTTCAGTCTACAACCATATTCTTCTTTGTCTGTCTTTACCATTTTCTGGTTCTCCTGGCTGAATTCTAAAATGATCCCAATGCTCAAGACTGCTAGTTTCTAGTAACTTTATAAACCTCTTGATTTCTCATTAATTTTTCTGATCAACTGTGGATGAATTACTTTTCTGTTGGGGATTTTGTACCTTAAACTGATATCTTTTGCATCAGCTGTGCTGGAATCTCACAGCCCCGACCTGATTCACCGGAGATCTACTGGCTAAAACAGGTTTGACTTACCTGGCTGACACATTTCACTTAACAGTCTGTGTTGTATTTGAGGTGGAGCCCTTCCAGGGATTCTGTGATTCAACCGAGTTCACTGGATAAGAGAAACCAGAGACCAAATGAACAGTTTATGATTTCAGATCACACCATACGTCACAAGTATAATGTAGGTTTACTTTCAATGGCACACAAGCTTAACACAAACTGTACCTTCAGAATACAGCAGGGCAAAGAGGCAGTAACCAGCTGTCCCATTGAGCATGAGAGACTACATGTGGAATGTGTTCAGACCTTGTTATTGATTAATTACTAATTATTGGGCACTATGTTGGCAGAGTGGTTACTGCCACGATATTACAGTTCAAAAACGCACCAGGTAGTAGGTCTTTGTAAATTGTCCTGATATTAGAAACATAGAAAAACCTGCATCACAATACAGGCCCTTTGGCCCACAAAACTGTGCCAAACATGTCCTTACCTTACAACTACCTAGGCTTACCGTTGTGATGGAAAATAACTGGTTCTTTGAGTCTCAACAGAAGAGGCCTGGATACACACAGTTTTAATAATAAGGAATTTATTTACAAGTGGAAGTCGGGTCAACACAAGCAACTACAATACACAGGAAGCGGTATGGGGACAGGGTACGGTTACACAAACAAAGAACAAGGGAAAAGCACTACAACAGCTATCCCCCTTGACCTTGGATAGCTGCGCCTCCCTTACCAGGACAAACGATAGACCTTCCCAAACATAAATCAATGCACTGAACTTCAATGAGGTGGTCTGTAAGAGAGACTGAGCCAGGCACAAGTCTCACCTTTTATAGCATGGGGCTGGGCGAGATAATCCAATTAAGGTGGCCAATAATTTAGGTGTGCATTGATTAGTTGGGAGGGACCAAATGTTGATTGGCATGTGGTGTGTCCTCTGACCAGCCAGGTGGCAGTGCATCTATCACGTGACCGGTATCTCTGGATACACTTACCCATAACCCTCTATTTTTCTAAGCTCCATGTACCAGGAGTCTCTTAAAAGACCATTTCTTCCACCTTCACTGCCACCACCGGCAGCCCATTACACTCTCTGTGTAAAAAAAACCACTTACCCCTGGCATCTTGTGCCGTGTTGTGTGGTGTGGGCTATTGTGGTCTTTCCATGACCATGATTGTTCTTGGCAAATTTTTCTACAGAAGCAGTTTACTTTTACTGCTGCAAGATGAGTGACCCCAGCCATTATCAATACTCTTCAGAGATTGTCTGCCTGGTGTCAGTCGTCACATAACCAAGACTTGTGATCTGCACCGGCTGCTCATACGACCATCCACCACCTGCTCCCATGGCTTCACCTGACCCTGACTGGTATCTCTCAATAAATAAATAAATAGCAACCCTCTGTTGGTTCTTCACTTAACAGAGAAAGATTGTTTTTGATCATTACAGAGCAGTGATTCCCAACGGGAATACAGGTTATGTGTCCTAACGGGGTGTTAGGGGAAATAGAAGTTGGGGGGTAGGGTAAGTGGCACCCTAACTTGACGCACGAGACCTGACCGACCGTCAGTAGAGCAGGTACTTCCATAAAAAGGATGAGGCACTGGGACACAGGAAGAACCATAGCTCTGCAGGCAGTGAGCACTCATCGTCACAGCGCATCTGAATCTCCGCAATCTCATCCAACCCTACCAACCAAACAGACGTTATTGGGGATGCATAAATTAGCAACCAGGGTGCCCAATAATTCCCCTTGCCTTGCAGCCTGGAATGAGTTCATGCAATTTAACAGTTGGTAAGTCAAGTACACCCTCTCAACTTTCTCTACAGATACACAGAAAACAGGCCGTGCAATGGTACAACGCTGGCTGGAAACAAACAGTGACTTTGCTGACCCAGAGGATTCCCCTTGTGTTCAAAGTGACCTCCGGTCAAGAACCATTTTTGGGGATTATGAGACCTTACGTGATTGGTCAATCGTGGTAACTGGAAGAGTATAAAGGTAGCTTGCTGAGCACCAGCTCTATCCCAACTAACATTCAGGTTTCAATCTGAATCCTTGTCAATGTAGTTTTCGCTGTTGTGATTGTCTTCATCTTCGTCTCGCTGTACCTTTGCGTTCCGCTGCCATCGTTCCACCTGTGTCAACTCACTGGCGTCGTCAACATCCAATAGGCGTTCCCAGTTTGTGTTAATTTTAAATTTTAATTTAGCCCAGTTAATAATGGATAAATATGTACAGCACAATCTCTAAGAATCTGAAGGCGATGAAGCTTTGAATTCTAATCCTGCCAAGAAACAGAAACTACAGAAAGTGCATCAATACAACGTTATATACCTGAAGTGTGGTTTTATACCGTTCCCATCAGATCAGCAACCCCCTCCCCCCATGTGTCTTACTTCAATACTGTGCTGTCTAATGAAGCCATGATACCATCAAAATTGCAGAAACACTTCCATAAAAGACATCGTGGATAGGCTACTTATGATGTTACTCAGTTCAAAAGATGAAAGAAGCAATAGAAAAGTGTTACACGCTCGAGTCATTTGCCAAGGAAGCTAAGAATGACCTTGATAGTGGTCTCATTGCTTCTTATAACAATTCCAAAATGATAGCAGACCGTGGAAAATCTCATACAAGTGGTGAAAGATTATTAATGCGTGCTGTATCAGAAGTGCTCACCACTGATCTCAAAATGGATACCTGCATTTTAAAACCAATTTCTCTGAGTAGTAGCTGTAGCTCGTTGTATTGACAAAATGAGTGAAGACATTGAGTATCAACTATATACAGGGCTACAAAAACAGTATTTCAGATACTGCTGGATGATTCAACTGTGAGACAACAAGGCATTATTAATGGCATATGTACAGTTTATCAAAAATGGAAAAGTTAATGAAGAGATTCTCTTGTAAAAAGTTAAAAACAATCAATGGAGAGCCAATTTACAACAAGCTCAATATGAATATTGAGTATAAAAGTATTTCAATTAGAACCATGATGCTTTGTGCAACAGAGAGAGCACCATGCGTGACAGGTCACCATGCTGGTTTGGTGGCATTTATGAAAAAAAAATTCCAACTCTGTTTGCAATACATTGTGTAATTCATCATCAACATCTTGCATTCAAAAACCTTAGCCAGCGACATTTGTCAAGGATGACTCTTGAAATATCTGCTATCGACAAAATTAAAGCCCATCCATTAAATAGCAGAATATTTTGCCAGTTTTGCCAAGATGATGAAGAGTTTGAACTCTTGTTTCACACTGTAGTGCATTGGCTGTCAAAAGGCTGCAGCTCAAAATATTTCTTTGATCTTTTTGACACTATGGTTGAATTTTAGCTCAAAGTCGACAAGAGCTTGTGAAACACGATTGAACTTCCATATTGAGATGTAGCATATCCAGCTGATATGTATGACAAAATGAACACTCTAAATATGAAACTTCAGGGTGAGAATTGAATTTAATCCAGGCAAAAAATGCAGTGTCCACTTTTATTGAAAAAGTGGAAATAATAAGTAAAACATTGGGAGAAGAATGTTCTCACAGTTTCCCTGCAAGGGAAGTATGGCTCTTTCACAGATGATGATTTGCAAGAGTACTGCTTACACCTGCAGTTACTGAAGAAGGATTTTCAGAATCGATTCAAGGTTTTGAATGAACTGGAAATTCCGGACTGGGTAATTAACCCATTTCTTTGCAAGGTGGATGAACAGGAAGAGAGCTTACAAGAAGAAATTATCGAAATTCAGAATGATGAAGAAGCAAAAATGCTTTTCAAAAATGCTGGCTTTTGTGGTATGTGGCTATACTGGTATACAAAGTTTCCTGGTCTTTGGAGAAGAGCCAAACTGCTCTTCATTACATTTCTATCCTCCTACCTTGTTGAACGAGGCTTCAGTGCAGTGAATCACATACTCACAAGAAACAGAAACTGCTTGGACAGTGTTATGTGTGGGGACTTGAGGCTTCTGCTGTCACAACTTGAACCAGATATTTCAACTTTTCTAAAAACCATCAAGCTCAAGTATCGATATCAAAGTTGCTGTACAATGCACAGGTACTGTGTAAGCTAGGTTTAAAGACAAATAAACATTTAAAGCAGAATCATTTTTCTCATATAGACACGTTTTTACACTGGGGGGTGCGGAAAGTATATTGTCCCTAGAGGGGCATTAGCAAGTATGTCAGTGCTTTGGGGGGGCATTGAGCTAGAAAAAGATGGGAAACACTGTTATAGCACATCCTCTCTCTTTAGAGGGAAGATTAGTGAACATCAGAATTTTAACACCATTGTGAGATAAATAGAGACTTTAACCATACAGATATAGACTGAAGTGGCAATAATACAAGAGCTTAAAAGATGTGGGACAATGTTCCCTCTAAGGTGTGCGTGTGTGAGTGCACACATCTTTTGCTACTAGTGCACGAAGGAATTTAATCTGTGCACAAAAAGTTGTCATCCTTAGAATAGCTTCAGGTTTACTTACACTGAAAAATTTGCTGTGCACATGTTGTCGCTATGCAAAAAATTTCCCAGCACAAGATTTTTGTGCACACTGGTCATTACAAATTAGAGGGAACATTGGTGTGGGGGGAGGAAGTTTCTGAAATGCTGAGGAGCGTTTCTACCCAATGGTGGATGTCATTGCTGAACTTGGCTCTGAGAAATGAACAAGTATCAATGAAGGTTTTAGGAAACTGCAATTACCACATAGCAAGGCTTAGAATGGTCCTGAAAGAGGTTATAGAGCACTCCAAGGTAAAATTCCAACTGTAGAAATGCCAATCAGCTTCAATGGGATAATAATAGATCAGGCCCAGGTCAAATGGATTCAACCTTGGCAGGCAAAACTCTAATTACAGACATGAGGGATTCTGCAGATGCTGGAAATCCAAAGTTACAAATACAAAAATGCTGGAGGAACTCAGCAGATCAGGCAGCATCTATGGAAATGAATAAACAGTCGATGTTTCAGGCCTAGACCCTTCAGGATTGGGAAGGAAGGGGTAAGATGCCAGAGTAAAGAGCTGAGGGGAGGGGAAGGAGGACTAGCGGGAAGGTGGGAAGGGTAAAGGGTGGGAAAGGAAGGAATCTGATAAGAAAGGAGAGAGGGCCATAGGAGAAAAGGAAGGAGGGGGGAACCCAGGGGGAGGTGATAGGTGAGCAGAGTTAAGGGGCTAGAATGGGGAATAGAAGAAGAAAAGGGGAGAGAACTTTTTTTTAAACTGGGAAGAGAACTTGATGCCATCAGGTTGGAGGCTACCCAGATGAGATGTGGCATTGCTTCTCAACCCTGAGACCACGTAGCCTCATCGTGGCACAAAAGGAGGCCATGGTCCTTTATGTTGGAATGGGAATAAAAATGTTGGTCACTTTTGGTAGATGGAGCTGAGGTGCTCAACGAAGCGGTCCCTCAATTTATGTCGGGTCTCAGCAATACAGAGGAGGTTGCATTGGGAGCAGATTTGCATGTGAAATGTTGCCTCACCTGGAAGGCCCTGAGTGGAGGTGAATGGGTAGGTGTAGCATTCTGGCCGCTTGCAGGAATTAAACAATTAACCAATGGAAGGCTTTTGAAGCTGCGATTTTTCAGCTGTGTTCTCATGTTCCCAAGAGGAAATCTGAGGGCAAAATGGATAAGAGAATAAAAAAGAGCAGAAATAAATATGATAATTGTGTACCGGCAGTCCCCGGGTTATGTACGAGTTCCGTTCCTGAGTCTGGCTTTAAATCGGATTTGTATGTAAATCGGAACAAGTACATCCGGTATTATTTAGCGTCAGTTTGTCAAACGTTTGTCTTAGTATATATTTTACCTTTTTATGCATATAAAACACTTAAGAAACGTATGTATTCCGATAATTAAACCTGTAGTTGATAAATCGAAGGAGAAAATGGCTTGACTACAGAAACTTCAGAGGAAACTCTACTGTCTACTTCCTGTTATGCCGATGGCATTTAAGGCAACGGTGAAGGTCCTCCGTCTCTGGCGGCGTTCAGGGCTTCCTTTATTGTGTCGCTCGGTTTTCACTACTGTCAGTCATGCAAATCCCGGGTGGAGACTCAGGAATACCGTCGCACTCAGCTGTAGATGGATTCTTCACTGTTGTTTCTGAAACAATTTTGTTTTGCCAGTCAGGGTTGTTAACTCTGAGCGGAACCCCTGAACCTGGAGGACCAGTGGACCACTTGTAGTCTGGCCTCTACCCTTTGACCTGTCTGTCATGGGTGACCCTAACAAGAGCCAAAGCTTTAAAACCCTGACTCTGGTTAACTTAGCTCTTCAGGCCATTGAGGCATGCAGGCCTCCAATCCACAACAGGGTTGTGGTCCTCTTCGGAGAGGAAGTAAGAAAGTAAATGTGGGGGGGAAAGGGAGCCTGAATAAAGATGGTCAGCAAACATTAACGGGAGTCTGTATGCAGTCATAGACGTGCTGGAATGGATTATGAAAAGAAAAATGAGTCGTGTCAGACACATAAAGAAAGGAAACCTACTCACTGAGACATACAGTGGCTGAGGAACTACATGCGTACTTTATATCAGTTATCAATAGAAAAGGCACTGAATCTCAACAGAGAAAGATCACATCTTGTACATACTGTAGGCTAAAAATCGACTGAAGCAGAAAGCACATCTGCACTTAGTGGATCAATTACTCTCCTATTGTGTGATGCATCCTAGGTTTCTGAGTAAAGGAGAAATTGCCAGTGTCCCATCCAAAACCTTCCCTGCAGAGGGCTGGGAAATTGAGAATGGTACACTTTTTTCCCTCCCTATAAGGATGTGGGGATAAACCCAGTAATTACACACCAGAGTAGCCTTGCTGATGAGGAAAGTTCTAAAAACAATAATCAGGACAGGATTGCCAGTTGTGGCTGGTGAGAGAGTGCCAATGTAAGTGTGTTGGTGACAAATCGTATTTAACTAATTTCATACCATAGAGTTTTTATTTAAGTAGCGGAGAGTCCATGAAGGGAAATATGATCGATGTGATCTTTATGGATTTGCAAATCAATTTGATAAGTCGGTTTGTTATCAAGATTTAAGGCCTAAAAAGGGCTACACTGTCATGAATAGAAAATGGCGATGGCCATCATGGTTTTGTGTGTGGGAAATTATGCCTCTTGAATTCTTTTTGAAGAGGTTGCCAAGATTGGTGAGGACAGGGGTAGACTTTAACGTGGCTATGACAAGATTTTGTATGTTAGGCTGGTCTGGAAGGTGCGATCAACTGGGATCCAGGGTGACCTAGCTAACACAGTAGTGTAGTGGTTAGCACAGTGCTTTACAGTACCAGTAACCTGGGTTCAATTCCTGCTGCTGTCTGTGGGAAGTTCGTACATTCTCTCCGTAAACATGCGGGTTTCCTCCCACAGTCCAAAGACGTACCGGTTGGTAGGTTAATTGTTTTTTGTAAATTGTCCAGTGATTAGGCTAGGGATCAGTCGGAGGATTGCTGGGTGCCGTGGTTCAAAGGGCCAGAATGGCTTATATCTCACTGTATCTCAATAAATAAATAAACCACATACAAGGTTGGTTTGCTGGAAGAAGCCAGAGGTAGCAGTGGAGAGCTGTGTCCGATGGTGTGCTGCTTGGGTCCTGCTGGGTCCTCTCTTGTTTGATCTATTTATTAATGATTTAGTTGAGGATGTACAAAACATGATTAGTGAGTTTGTGGATAATGCCACAATTGGTGGTGTTTTGGCTGGGAAGAAGATTGTCCAAGGATACAGCAGGATCTAAATCAACTGGGAAAGTGGACAAAGGAGTGGTAGATGGAATTTAACTTGTAAAGGTGCAAAGTCCTCCAAGAGACCACAACCTGTCAGAGTTTGGAGACTTGCCTGTCTCAGTGATCTGGAGAGCTATGTTGTCTGGAGTCGGGGCTTTATGTTTCGGCTCTTGGTAAGGTCACCCTTGCCAAACAGATCAGAGGGTAAAGGCCAGACCAAGAGTGGTCCACTGCTTCTCCAGGTTCGGGGGTTCAGCTCAGGGCTAATTTTTACTCTGACTGGTAAAACAAAACTGTCACGGGAACAGCAATGAAGAATCCTACATCTGAGTGGGATGGTATTCCTGAGTCCCCGCCCGGGACTTGCATGGCTGACAGTAGTGAGAACCGAGAGGAAGCTACTGATACGATGAAGGAAGCCCTGAACAGTGACAGAGATGGAGGAGCTTAATGGCTGCTCTAAACGGACAGTAAGTCAGTGACAAGTGATACATTTCAGACGTTCGCCGAGGGCAGGACTTGAACGGAGAAACCTTGGGGGACAAAGTGTGATGAGAAAGATGCATTGGCACATTTGCCTTTGTTGGATGTCTCAGTGAGTGCAAGATTCAGAATGTCATATTACAACTGTACAGGACATCAGTGAGACCACGTGGAGTATTATGCACATTCCTGTTGCCATTCCACAGGGAGGCAGGATGTGATTAAGCTGGAGATGACACAGAGAAGACTCACAAGACTGTTGCTTGTACTGGAGGGCTTGCGTTATGAGGAGAGACTGGATAGGTTGAAACTATCTCCTGGTGCCTCAGAGAGAGAGGGTAATCCTACAGAGGTTTATATAATCATGAGGGACATAGATACGATGGATAGTCACAATCTCTTTCCTAGGGTGATTGGGTGGGGTAGGTGTCTAAAACTAGGAGAAAGATTTAAGAGAGATCTTAGATGCAGCTTTTTCATGCAGAAGCCGGTCTGTATATGGAAAGAGCTGCCAGGCACAATTACAATATTTAAGTACGTGGATGGGAAAGGTCTAGAGCAGGGACCATGGACCAATACCATCAAGCAAGATGTCTGTTGGGAACCCCTGGTTTAGATGGATATGGGTCAAATGCAGGCAAATGGGACGAGCTCAGGAGTGCACCTTGGTCGGCATGGGTGAGTTGGGATCGTCCACGTTTCTGAGCTCCGGAACTCAATGACTCTAAAGGTGCCCAGGGAATGTAAAACTGGAGTGAAGCATGGCTGATTGGCAGGAGGCAAAGAGTGGGAATAAAGGTGGCCTTTCCTGCTTGTCTGCCAGTGACAAGTGGCGTTCCACAGGGATCAGTGTTGGGATCGCTTCTTCTCACGTTCTTTGTCGATGATTTGGATCACAGAATGGATGTCTTTGTGACCAAGTTTGCAGATACTGCAAAGGTAGGTGGAGGGGCAGGTAGTGTTGAGGAAGCAGGGAGTCTGCTGAAGGACCTAGACAGATTGGGAGAATGGGCAAACAAGTGGCAGATGGAATATAGAGAAGGGAAGTGTACGGTCATGCAGTTTGGTAGAAGGATTAAGGGTGTAGACTTTTTCTAAACGGGGCGAAAATTCAAAAATCAGAGGTGTAAAGGGACTTGGGAGTTCTTGTGCAGGATTCCCTAAAGGTTAACTTGCAGGTTGAGTCAGTGGTAAGGAAGGCAAATGCAACATCAGCATTCGCTTCAAGAGGACCAACTATAAAAGAACGAAGATATAACGCTGAGGCTTTATAAGGTGTTGGTCAGATGGTGTTTGGGAGTATTGTGAGCAGTTTTGGGCCCCATATCTAAGAAAAGAAATGCTGACATTGGAGAGGGTCCAGAGGAGGTTCGTGAGACTGATTCTGGGAATGAAAGGGTTAATGATGAGAGGTGTTTGATGTCTCTGGGCCTGTATTCACTGGGGTTTAGAAGAATATTGAAAGGACTGGATAGAGTGAATTTGGAGAGGATGTTTCCTATAATAGGGAGTCTTGGATCATAGGGGAAAGCCTCAGACAAGAGGGAAGTCCATTTAGAACAGAATTGAGGAGAAAATGTTTTAGCTAGAGGGTAGGGAATCTGTGGAATTCGTTGCCACAGACAGCCGTGGAGGCCAAGTCATTGAGTATATTTAAAGTGGAGGTTGTAGGTTCTTGATTGATCAGGGCGTCAAAGGTCACGGCGAGAAGGAAGGAGAATGGGGATGAGAGGGATAATAAATCACCCATGCTGAAATGGTGAAGCAGACTCGATGGGCCGAATGGCCTAATTCTGCTCCTATATCGTATGGTCTAATGATTTATCAAACAGGAAGAAGTACACAATGAAATTCCCAGGAGCACGGCTTTTAAATATAAAAATAATGAATTGGAAATGAGTTATACCAAACAGTTCCCAAATTTACAGATGACATCACTTGGAAGTGTTGGGAAAGTGTAATGGGCCAAGGAGATATGGTTGGTGCGTTGGGTTGATAGATGGGTGATGAAATTTATTGCTGAGAAATTTGTTACATTTTTAAGGAGTTTTTAAGTATTGTGAGGATAGAATTCCTGAAGAGAAATGAGGCCAGAGATCTGGCCTGTTTGCACGTAATTCATCATAAGTGGCAGGTTGAGAAAGTAGCTGAAGCAGCATGTTTGGCTCTGAGCTTTACAGACAAAGGCACAAAGAAATAGAGCTGAACAGTCCAGCTGAACTTTCATAAATCACGTGTTGACACTGTTGTTGTACCGTGTCCAGTTCTGGGTGCCATGCTCTAGGAAGGATGTGCCAGAAGAGATTTACTGAAATGATTCCAAAGATGGGCAACTTTGGTTATGTGCTCTAGACTGGAGGAGCTGGAGGTTGTTCTCCTAGGGAAGGAGAAAGTTGTGAGGAGATTAGATCGAGGTCACTCCTGCTCCCTGTCACTTATGGACCTCCTGTGCACGGCTGGTGTCTTTAGCAGTGGGGACAGATGGAGGGTGCCCATTGGGCTCATCTGCTATTCCTTTGTCCCCTATTGCTACCTCACCAACATTATTTTCCAGTGGTCCAATATCAACTCTCAAGTCCCTTTTTCTCTTCATATAAGTGAAAAAACTTTTGGTATCCTGCTTTATGTTGTTGGCTGGTCTGCCCTCATATTTCATCTTTTCCCTTCTTATAGCTTTTTTTTTTAGTTGGCTTTTGTTGGATTTTAAACTTCTCACTCACTTTTGCTACCTTGAATGCCCTTTTTTTGGCTTTTGTGCAGTCTTTGTGGGAGAAAATTGGTTAAAGAGAAGAGTTAACAGGAAGAAGAAGCCCAAGTAGCTAAGACTGAAGTGGAGGGATTAAGGAAACAGTGCCGTGTTTGAAAGGCAACTCTAAATGTGATACATACACAAGTACGTGAAAAGAAAAGTAAGACTGGAGTGTTTGAAGCAGATACAAAAGTTGCACAGTCAACTTGCTGCGCAGAGAGAAATAATAAGTGCTTTTGGTTTCCGAAAGAGGGGAGAAGGATGAATGTAGAAATATGGATTGGAATGATTTAGCTATATAAGACCTTGGTCAGACCCCTCTTGGAGTACTGTGTTCACTTCTGGTCACCTCACTACAAGAATACTATATATGTGGATACTATAGAAAGAGTGCAGAGAAGATTTACAAGGGTGTTGCTTGGATTGGAGGGGATACCTTATGAGAATAGGTTGAGTGAACTTGGCCTTTTCTCCTTTGAGTGGCAGAGGATGAGAGGTGACCTATAGAGGTGTATAAGATGGTGAGGGACATTGATCATGTGGATAACCAAAGGCATTTTCCCAGGGCTGAAATGGCTAACACGAGGGGGGCTTAGTTTTAGGTGCTTGGAAATAGGTACTGAGGGGATGTTAGGGATAAGTTTTTCACTCAGATGGTGGTGGGTGCCTGAAATACACTGCCCCTGGTGGAAGTGGATACAATAGAGTCTTTTAAGAGCCTCTTAGATAGGTACATGGAGCTTAGAAAAATAGAGGGTTATGTGCTAGGGAAATTCTAGGCAGCTTCTAGAGTAGGTTACATGGTCGGCACAACACTGTGGGCTGAAGGGCCTGTAATGTGCTGTAGATTTCTATGTTTCTATGTATTTAAATTTGTAAGGAGACAGAATAGATAGAAGCTGTCCCTACTGGTGGAGGACGAACCACAAGGATTCTTTAATAGACTGTGTTGAATACAGAACCAGAGGCAGTAATGGAAACAGATTCAGTTGTAGCACTCAGCAAGCTCAGTAACTGAAAAGAAAGAAATGACAGGGCTATGGTGAATTGATGGGGGAAATTGTCCAGTTCAAGGGCTCCCAACCTTTTTTATGTATGGACTCATACCATTAACTGAGGGGTCCATAGCACCCAGGTTGGGAACCCCTGGTCTAGCTGATTTCTCTTTCATAGAGTTAGTATGGACTCAGTGGGCTGAATATCCTCCTTCTATGCTGTGACCATTATGTGATTCTGATTCTTTAGCCTGGGCACGGTATGCCTGTTTGAAAAATAATGTTAGATTTCATTGTAGTGCTTGCAAAGCTTAGCTGATGGGTGAGGGTGATAAATTTGGGTGGGCGGGATTGTGGATTTTGGTGACGGGGCTGATGAAATCAGTTCATGCGTCCATTCGCTATGTGCCGTGTTGTATGACGTGGGCAATCATGGTCTTTTCATGACCATGATTGTTCTTGGCAAATTTTTCTACAGGTTTGCCATTGCTTTCTTCTGGGCAGTGTCCTTACAAGACGGGTGACCCCAGCCATTATCAATACTCTTTAGAGATTGTCTGCCTGGTGTCAGTGGTCGCATAACCAGGACTTGTGATCTGCACCAGGTGCTCAAACGACCATCCACCACCTGCTCCTGTGGCTCTACATGATTTTGACTGAGGGGCTAAGCAGGTGCTAAATCTTACCCAAGGGTGACCTGCAGCCTAGCGGAGGAAAGGAGCGCCTTACACCTCCTTTGGTAGAAATGTATCCCCACTCCACCATCCAGTGGGTGGGAGAAATAGCTGTGGGGGTTTGGAGGGAAAAGCTCACTCTGGCAATACGGATTTCCTGCTGACATAACTTCTGGAGAGCTGGAGTGGCACGTCATTGGTCTGTGTGTAATGTTGAGTGTTTGTTCCCTAGGAGGATGCTTGTGAGGATTTTGCAGTTTCATGCGCGGCCTGAGGGATGTAAGAGTTTTCAGAGTGAGGCTGGTGCTGACGGTCAGCTGGTAAGCTTGCTCTCTCTCACACTCGCACTCAATCTTACCCTCACATCCTCCATCCTCATCTTCCACGGTCGCAGTTGATGTTCAACGTGCATCGCCTGCACGGCCACTGTCATTGGCAACCAGGTACTCTGTAGTAACCCAACTGCCTTTTATGAGAATCCAGCCTTTTCTCCATCCCAGACCTTCACGACTGTTTATTCTGCCAATGTTTTCCATTTGTCCTAATATGAAATCTCAGCTCAATTCCGAAGGTGATATTTCCTTATGACCTACCACTACTGTGCAAAACGGGGAGATTTGCAGGACTCTGGAGAGTCATTTTCACAAGTAACAGTATTGACACTGAAGAGAACTGTACATATGAGGAATATGTACAGCTGTAATTCATAAAGGGTTAAATTGGTTGTCGGTCACAACAAATGCCCTGTTCATTCATCTTCAGTTGCTGTACCTGTTTCCTCTTTGGCTACTGGTTGATTAGCCTGAGATTTAAATTAAAATAAAGTTTATAAATAACTTGCTTGGCACCATTAATGAGTAGAACCTCAAAAGGCATTTTGTAGAGTTGAGGCCAAACAAAATCTAACACCAAATCACTGAAATAATTTGACAAATGAATTAAAGAGGAGGCACTGTACTTATGCATGGTTGGTAGCTTACTGTGAATTAGAAAGTGGTTCAGGCTCAGGGATGTATTTGGCAGTGGAGCTGGTGGTTGAGAACCAGAATTTACATTAGATACCGATGTTGCGGGTTCAGTCTTCACAATATCTGGTTGGAGGACATTTCTGAAGTCCATCTCTGAATGTCAGGCATGCAGCCATAGTACTCAGAAATTGTTCTTGAGTTGGACGTCGCCAGTGTGTTTGTGTTTACAGAATTGTTGATTATTGACCTTTAAGCCCTGGACTGAAGTGGAGAAACTCAAGTTTGTGCTCTGACAGGAAAGTCGTATGCACAGGATTGGCCAGTCTTGCCCCTGATGGTTAAATGATGCTTGTTTAGAGTGGCTGGTGCAGTTGGAGCACGCATGATATCAAAAGTCATTGCTTTCAGGGAAGGGAAAAGGTGCTGACAGTGTCCCATGTCAGAGGGTGTTTCTTGACTGATCTCCTTCCAGCTGAAGTTGGAAATTGGCTGGAGTTAATCCCATTGCATATGTAACCCCCTGGGTCGACTCAGGCTCGCTCAGCTCGTTCTCGTCTAGGGGGAGCAGCCTTCGGCCCCACCAAACTGGGTAATCAGCTGGTGTGGATGCTGTGTGATGTCCCCACCTCGCCCAAAAACAGACAGTACACCATATGCGACTAAATGAGTACAATTTATAAAGGTTACTATAACTAAGTGATTAATAATGATACAGTATATATGAAGGAAAAAAAGTAAAGAAAAGGCGCCAAACTTATCAAAGTCCAAACCACTTTGTGCACAACCTTTGGAGCTCAATTACTGAAGTCTTCTGGCCTCCATTCGATCCCCTCCGAACTCCTCGACTCGCAGCTCAGGACCACCTGAAGTGGTCACCCAAGCACATCTATCGTCGTCTCCTCTCCTCAGGGTACCTCCTGGCCTTGGACCCCCGCTTGGGGTCCATTCCTCGCCCAGCTTACAGCATCGCGTCCTCTCTCTCTCAACCCCTCGCGCCGACTCCCCAAAATGCCCGCCAACAATAGCTCACAGACTCAGAAGAAAGAACAACATTAATCCCAATTGGTTCACAAAGGAATACAATTCTCGTTATCAGTAAATTTTAACCCAAACAAGCTTCCAGCACTCTCTCGCAACAAAGAAGCATTCCTACTTTTAACAAAACAAAGAAGCCATTTTCGATTAACATACACAGTAACAAAGAAAAAGAAGATACCCCCTTTACACATATTTTATTTAGAGATACAGTGTGGAACAGGGCCTTCTGGCCCAGTGACCCACCGATTTAACCCTCGCCCCATCACAGGAGAATTTATAATGACCAATTAGCCTACTAACTGGTATGTCTTTAGACTGTGGGAGGAAACTGGAAGCACCCTCCCATTCATGGGGAGAACGTACAAACACCTTACCAATGGCACCAGAATTGAACTCCGAATTCTGATACCCTGAGCTGTAATAGCATCGCGTTATCCACTCTGCCATCGTGGCGCCCTTCTTTTCTGTACCATTCCAAACTGCAGCTTTTATCCTTATAAACCTTGTAAAGCTTGTTCGTTTGACATATTTGGCTGCACGACTGTTCAGGATGGAAGTTAATATTATTGTGGTGATGCTGATATTTGATTTCAGGATTTGAAATAGAACCGAGATTTGATACTAAGGTTTGACAGAAATCTGCTGTTCAGACCTTTTGAATTTTTTCCACTTTAGACCATTCGTTGCTCGGAGTTGGCCATGGGTATGGTGTCCTAGCTGTCTGCTTGATACTGCCAGGGTGGTACGATATGGAGAGCCAGCTGTTGCCCATGCTTACTCCCCACACAGCTGATGAATCCAAAGGAAGGCAGAGACTGATACAGTTTGGAGTTGTCAGTCAGCATTGAACTCAACGTAAGACTACCTCAGGGACTCCAACCCCGGATATTTCCTCGGGGTTTACTCCCAAAGCCTTCCCCATGACTTGGTACAGGCGCAAGGCAGAGGACGTTTGAGATCAGAGTTTTCCTTCTCCTAGATGCTCTGCCCGAAGTGACTGGTTTTAAGGTGCCAGTAGTCCACCTTTGCCCCTTTTCCTGTCAGTAGGAACGGTTCCACCAGGCTTAGTAGCTAAGCCACACGTGAAGGCCAGGAGCTGGACTTGGTTGTCAGAGGCTATTTGAGATGCACTCCATTGGGTAGGCAGTGGGAGCTTATTCCCATTAGCACCCCCTCCCCCCTGCCTATGACTACGTTAAGGAACCTTTTTTCCACTGTTCAGTTAGATTATGACAGCAGAGTGGTGAAATAGTGCTGTTGGGCAAACCCAAGGATTCGGGTTTGAAGTTGAGCTTGCGTGCTGTCTGTGTGGAGCGCATTCTTTCTATCATTCAAAATATTTCCTCTGGCTTATGAGACCATAAGCCATTGGAGCAGAACAAGGCCAATCAGCCCATTGTGTCTGCTCCACCATTTGATCATGACTGATCCATTTCCCTCTCCTGTTCTCTGCCTTCTCCCTGTAACCTTTCACACCCTGACTTGTCAAGAATCTATCAATATTCCCTTTAAGTACACCTAAATCTGCCTGTGGCAACGACTTCTACAGGTTCACCACACCCCGCCTCATCTCCATTATACACGGACATCCCTCTTTCCTGAGGTTGTGCCCTCTGGTATTAGACTCCCCCACTATAGGAAACATCTTCTCCACATCTACTCTATTTCAGCCCTCCAACATTCAATAGGTTTGAATGAGACCTCCCACCTCCCCCATTTTTCTAAGTTGCAGTGAATACAGGCCAGGATAATATTATATATGATTTTATATATATATATATACACATATATATATATATATGATAATCCTTTTAAACCTAGAATCTTTTTGTGGCCCTCCTCTGAACTCTGTCCAATATCAGCATATCCTCTCTTAGATAAGGGGCTTACATCTGTTTACAATACTCCAAGAGAGGCCTCACCAGTGCCTTGGGAATCCTGCCTGAGGGCTCCCAAGAATCTTTGCACCTCAGGTTTTGAATTTGCTCCCCGTTTACAAACTAGTATACGCTTTTATTTCTTCCTGAGGCTGCATTTCATCTGCCACTCCTTTGCCCATTCTCCTAATTTGTATAAGTCCTTCTGCACCCTCCCTACTTCATCAAAACTGCTCCTCCACCTATCTTGATATTGTCTGCAAACTTTGCAACAAAGCCATCAATTCCATCACCCAACACAGACCCCTGTGGAACACCACTAGTCACTGGCAGCCAACCAGAAAAGGCACTCTTTATTCCCACTCTTTGCCTCCTACCAATCAGCTACTGCTTTATTCATGCTAGAATCTTTCCTGTAATACCATGGGCTCTCAGCTTGTTAAGCAGCCTCATGTGTGGCACCTTGTCAAAGGCCTTCTGAAAATCCAAGTACGCAGCATCAACTTTGTCTATCCTGCTTGTTATTTCTTCAAAGAATTCCAACGGATTTGTCAGGCAAGATTTTCCCTTAAGGAAACCATGTTTCCAAGTAACCCAAAACCACATCCTTAACAATCACTGAGGTCAGGCTAACTGGTGTACAATTTCCTTTCATCTGCATCTCTCCCTTCTTGAAGAGTGGAGTGACATTTGCAATCTTTTCAGTCCTTCAGAACCATGCCAGAATATAGTGGTTCTTGAAAGATAATTACTAATGCAGCCACAAGCTTTTCAGCCACCTCTTTCAGAACCCTCGGGGGTAGCCCATTAACCCCAACTGCAATCACTTCTGCCCTTTGACACTCTCAAACATCCAGCGTATGCTAGTGTCTTCCACAGTGAAGACTGATGCAAAATACTTATTCAGTTCACCCACCATTTCCTTGTCCCCCATTACTACCTCTCCAGCATCATTTTCCAGTTGTCCACTATCCTCTCTCACCTCTTTTTTACTCTTTATATATCTGAACAAATGTTATGCTAAAGATGTGTTGGAGGATTAGCTGACTATTATTATATTTGGGTGGCTGTAGAATTGGGGGAGAGTGTATGGCCAAAACACAAGGAAGTAAGTGGCAGAATGGAACAGAATTTGATGGGCAGAATGGTGCTCTCTGCCATTGGGGGAAAAATCCAAGCTCATCTGTATCATAGGCTGATATTTCTAACTTGGCTATTTAAAACCCTTTGCCTAACAACAGATCTTGCAATCTCAGATTTTCAAGTTGTTAATAGACCCCAAACCCTATCATTATTGTTAGGAAACTGTTCAGATTGGAATCCTAGAATCGTACAACACAAAAGCAGTCCCTTCAGCCCATCGAGCCCATGCTGACTGTTGCACCAATCCATTCCAATCTGTTTTATACCCACATCGCATCCACAGCCTTCAATGCCTTGGCGGTTCACATGCTTGTTGAGATGTTTCTAAACTGTTGTGTGAATATCTCCCTCCACCATGTTCTCAGCCGGCACATTCTTGATTCCAACCTCTTCTTCTGTGGGGAGAATGTAGCCTCTCTGGTCCCCCTAGAGCAGGGTTTCCCAACCTGTGGACCAATTGTGACGAGAGACCTAAGTGAGGATGGTTAGGACCCACGTGCTGGAGTATCCAACACCAGAATCAAGACACAAAACGAGGTTGAAGCAAGGACAGAGTTCTAAACCAGATGCTAGACGAGAATCCAAAGTAGAGCTGACAAATGAGCATTGAACCTCAGTTCAGATGCTCTTTAAATATTAAAATTCCTGAAACCAAACCATGGCCACAAATTAGTTGGACAGGCCTGAATCTTTAAAGGGCCATGCCAGCTGTCCATATTCCGGAGAGTTAGAACATCTAAACCCCAGAAGCTGGCGTGGTCAGATGCATAACGTATCACCAATTGCATTAAGCAAGGGGTCCGTGGGCGCCAAGTAGGGAACCCCTGCTTTAGAGTGTGAAAAAGAATGACTATTTATCTTGTCTACCTCCATTATAACTTAGTATTCTTCTGTCAGATCACCCCCTGTCCCCGTTGTTCCTGGAAAAACAAAAACCAACCTATAACTGAGAAGTTCCAATCCAGGCAACATCCCAGTGAATCTCCCTCATCAGTCACATCCTTTGTGTAGTGAGGCCACAATACTCCCAGTGTGGCCTAAGCCATGTTGAAAATCTGAGACGTGGTGCCCCCCGCCCTTAAATCCTAAGCCGCAGCCAACGAAGGACAAGTATGCTAGAGGCCTCTCCACCTTCTCCACCTCTGCTGTTACTTTCAGACATTTTTACCCTCAAGGTGCCTGTGTTCATCAACACTCCCTCGGGCCCTATCACCTACTGTGCATGTCCTACCCCTGTTTGCTCTACCAAAACACATCACCTTGTGTTTGTCATTATCGAATTCCATACGCCATTGATCTGCCCAACTTTCTAAGTTCATCTACATAGATCATGCTGTAACCTCAGACACCACTGTATTTTGAATCATCTACAAACTGGTTAATTAAGCTTCCTACGTTCATATCCAAGTCATTAATACATATCACAAACATTAAAGGTCCCAAACACCGACCCTTCTGGTGCACCAATGGTCACAGACTTCCAAGCATCCCTCCACCACTCTCTTTCTTCCACTATAAAGACGATTTTTGATCGACATAGCTCGGCTTGGCTTGGATCCCTTGGACAATAACCTTTGGAAGCAGATTTCTCCTACCCTCTTTGTGAAAACGCTCCTGTAGCAGTAACTTGAAAGCAAACCAGAACTGATGAGAGACTGAGCCAGGGTGCTTGATGCTGTACAACGCACCTCCAATCAGCAGATTCCCAAATCGAGAAAGGTACGTTCGACTCTTTATTACGAAACCAGCAAAGATGAATCATCTTGTAGCAATACAAAACTAACGAATCTAAATTGGTGTTGTATCGGTCTAAATAGCAGTCTAATCGTATAATTAGCATTCTAATTAGCGAAATAACGGAAGTTAGCAATCTTAGCGTTCAACAAAAAATAGACTAAACTAACAACTAAGACAAAGCATGAATACTCATTTGCTTCTACCACACCCCAAACCTCGTGACAGATTACCATAATAAAAGTACCACAAGCTAGAATACAGGCAGCAAATAGATACGTGGCTTCTACAACTCCTTAGCTCTGATGTTAAAGTTCTGACTCCGCCTTGAAATCCTCCATACCACTTTCTTCTACTATACTTTGAGGTCAGATGTCAATGATAAATCTGTTTCTCAGTAACCTCAGGCATGGACACTGGTCTGAATGTCATCCTGTCAGAGTGAAAAGTTCAGTGGGACTGACATTTCCCTGAGTCATCGCCCTGAGTCTCAGTGATTCTCGTCCTGTCTGCCAAGAATATTGCTGGACGTGCACTGCACACCCACTCACTGGAATTTTAAGACCATCGGAGGATGGGAGCAGACCATTCATTCCCTTCAGAATCAGATCAGGTTCAATGTCACTGTCTGACAGTACGCTGTGAAATTTGGTGTTGTACGGCTTTATGTTTGCGATACATAATAATAAAAACTGTGAATTACAGCAAGAAGTATATATTTATATTCCTCCCTGATGAAATGCCTTGTGTGACGGAGGTCCTTAATGATAGATGCCTCCTTTTAGAGGCATTGCTGCTAGAAGATGTTGTGGGTTGTAGGGCGCTCTCTCTGGACATGTTTCCTTCCTCCAAAGGTGAAATATGCTCCAATCTCTGAGGTAATAATTTTATTTATTTTTATTTTATTTAGAGATACAGTGTAGAATAGGCTCTTCTGTGCTGCCCAGCAGTAATAAAAAGCTAACCAATGTTGTTTATTTATTTATATATTGAGATACAATATGGAATAGGCCCTTCTGTCCCTTTGAGCCCAGCAATCCCCTGATTTAACCCTGGCCTAATCATGGGACAATTTACAATGACCAATTAACCTACCAACCGGAAACCGGAGCACCCGGAGGAAATCCATGCGATCACATGGAGAAGATACAAACTCCTTAAAGGCAGTGGTGGGAATTGAACCCGGGTCTCCTGTACCGTAAAGCGTTGTGCTAACCACTACACTACCATGCCACCTAGTAATTCAACCCTAGCCTAATCACAGGACAATTTACATTGACCAATTAACCGGTACGTCTTTGCATTGTGGGAGGAAACTGGACCACTTGGAGGAAACCCACGTATTCCGCGAGGAGGACATATAGACTCCTTACAGAATAGAACTCTGAACTCTGCTACCCTGGGGAGCTGTAATAACGTTGTGCTAACTGCTACGCTACCATGAGTTATTGCAAGCATGAATAAAACAAACTACCAAGGCTAGTGATCTCAGATCAGACCAAATTGCTGGAAATCTGTGGAGAGTGAAAGAATTAATGTTTCAGACTGACGACACATCCTTGTCTTAAGAAGTTAACTTGGTGCTTACTCAAGGAAGTTGCTGTGGCAATTCTGAGTGATCCGTATCTGATCATTATTGCAGAAGCTGTGAAGATGGAAATGATGATCTTAGAGATTGTTCCCAAAACACACCCTTGTGTGTTTCAGAGCTTTCTCTTGGTTATTTTTATTTGTTTATTTCCACACCCCTTTCCCGAAGACTACTACCCTCTTACTCCTACCCTGAGGTAACAGGTTGGTTTCTTACTGACAGTAAGCTCTTCCCAGCAATGACTGGGTTTGCTTTTTAAGACCATAAGGAATAGGAGCAGAATTAGGCTACTTGGCACATTGAGTCTACTCTGCCATTTCATCATGGCTGATTCATTTTCCCTCTCAGCCCCAATCTCTTCTCCCCATATCCTTTCATGTTCTGACTAATCAGAAATTTATCAGCCTTAAATATACCCAATAACTTGGCCTCCACAGTTGCCTGTGACATCGCATTCCACAGATTCAGCACTCTGTGGCTAAAGAAATTCCTCCTCATCTCTGGATATCCTCTCCACATCCACTCTGTTGAGACCTTTCAACATTTGATGGGTTACAATGAGGCGACCCTTCATTCTTCTGAATTCCAGTGAGTAGAGTCCCAGGGTCGTCAAACGCTTCTCATATGACAAGCCTTTCAACAGTGACCGACAGAAGTTAAACTCTGAATTGCACAAGTTCTCTGTGGACCTTTTCCCTTCCAGCAAAGTGCCGCCACTTCGTAGTGGTTAGTGCGATGCTATGACAGCCCAGGGGCGCTGAGCTCGGAATCCAATTCCAGCATCATCCGTAAGGAGTCTCTGTACGTTGTCCCCATGGAATGTGTGAGCTTCCTCCAGGTGCTCTGGTTTCCTCCCACAGCCCAAGGATGTACCGAGTAGGTTAATTGGTCATTTGCAAATCGTACCATCGTTAGGCTCTGGTTAAATCGGGGTTGTGGGGGGCTGCTGTGCTGGTGCAGCTCGAAGTGACGGAAGGGCCAATTCCACCCGGAATAAATTTATAAATAAAGCCGAGGAGCATTATCCTCTCAACTGGTCCACTGAGATAGTTAAGCTATTGCAAGCATGTAAAAACATACGATGTTATAGCAACGTTCGCTATATAGTTAAATAAACTGAAATGAGCTGTCGTCCTTTGTGGGTTGAATACCATTAATAATCACATCCTGTTGTGCGGTTTTTGAAGCATCAACTTTGTAGGATTGTTTTCTAATATTACTAGTTTTTTTTCTATTTTTCATTCTCCTCTCCAGTTCCTTTAAACCCTGTGCTCCTCCCTCTGTTCCCTCAGTGTAATCAGGGACTTAATTTTCAAGGTACTATATTGTCTTACCAGAGTGTGCCCACTTTCTTTTTCCAGACAAGTCTGTGTGTCCTGAACAAAACCATGCCGGAGAAGACAGACGGTGCTGTGATCTGTGCCATCGAGCCCCCTGGCCACATCAAACCTGCGCACGCACAAGGAAAGGGTACGATACAGCTGATATTCCAGCAAGCAACGAGGACAGTTTCTTCCCCCAGTGCATGAGCTACTTCTTGATTGAACCATCGGATTCCTGTGGACCTTGGACACTCCTGAGATGTGAACAATGGCAGCAACTGCATGCTTTGACCAATCACATAGCTGTGTCACGATTGCTGCTTTTATTTGGAGAAAGTCAAAAAGTTTTGGTACCAAAGATCACCTGATCTATACAGATCTGCGATTTAATGACTAGAATTTTTGTAGGAGAGATCTAAGTATTCTGAAATGCCAGATATTTGGACAAAGCAAAACTTTTGTTGCAGGTGTGCAGTTTGATGTGGTTCTGAGTATAGATAAGTATGGAGCATTGATAACTGTGACATTGGGATGATCTGATTGGATTAATATTTTTAATTTGCTGATTTTTGGAGCAAAATTTGAAATATGCAATCTGGGAAAGTCAACTAGATTTTTAAAATATAAATGTTCTTTGGGAAAACAGTTCATTATTCATATTGCCAGATAGTCACATAAACATAACCTTCTTGCTAGAGAAATAGTCATTGGTGCACTTTGTGGTAAAATGTTTTGCTCTAATAATGTAGTTAATTACCGTACTATCAATGGGATGAATATTTAAAGATAGTAAATAAGCACAATATCAACGCAGGGTAGAAGCTGCCAACTACACTGGACAACAAAGATTTCGCTTCCTGAATACTTTTGGGTGTATCTTATGGATTTTGGCCTCTGGTCATGAAAATCATTGTGAAATTTCTCTATCATGGACCATTAAAAAAAAAATTGCCTATATTTGTTATTTAAATTCATAATTCAAGTCAGAATAATAAGATGCTAAGATTAGGGAAGGCATTTCTGTTGCTCCACAAATCAAACAGATCATCAATAACTGGCAATTCGAAAAGCTTCTAGTGGGACTGGAGAAAATCACATGGAATGCATTCAAGGATGTTGCTGAAAATTTTCTTGGCAACTACAGAGCACCGAACCACGAGCAGCTGGTTGACAACATGGTTCAAGCACACAAAACCATGAAGTGAACATGTCACTAAAGATTCATTTTCTGCATTCCCATGTAGACTTCTTCCCTGCAAATCTTGGCCTTGTCAGTGACGAGCACGGTGAAAGGTTTCACCAGGACATTGCGGTCATGGAGAAACGGTATCAGGGCAACTGGAATCCATCAATGCTGGCTGATTATTGTTGGACATTTAAGGGCAAAGGAAAATCATCAACAAAACATTTTTAGCTTAGTTGAACTATTTCAAAGGATCAGCACTGTAATGCAATTAAATGCATTACATTCAATAAAAGTTAATTTTTTGTGTCTCCAAATTCCTATGTGATACAAATAGTCTGAAACTATATTTGTGTTCAACTTCAAGTGAACTATCATAAACAAAAAAAATTCTGAGGAAGCAACACTTACAATAAAAATTGTTGTCCAGTGTTATTAAGTGGATTAGTGACAAGTATATTTACTCACCAATATACCATAGATGTAGCGAGTAACTGAACCTAAAGCTTTGCCTATGTGAATGCTGCAGAATGTTATTCACAATAAATTAAAGAGAGATCTGAGAAAAACCTCAAACTGGCTGTATGCTTGATGCAAACAAGTATTCTTCTGCTACACAAGCCATTCCTGTCTGGAATGGCTAGGTACTTTGGGCAGTTAGAGGTTTAATAATTTAGAACTCTTTTGGCTTAAAGAATAAATTTAAGAAGTTAAGAGTGCTTTCACTTGCCTGGCTGACCAGGGCGGCAGCATTTACATTGGTTTACATTTCCCAGCATGATCTCACTCTTTTAGAACTGTTTGCTCTTCTCTTAACTTTGCGTAATTAGCATCTACAAATGCACCCACGGCTCTTCTCTTGTTAATTATGCCTGTGTGAAGACGAGGATGTGAAGTTTAATTTGCACTATGAAGCACCCTCTTACCTCAGAATCACCCCGTCAAACTTTGCCAGTATCTTCCTTGAAAATACAACTAACTGACTGATGTTCCGAACTGGCCACACTGGAAAGATGGATGATCAGCTCATTCTAAAAGTGTCATTCTGGAGTATATTACAGTGAGAACTGGAGTATAATCATATAGTTTTAAATGGCATTACTTAATTTACAAGCAATATGGACATCTGACTTGCATTGTGCATTGCTTCAGATATTGATCAAGTGCCTTGTGCAGTTGCTTTGCATATATTCCAAACGTGTCAGATTACTGTAGATTGTTGATAGTGTTCCTATATTCAGTCCAATAAATATTGATGCATTTACTACTTTCCAGTGGAATGGGTTGTTTTGTTTGTGAGCATGTGTGTTAATCATTTTTAGCCTCTGCTTTAGATTTGTCTCGTAACGGTCGTGTCGGAATGATCTCTGTTCTGAGCAGAGCAGCTCTTTGTCAGATACGACTTCTGATGGAGTGTAGGGGGTTGGTTCCTTTGCACCTTTATGTCCCAGTACGAGCCTGCCTCAGACTGAAGCGAAACAAAAGTTTTGCTTATATTTTCCTTTCTCCCGTCTTTTTAACATATCCTATGTGGAACACTTTCTTATCACTATCACTTCTTTCCTGCCCGAACCTCATAGTCCAGTTTCATGCAGGGTTGCTGAGGATTGCAATCAAATCAATGCAACAAGAGATGCTGTTATTCTATGGGTCCTGATTCAAGCACATACTGGGAATAAAGTGGAAAAATGCTCTTTACTTGGTATTAGCGAGAGTGATGGAAGATGACAATTTGCTATCAAGCAGAATCTACTCTCAAATAACCTGTTCGATAATGCCATTTTGGGTTCCAAAGGATCAAACAAAGAGCAGAGAGTTGATAAAGTGAGTTATGATTGAATGTCTTTAATATTATGGGAACACTAAGAAACTCTGATAAAACTAAAAGGAAACCATACCAATGGTTGGAGGCATAATTGCACAAAGAAAAATGATTGAGGTGCTTGTTCACTCATAACAGAATGAGTTCCTCCGGGTAGTATCCTTGGCTCCACTTGTGACGGATATTTTGCCAAACTCAGCTATCTAACACAGCAGTGGACTCTTCCGGGGGTCAAAGTGTTGCTTTTGAGTATGTTAAACTCGCAAATCATATTCCTTGCTCAGCCTCTTGTCATAAACAAGAACCAGTCTTCAGTTCTTAATATAACTTGTGATCAATGATCAGTTTGAAACTTAAAGGATGGCTTTTTCTGTTAGTTTCTTGTTGTAAATGGGAGTCAGTCTTCCGTTCTTAATTTAAATGGCAAACAATATCAGTCTGAAGTTAAAAGGACAGCTTTGCAAATAGAGCACACACCCATAGCACAAAGATGACTTCAAGAGAAGCAGTGTTAAACAATGGGGTTATATTAATTGGGCTCCTATCAAACCAGACCAAACTGGCTAAGTTATAGATAGATAGACACTTCATTGATCCCAAAGGAAATTACAGTGTCACAATAGCATTACAAGTGCACAGATGTGCGAATGTTAGAAGAGAAGTAAGAAAGAACTTTTAAAAAAGTTCAAGGAACTTATTTACAGTAGTTCAAGGAAGCTTGCAGACCAGACTGGTGCTATCACTTAGCACATCAAATAGCTGATCTATGGATAGTTGGGAGATTTGTGTACTCAGAGAGTCGGCCCTCACAGCATTTATTTTGGCTGTCTGACTCTCTGTCCTTAGAAGCCTTAGGCCATCTGTGTGAATTTCCCAGTAAAAATATTTAGGAAAAAAAAATTGCTTATTTTTACCAAATAGTAAAATGCAGTCAGGATTGTTAGGAATGGTCAAGGAGTGATGAGAAGCATGACAGAAAGACGAGTTGACTAGAATCCATTCCTCTGCCTTGGATTTCTGCGATGGACACCTAATTCATCTGCAACTCGCTGGTATGTCTTTTTAGCTTATAGAAGTTGTACCTGTGTTTCGGAAATCCTTTGTGTTTTAGAAATTGTCTGTAATTTGGAAATCTTTTATAAGATAGAAATCCACTGTGAGTTCTAAATGTGTTTTAAGAATTTTATCTAAATTTAAATGTGTATCACTAAAAATAAATGAACTGTGTTTAAACTGCTTTGTTAGCTAGAATTATCTCCCTGTTGGGGGTGGGGACCCACTGCTCAAATAATGGGTATTGGCAGCTAAACTCATCATGGAGGATAAACAGGGAAGTGATCTAGCCTTTAAAGAGTAGGTGGCTACAGTGAGGGTTCCTGTATATCAGATAGAGGTTCAGAACTTCACTGAGAGCAAACCCAATACCATCACACAGCCACATACCTCTGCTTCTTCTCTGAGCTTTTTTTGCATGATAAATTCATTAGAAGAGATGCTCAATTCTTCTGAAAACCAACAGGTCATTTCTACTCACAGTGAAAGGTAGATATCATTCAGGCTTAAGATAAAAGAGGAGAATTAGGCCATGTGGCCCATCGTGTCTGTTCCGCTATTTCATCATGGCTGACCCATTTTCCCTCTCAGCCCCAGTTTCCTACCTTCTCCCCATACACCTTCATGCCCTGACCAATCAAGAATCTATCAACCTCTGCCTCATGACTTGGCCTCCATAGTTGCCTGTGGCAAAGAATTGCACAGATTCAACACTCTCTGGATAAAGAACTGTAAATGGATGGTAAAGGGAAAATATATTGACAATACAAAAGTGCCAGGTATTGACCATCGTGAAATAACAGTCTAAACACTAGTTCTTGACATCAGTAACATTGCTATCACTTTGTCCCCTGTCATAAACTCCTGAGGTGATCATTATCCAGAAACTCAACCGAACTGGGCACACAAAATACTGTGGCAGTAATGCATGGATGTCCTGTAGCAAGTATCTCACCTCTTAATACACCAAACATTTCCATCTGTAAGGTACAAGTCAGGATCATGATGGAAGTTTCTCCACTTACTGACATGAATATGGGTCCAGCAACACCCAAGAAGCTTAACATCATCTAGGAGAAAACAGGTTGCTTGACTGTCATCCCATCCATCGCTCTTAAGCCTTCATTCTCTCCTTCACCAATGAGCAGTGGCTCAACTGCTTGCAATCTGTTACCTGTCCAAAGCTATTCTAATCTTCAGACCTTTAGCCTTAGCCACCAAGAAGGATTAAGCTTCACACCATCCTGAGTTGGAAATATCTCTCCATTTTCTTTGTTAATCCTGGAACTCTCTTCTAAATAGCCTCGTGCAGGGGTTCCCAGTCTGGGGTTCATGGACCCCTCTGTTTATGGTAGGGATTCATAGCTTAAAAAAAGGTTAGGAAACCCTGGTCTAGTGGGAATATCTTCAGCAGAAGGGTTGCTATGACTCAAACAGGTGGTCCATTACCCTCTTAGGACAGGTTCTGCAGTACCCATTTGGTTGAGGAGAAGCCACGAGCTCAGCATGCTGTTATACAGCAGCTATCCGATTCCAAGAAGTAAAGAGTCAAACTGGAGTTGTTTTGAGGTGAATATAATGGCCTTGAGTGTTTATTCAATGATTAGAATACATTTTAACCCACACACTTCAAGCCAGTCTCAAGCTAAGAGATTAATGACTTTAAGTCTTTGGAGTGCAGGTACAGCCATGGCAACCATTACTGGAGCGGACTTGCGACCCAGTTGATTGAAGCAGTGGGGCCCAGGCCTGAGAGTGAAAAACTAACAGATGTTTAACTGATTTAAGCACCAAGCCAGTTTAAAAAGATCAAGGTGTCGAGGCCAAAGATGAAAGATGAACTGATATTCAATTTACTAATTTGTGAGGCTTTACTCTCCTCAGTGCTGAATTAGCTCTGTAGTCGTGGCCTGCACCCATCGGGCTCCTGGACTGGCTGCAGCCCAGAGCTGGATCTGTGGCTGAGGACTCACTCTTGGGGACTCTGCGGTTTGGTTTCTTTGCATTATTTGTTTATGTATTGTTTGCACAGTACGTTCTTTTCTCGCACATCAGGGGTTTGACTGTCTTTGTTGTGTGAGATGTTATCATGGATTCTATAGTGCTTCTTTGCTTTGTGGCTGCCTGCAAGGAGATGCATCTCAAGGTTGTATATAGTATACATACATTGATAATAAATGTACTTCGAACATTTATTATGTGCAACACAGATACACCAGAATGGTACTGAAGTTCAAGGAGTTAAACTGAGATTAGGTTGCCTACTCTAGTTTGTATTTCTTTGATTATAGAGCATTGAAGAATATGGCACATGACATGACCTTGTGCTGGACTAATTAATTTAATTATCAAATGTTCAACCAAACTAATCCCTTCTGCCTACACAATGTCCTTGTCGTTCCATTCCCTGCAAACCCATGTACCCATCTAACAGCCTCTTGAATGCCTCTATTATATTTGCCTCTGCCACCTCTTCAGACAACACATCTCCTTTGAACTTACTCTTTCTCACCCTTACTGCATGCCCTCCAGAATTAGACATTCAGACCGCAGAGCCAGGTTTAATATCACCGGCATATATCATGAAATGAAACTTGTTGTTCTGTGGCAGCAGTACATTGCAATACATATGAAAAGACTAGATTAGATTACTGGTAGATTAGATTAGATAGATACTTTATTCATCCCCATGGGGAAATTCAACTTTTTTTCCAATGTCCCATACACTTGTTGTAGCAAAACTAATTACATACAATACTTAACTCAGTAAAAAATATGATATGCATCTAAATCACTCTCTCAAAAAGCATTAATAATAGCTTTTAAAAAGTTCTTAAGTAGTTTACTTAAATACATTAAATACAATCAACCCCGGCACTTTAACATATCTTACTCCTGGCGGTTGAATTGTAAAGCCTAATGGCATTGGGGAGTATTGATCTCTTCATCCTGTCTGTACATACATACATACTATACATTAATAAGACTATAAATAAATAAATTAAACAAGTAGTGCAAAACAAAAGCAAAAAAAGAAAGAATGTTGAGGTAGTGTACATGGGTTCATTGTCCATTCGTAAATCTGATGGCAAGAGGAAGAAGCTCAAAATCAAAGTAAAGTTTATTATCAGAGTACATACCTGTCACCACACACAACCCTGAGCTGCTTTTTTTAGCAAATCTATAGAACAGTAACTGTAAACAGGATCATATGAACAAGAAACCGTGCAAATGCAAATATAAATAAATAATAAATAACAAGCATGAAATATCAAGATAAAGAGTCCTCAAAGTGAGACCATCGGTTGAGGGAACATCAGAAATGGAATGAGTGTAGTTACCCCTTTTGTTCAAGAGCCTGATGGTTGAAGAGTAGTAACTGTTCTTGAACCTGGTGGTGAGTCCTGAAACTCTTGTACCAAGTCACCCCCAACCACACAGTCTATTCCAGCTGCTACCACCCGGGAAGCGGTACCGCAGCATAAAAGCCAGGACCAACAGGCTCTGGGACGGCTTCTTCCACCAGGCCATCAGACTGATGAACTCACACTGATCTGAGTGTATTCTATATTACAGTAACTGTTCTATTTATTATAAATTATTATAAATAACTATGATTGCACATTTAGATGGAGACATAATGTAAAAATTTTTACTCCTCATGTATGTGAAGGATGTAAAGTCAATTCAATTCAATAAAGTCAACTCCAGGAAGCTGGGTGATGGGGCCTTTCTGAACACGTCCTTATGAACTAGCCTGGGTAGGCTAGTGCCCATGATGGAGCTGGTTGAGTTTACAACTTTCTGTACCTTTTTCTTATCCTGTGCAATGGCCCCTCCATATCAGATGATGATGCAACCAGTTAGAATGCTCTCCACAGTATATCTGTAGAAATTTGCAAGAGCCGTTGATGATAGACCAGATCCACTCAAACTGCTTTCTTTGTCATTGCATCAATATGTTGGGCCCAGGGTAGATCTTTGGAGATGTTGACACCCAGGAACTTGAAGCTGCACAGCCTTTCCACTGCTGATCGCTTCATGAGGACATGTGCATGCCCTTGACTGCCCCTTTCTGAAGTCCACTATCAGTTCATTGGTCTTACTGATGTTGAGTGTAAGGTTGTTGTTTAGGCACCACTTAACCAGCTGATCTATCTCACTCCTGTACACCTTGACACCATCTGAAATTCTGGTAGCAATAATTGTGTTATCGGTAAGCTGGTGTTTGGGCTGTAAGCAGTGGCTAAGCACAAATCCTTGAGCTGTGCCAGTGTTAATTGTCAGTGAGGAAGAGATGTTATTTCTGATCTGCACTGACCACTGGACTCCAGCAGTGAGAGATTGAAGATGTCCTTGAACGCTCCCGCCAGCTGGTTGGCACAGGTTTTCAGTGCCCACCCAGGTACACCATCAGGGCCTGACACTTGGCTCCTCCTCTGCAATTCTTCCTCCAAGAGGAACCATTTCAACTTGGATGTGAGGATACACCATTTAAGCAGCTACACTCTCTTGTTTCCAAGTAAAAGCGACATCAAAGGATTGGTAAACATGTTAAGCTGTACATGGAAAGTGATATTTTGGATCACTGTTGTCTTGAATAAGCAGACTAGTGGGACAGTTACCTTCTTGGCCTGAGGCTGTGTCTCATTGCTGGTATGTTATGTGTTGGGTGTAAGCGTGGTTTAGTTTCTCTAGTGTGAGGCAATTTATTTTATTATGACCGGATATAACCCCAGATGTGTTGCTTCATCTGGCTGATTGAGACATGTAGGTGACGTTTTAATACCCTCCTGCCCCTATCGCTTTGTATTTCCTTAAAGCTCATTGCCGATTCACAGAGCAAACCCATTCCCTTGGTTGTTTCTGAATCAGCATCAGGTTTATTATCACTGACACGACAGTACCTTTACCCAGAAACCATTCTCCCAGCATTCCCATCCACTGCCTGCAGATCTGCCTTGCCCATTTATTCATTAATAGGGGCAATTTCCAGTGGCCTACTAATCAATCACTTGGCATGTCTTTGAACCTAGGAGAACTCGGAGCATCTGGAGGAGACACACTCTGAACATCACTCCAGAAAATTGTGACATTTTTGTGTTTTCATCTTTGTCGTCTCCACTGTTGCTTCTTTCCTCTCTATTTCTCCTTGTGTTCTTTCCATTTCCCATCCCTCTGTCTCTAACTCTTTCTCCTCCTCGCCTTCTCCTGATAATGTTGACCTCTCTTTTGTCTCCTTTCATCTGTCAATTGAAAACACACATTGCTCACTTTCTCTTTTACCCCCTTCCTCTTTCCCTGTAGCTATGACTCATTTCCTTTACTCCTTCTCCATCTTCTTTCTTCCTCTCAAAATGTAAAATAGCTGAGCAATGTTTCCACTATGATCTCGTTCACTCATTTGGTGGTGTGAATGCCAATTCAAGAGTGACCAGGAATCCTGGTAGTTAGTTGCAGCTGGAGTTCACCGTTCCCTGTTCAAAGTTGACATGCATGGACTACAGAAGTTCCTCTTTCACCGCCTGCATTGTGCAACGAGTGACGTTCACTTCCTCTGTTGTGTTTTGATTTGGTATCAGACTTGACGAGGCTGAGCTTAGTTCGTAATGTATTATGGGCTTCTGCTGCACTAAAGCTTCAGTGGCTGATGTCCAGGAATTAGCCCATCCGACCCTGCCTAGGCACCAGGGGCAGTGGATATGGTTTAAAAGAGTTGTCTTGTTCCATTCTTGGATGTCTGGGTCCTTGCTGTATGAATTCATTGCTAAAAGGAAGTGACATGCAGTGATGTAGAGTTCGTCTTATGACTGAAAGTTAAATTATGCACAGTTACAGTTTAGTCACAGTCGGACTCATTTTGTGCTTGTGACCACATGAGTACGATTTGGTTCTGCTTTTATCAAAGATGTGAATGCCTGTCTTCTCGTACATCCTGTGAATAACTTGTACATAAAACCCCAATTGTTCATTTTCTGTTCACTCTCCCTAAGCCACCTTCCCAAATATCTGGGTGATTCCTGAATTCGGACACACGGCAGTGTTGGTGACCCAGTACACGTCACTCAGTTTGTGTCAGGTTTGTTCCTCTTTCTGGAGGTGACTCATGTCTGAACATCACAAGTCTAGTTTAAACTTGGAACTGACAGGGATTCACATCACTTCAGGCCCTGCCCTGGGATATTTTAATTTGAGAATTGTATTTTGACTAAACATTTAAACCTCTCATCTTTGAATCTTATACTCAATGCTTCAGCCCATGAAGGCCAATTCTTCACTATCCTATGTCACCAAAGATTTGAGCAAATTTCTACGGATATAATTCTGGGGGAGCTCAATAAGCCAGGAACATCCATGGAAAGGAATCAAAAGTTGACGTTTTGGGCCAAAATGCTTCTTCAGGACCTGATGAAGGGCATTATCCCGAAATGTCCACTCGTTATTCCTTTGCAGAGGTACTGCCTGATCTGCTGAGTTCCTCCTACATTCTGTGTGCGCGCTACTCTGGATTTCCAGCATCTGCAGAATCTCTTCCTTGTTTCTGCAGACATACTGTCCAGAGCATTCTGACTGGTTGGCCACTGCCCGATATGGAGACTCCAGACTCAACCAGTCCCATCTCAATTGAGGATGCTTTCAAAAGGTGGTGTCTCAAGTGTTGGCATCCATCATTACGAACCCTCACCATCTAGGACATGCCCTCTTCTAATTACTAACATTGGTGAGGAGGTGCAGGAGCCTGAAGACCCAGGCTCGACATTTTAGGAATAGCTTGTTCCCGTCTGCCATCAGATTTCTGAATGGACATTGAAGTAATGAACACTACCTCACTATTTCTCTTTTTCACTGTTGCATTATATTTAATAGCAATTTGTAGTAATTTTTTTGTTTTACACTGTACTTCTGGTATGAAGCAACACATTTCATAACTTACAACATGTCAGCGATAATAAACCTGATTCTGGTCCCAATTCTCTCTACCTGCGTTGCCACTTTCAGGGAACAATAAATTTGCACCCCAAGATTCCCCTCTACATAACACTCTTGAGGTCCCTGCCATTTACTGTATTTATATTCTTATTGAGATACAGTGTGGAATAGGGTCACCCAGCAACTCCCAAAATACTCACTCACTGCCCCGTTACACCGCTGGTGTTTGGGGCAACAGTGAAGCTCCTCCATCACTTGTGGTGTTCAGGGCTTCCTTCATCGTGTCAGTAGTTTCTTCTCGGTTTTCTCTACTGTCAGTCATCCAAGCCCTGTCTGGAGACTCAGGAATACCATCACACTCAGATGCAGAAGGATCCTTCATTGCTGTTTCTGTAACAATTTTGTTTTACCAGTCAGGGTTGTTGGCCCTGAGCTGAACCCCTGACCCTGGAGGACCAGCGGACTACTGTCAGTCTGACCTCTACCCGTTGACCTGTTTGGCATGGATGACCCTACCAAGAGCCAAAGCATAGAACCCTGACTCCAGCCAACATAGCTCTCTGGGTCATTGAGGCATGCAAGCCCCCAAACCACCACAAGCTGATGGTCCTCTTCGAGGATCACCCATTCAACCCCAGCCTAATCAGGGGACAATTTACAATGACCAATTAACCTGCTAACCAGTACACCTTTGGACTGTGGAAGGAAACCAGAGCACCAGGAGGAAATCCACACGGTCACGGGGAGAACGTACAAACTCCTTACAGAGAGTGGCACAAATTGAACCCAGCTTGCTGGTACTGTAAAGCGTTGTGCTAACCATTACACTACTGTTCCACCTGGCGTGACCTGCTGGTATTTGACATCTCAAACCTCACACACGCCTGGATTCAATTCTGGGTCTAATATTAAGGATTCAAGAAGGAAGTTTTATTGCTGGAGTTTAACCTGATTTAATGTTCATCATGGATCTTGTGAAGGTGTAAATGGTGATGAGGATTTTTTTCCTGAGAAAAACCAATTATTTTTGTCTGGTTTGTATGAGACATTTTACCTTATTTCTTAGGGTGTCAGAATGGAGATACGTCTCTTCCAAAGGAGGTGTAAGGCGCTCCTTCTCTCTGCTAGCCTGCAGGTCACCTTTGAGCAAGGTGTAGCATCTGCTTAGTCCCCAATCAGGGTCACATGAAGCCATGGTAGAAGGTGGTGGATGGTCGTATGAGCAGCTGGTGCATATCACAAGTCCTGGTTATGCAACCACTGACACCAGGCAGACAATATCTGAAGAGTATTGATAATGGCTGGGGTCACCCGTCTTGGAAAATCACTGGTCAGAGGAAGGCAATGGTAAACCACTTCTGTAGAAAAATTTGCAAGAGCAATCATGGCCATGGAAAGACCATGTCATATGACACGACACGTAATGATGATGATGACCTTGTTTAAAGATTCAAAGCACATTTATTATCGGAGAATGTATACATTATAACCTTGAAATTTGTCTGCTTACATGCAGCCACAAAGCTAGAAACCCGAATTACCCAATTAAAAAAATACCAAAAACCACTGTGTGGAGAAAGAGAAAAAAACCCACAGATGGTGCAAATAATAGAAGCAAGTCAACAGCATCCCGAAGCAGACTGAGTGCCAGATCCGCTCCCGGAACAGCCGGACACACATGGACTTCCAGACCCAGGCTGTCCTCGATCTCACCAACTTTCCCTTCCATTATTGCTGCTCCGCGCTTCACTCCTGGCAGCTGCTGAGAGCAGCTTGGGTTATGTCACGTCACGCCTTATTGACACTGGCTGCTACAAGGCCACTGCTGGGTCCTGATAACTTGTAATTGCAGGAGATCCATCTGGTGCTGTTCCCTTCCACCAAAGCTGGAACTTGTCTCCAGCCAAAGGCGCTCCAGGTAACTACTGATGGCAGCTCAGCTAAATCTTACCCCAATGTGTAAATCTAGCAATAGTAATGGAAATTCTCTGCCAAATTAGACCATAAGGCATAGGAGCAGTATTGGCTCATTGCGTTTGCTCCACCATTCCCTCAACCTCATTCTCCTGCCTTCTCCCCGTAATCTTTGTCACCCTGACTAATCAAGAACTTATTACCTTCTGCTTTAAATATACTGAATGACTTGGCCTCCACAGCCGTCCCTGGCAATGAATTCCACAGGTTCACCACCATCTGGCTAAAAGAATTCTTCCTCATCTCTGTTCTGAAAGAATGTACGAATATTCTGAGGCAGCACCCTCAGGTCCTAGACTCCTCCACTACAGGAAAAATTCTCTCCAATATCTTGGCCTTTCAATATTCAACAGGTTTCAATGAAATCCCCTCTCATTCTTCTAAACTCCAGTGGGTACAGGCCAGAGCCACTAAGTGTTCCTCATATGTTAACCCTTTCATTCCTCTGATCATTCTCTGGACCTTCTCCAATGCCAAAGCATCCTTTCTTAGATAAACGGCCCAAAACTGAGAAAATGCTGCTCTTTTCTTTAGTGGTTTTACTTTAAAATAACTGAGTGATTAGAAATATCTACTTGTGAAAGCTAATTTAAAAAAAACATCACTCTCATATTGTTAAATAAATATTTAATTCAGATGCGTCCTTTTGCAGGGTTGATAATTACAGAAGTAAATCAGTAGAACTATTTGGAAAGTTATTTCTCTTTTCTCAGTTATTCCTTTCAAATTGCATGAAAACTTTGAGAGTAAAGGAGCAAGTGGACTGTGTGTCTCATATTAATAATAAATCTGGGACACTGGGAAAAGAAAAGATCAATTTGGTAATTCTGACCACTATATCAATGGGTGAAACTGCTCCAAAATACTAAATGCTTTGCCAGTGCTCGGGAAAATAATTCATTCATTATTCAGACTGGGCATTTTCCTGAATGTGGAGACAAGCTTTCAGAATTGAAGTGTCTTTTTCTAATAACATATAATCGATTACTATTCATGGGCTGGACATTTAAAAGCACTGGAAACGGCTGGATACTGTATTGATGAAGTATGTGCAGTAGTTGTCAAGTACCAGAGGAGACAGTGAGAGTACGTGCACTCGGAGTTAATCTCCCAGATACTGTCAGCCCTATGTTCCGTGCATCTCGCTGTGTGAATACGGCACATACAACGGATTAAAGACCACGAAATATTGGAGCCCATTGTCTGCTCTATTTTTGGCTGATCCATTTTCCCTCTCAACTCTATTCTCCTGCCATCTCCCCATAACCTTTCACATCCTGACTAGTCAAGAACCAATCAACCTCTGCCTTAAATGCATCCATATCCACCTGTGGCAACAAATTCCACAGGTTCTCCACCCTCTGGCTGAAGAAATTCCTCCTTATCTCCGTTCTAATCGAAAGTCCCTCTTTTTTGAGGCTATGCCCTCTGGTCCTAGACTCCCCCACCATAGGAAACATCCTCTAAAGAGAGGTGCAGGCAATAGTGCGTTTTAGTTCATAACACTTGTGTTTAACTGAATCTGTGTTTGATTGAGGAGATGTACTGGTTTAATAATTCAGGACTGTTCAGACCCCAGCGTGTAAAAGTTCAGAAGTTAATTGTGTTTCTGATCGGAGGGCTAGGATTTCAGTACTTAATACCTAAGTTGCTTTGTTTAATAATTCCCACTCTTAAATAAATAGTGAACAATCTCAAAGAGTAATATCCTAGGGAGATCTGTGTCTGCTATTGTATATCCTGATTAATTGCTTCTCAGATGTGAATGAGTTTGCATTTAATAGTCACTAGGGAAGATATTAACTAGGAAAGACTCGGAGCAGTGGGACAGCTCTCAATGGGATATTTGAGTCAAAATGAAATTATATTCATATAATTTGAAGTCTTATTTCTTATTGTCTAAACTGCAAGCAACATAGGCACACCTGTTTATGGTCTTTATTGCTTCAGCTGACAGCAAAGTGGTTTGTTCATCCATTCTGTAGACGTTCTGAAATGCTTACAATAGATTGTTAATAATCTTACCGTCTTCCAGTTCAAAATATGTTGATTCATATTACAATATTGTGGGCGTCAGTTGTCTCTTCCTTCTTAACCAACATTTCAGAATCAGGTTTAATATCATTGGCATATTTTGTGAAATTTGTTGTAATGCAGCAGCAGCACTTTGCAATATATAGTAATAAAAACTGTAAATTACAGTAAGAAGTGTGTGTGTGTATATACACATACATACTGTACACACTCACTGTAATTTACAGTATACATATATACATCTTACACACACACACACACACTCAATGTCCATTCGGAAATCGGATGACAGAGAGGAAGAAGCTGTTCCTGAATCATTGAGTGTGTGCCTCCAGTTTCCCGTACCTCCACCCCGATGGTAGCAATGAGCAGGGGGCAAGTCCCGGGTGATGGGGGTCCTTAATAATGGATGCCGTCTTTTTGAGGCATCGCTCCTTGAAGTTGTCCTGGATGTTGTGGAGGCCAGTGCCCACGATGGAGTTTACAACTTTCTGCAGCTTATTTCGATCTTGTGCAGTGGCCCCTTTCATACCACCCAGTTAGAATGCTCTCCAAGATACATCTGTAGAAAATTGTGTTTTAGGTGACATACCAATTCTCCTCAAACTCCTAATGAAATATAGCTGCTGTTGTGCCTTCTTTGTAACTACATCGATATGTTGAGTCCAGGATAGATCCTCACAGATGTTGACACTTGAAATTGCTCACTTTTCCACTTCTGATCCCTCAATGAGGACTGGTGGGCAATGTTCCCTCTAAGATATGCTCGTGCACATCTTTTGCTACTGGCACATAAAGAAATTAAACTGCACACAAAAGGTTGTCACCCGCTACCTCGTTGGCACGTTAAGTATATTTCATGACCGAACACAATCATGTTTCCGTTTCTGGTTTCTGACGCGGACGGAGTTGACAACGTGGAGTTGGTGATGATTTGTCTGCGGAGTTTAGAACTGGCTCACTTATATTGTTTTTGTTGAAGAAGTGATTGATTCACCACGTCGAGTTCCAAAAAGGCAAAGGGTGTGAAGTGCAAAAGAGCTGCTAGTTCATTTAAAGCAGAATGGCTTAATAAAACAGTAGAAACTGCTACACTGAAAGCTCATGAGGCCAGGAACATGCAGCTACGAGAAGTATTTATGTACAATACAGAAACTGGTGTTATCCACGTGTATTGTGATGTAAAAGTTGCTGGAGAATTTGCAAATGGGAAGAAGGGGTGTGATATTTGGAAACTTGGCTTTTTAAAGCATCATTTAGCAAGCAAATCACATATGGACGGAGTGTAAATCCTCCAGCAAGAAAATCCTTCTTTACCCGCCACAGGTCTGCTGCAGATGAAAGAGAGCGAAAACGATCAAACCCCCGGGAGATCAAAGTTCTTATTAATAGTGTTTTGCTAGCTGCCAAAATGAATACACCTCTATATAAAACCCAGTGCGCACAAGTTGTTGTCACTAGGCAAAAAACTGCACTGCTTAAGATTTTCCGCACACTGGTCATTACAAATTAGAGGGAACATTGCTGGTGTGTGTTCCCTCGTCTTACCCTCATTTTTGCTGCTGTTTCGATCTCTGCCTCACTGTAACAACATGCGAGTGTCTCTGGTGATTGTTCTCAGAGTGGTCCCTCTGATTGGAGTTGGGTGCAGCTAGAGAATGGCATGTGGTAGACGAAGAGATATTTATGCGTCAGCTAAGTGCTGCTCTCATGCTGGGGTTAGGGCACACGGCTGGGATGTGGTAAAAGCAGTTTTGCTCAGCGTGATGTCAGTGCCCTGGGAGCTTTTAATAGCACAGCATAGAGGGAGCTCAGCTACCTCTAATCCTTCCTGAAATTATTCGGAGGGGTGCCGCAGGAAATGTGTTTGATGAGGTGATTTCTCTGTCACACCGAGCTGTTCGGTTCTGGTCACCTTATTATAGGAAGGATGTGGAATCTTCAGAGAGGGTGCAGCAAGGATTTACCAGGGTGCTGCCTGGATTAGAGAGCACGCCTCATAAAGAAAATTTGAGCAATATTGAGCATTTCTCTTTGGAGCAAAGGAGGATGAGTGGAGAGATTGATAGAGGTGTGTAAGAGGCGTAGATAGAATGGTCAGCCAGAGCCCTTTTCCCAGGGCGGATGTACATTTAGAGTGACTGGAAGAGAGAAAAGAAGGGATGTCAGAGGTAGGTTTTTTTAAACAGAGAGTGGTAAAGTGCGTGAAACCCACTGGCCGGGCTGAATTTCCCTCGGGATCAATAAAGTATGTCTGTCTGTCTGAATTGGAAAGCTCAGAGATGGGCAGAATCGAGGTGCCGGGGTCCAGGCCCTGGAGCGGATCGCAGCAGCTGAACCTGCCGGCTGGATGGCGTTTTAGGTGCCGGGCCTGATTGAAAAGGTCAGAGTGTTGGGGTCCGAGGTGGGGGAAGGCCTGGTTCACCTCGCTGTTCCCCCACATTCAGCCAGCGCAGCGCTGAACTATGGGTCTCAGACCCTTTGTGGACTTCACTCTTACGTTCAACGGTCAGCACTGGAAGAGCCACAAAGTTATTGCTAAAGGAAAGGCTGAGATATCCTGTTCACCCAGAAATGCTAAATTCATGATCAATTTTGGCTTTTTCCTGAGATTCCCATCACCACGAAGCCAAAACATTTGATTCACTCGGTATCATGCGAAGAATCAGCTGGGAGACTTGATCTGCCAAGGGCACAGGACTAGACAACAACCCCATGACAGATTTTTTCCCTGAAGTGTAGGAGACTGAGGGGTAACCTTACGGTAGTTTATAAAGTCACGGGGGATACAGTCACAGTCTGCTCCCCAGGGTATCATCATCATTATCTGCCGGATGCAGTTTCACAGTGATTGCTCTCGCAAATTTTTCTACAGAAGTGGTTTGCCATTGTCTTCTTCTGGGCAGTGTCTTTACAAGAAGGGTCATTATTGCTCATGTGGTTCCATTGTTTAAAAAGGGTTCTAGAAGTAAGCCTGGCAATTATAGACCTGTCAGTTTGACATCAGTGGTGGGTAAATTAATGGAAAGTATTCTTAGAGATAGTATTTATAATTATCTGGATAGACAGGATCTGATTAGGAGTAGCCAGCATGGATTTGTGCGTGGAAGGTCATGTTTGACAAACCTTATTGAATTTTTTGAAGTAGTTACGAGGAATGTTGACGAGGGTAAGGCAGTGGATGTAGTCTATATGGACTTCAGCAAGGCCTTTGACAAAGTTCCACATGGAAGGTTAGTTAAGAAGGTTCAGTCGTTAGGTATTAATGCTGGAGTAATAAAATGGATTCAACAGTGGCTAGATGGGAGATGCCAGAGAGTAGTGGTGGATAATTGTTTATCGGGATGGAGGCCGGTGACTAGCGGGGTGCCTCAGGGATCTGTTTTGGGCCCAATGTTGTTTGTAATATACATAAATGATCTAGATGATGGGGTGGTAAATTGGATTAGTAAGTATGCTGATGATACTAAGGTAGGAGGTGTTGTGGATAATGAGGTGGGTTTTCAAAGCTTGCAGGGAGATTTATGCCGGTTAGAAGAATGGGCTGAACGTTGGCAGATGGAGTTTAATGCTGAGAAGTGTGAGGTTCTACATTTTGGCAGGAATAATCCAAATAGAACATACAGGGTAAATGGTAGGGCATTGAGGAATGCAGTGGAACAGAGAGATCTAGGAATAACAGTGCATAGTTCCCTGAAGGTGGAGTCTCATGTAGATAGGGTGGTGAAGAAGGCTTTTGGAACGCTGGCCTTTATAAATCAGAGCATTGAGTACAGAAGTTGGGATGTAATGTTAAAATTGTACAAGGCATTGGTAAGGCCAAATTTGGAATATTGTGTACAGTTCTGGTCACCGAATTATAGGAAAGATATCAATAAATTAGAGAGAGTGCAGAGACGATTTACTAGGATGTTACCTGGGTTTCAGCACTTAAGTTACAGAGAAAGGTTGAACAAGATAGGTCTCTATTCATTGGAGCGTAGAAGGTTGAGGGGGGATTTGATCGAGGTATTTAAAATGTTGAGAGGGATAGATAGAGTTGACGTGAATAGGCTGTTTCCATTGAGAGTAGGGGAGATTCAAACGAGAGGACATGATTTGAGAGTTAGGGGGCAAAAGTTTAAGGGAAACACGAGGGGGTATTTCTTTACTCAGAGAGTGATAGCTGTGTGGAATGAGCTTCCTGTAGAAGTAGTAGAGGCCAGTTCAGTTGTGTCATTTAAGGTAAAATTGGATAGGTATATGGATAGGAAAGGAGTGGAGGGTTATGGGCTGAGTGCGGGTAGGTGGGACTAGGTGAGATTAAGAGTTCGGCACGGACTAGGAGGGCCGGAATGGCCTGTTTCCGTGCTGTGATTGTTATATGGTTATATGGTTATTATCAATACCCTTGAGAGATTGTCTGTCTGGCATCATTGGTCACATAACCAGGACTTGTGATTTGCACCGGCTGCTCATACGACCATCCACCACCTGCTCCCATGGCTTCACGTGACCCTGATCGGGGGCTGAGCAGGTGCTACACCTTGCCCAAGGGTGACCTGCAGGCTAGAGTGCCTTACGCTTCCTTTGATGGTCACGAGTCTCCACCCCACCACCCTTCCCCAGGATAGGGTAGTATAAATCTAGAGGACAGAGGTTTAAAGTGAGAGGGGCAAGATTTTAAGGGGACTTGAGGGGCAGGTTTTTCCACACAGAGGGTGGTGGGTGCGTGTGCGGAATTGGCTGCAGACGAAGAGGCTGGTACAATCGTAACACTTAAAAGACATTTATACTGGTACGTGAGTGGGAAAGGTTTAGATGGATCTGAGCCAAAACAGGCATGTGGACTAGGTCAGGTAGGTAACTGGACAAGTTATTTCTTGCTGCATGATTCTATGATAAAGTTTAAATATACTGTATTTACTTGGTTAGAAGTGCAGTACCATTGGCCGCCACTGGATGGCAGTGCACGTCTTTGTATAGCCACGTCTGCTCCAGAATTAGACAACTTCACAGGAGAGGGAGCTTTGAACAGTTCAGCTGCTCAGTTCCTGTTTACAAAAGTTTCCATTTTACAGTTTTGTTATGGCTAAAAAAACATGGGATTGTTTCATACCTGGTAGGCTACGTTCTTCAGAGTACTACTGCAATTCTCCATTCTCTTTGCTGGTGCTTCGTGGGCCTTAGGTGAAGGAAACGTAGTCATAGGAGGTTGGAAAACCTGAGAAGAAAATTCTTCCCCTCTCGAGGCAGTGGACAAAGCAGTCCATTTATCGGCAGCTCGTCCATTGCCTTAACAGGTCACCCACCTACGCAGATACTTTATTGTTTCTAGAGGGGGCACTGCAGAAAATTTGCAAAATTTATTCAGCAACACCCCCCAAACCTGCACCACCACCTAGAGCAAGAGCAACAGGTCCATGGGCCTAATCTTACTTAGACACTTCAGCTGCTTTTCATTACATTCTGGGAATTCCTCACAAACACTTTGGCTCACCTAATGATCTACATCAGTTTTATAAGATCCTCCACTAAACTTAATGTTGATGCAGCTACGTTATATCAGGAGGTTGAGGAGATTGGGTATGTCACCCATTTCTGCAGATGTGCTGTGGAGAACATTCTAACTGGTTGCATCGTTGTCCGATTTGTGCAGGATCAGAAAAAGCTGTGGAGGGTTGCAAACTCAGCCAGCTCCATCACGGGCTCTAACCTCCCCAAGCGTCAAGGACACCTTCAAAAGGCAATGCTTCAGAAAGATGGAAAGGACCCCCATCACCCAGGACATGCCCTCTTATTGCTACCATCAAGGAAAAGGTACAGGAGCCGAAAAAGACACACTGAACATTTTAGGAACAGCTTCTTCCCCTCTGCCATCAAATTTCTAAGCGGACAATGAAACCATGAGCACTACCTCTGTATTTTTGCTCTCTTTTGCACAGTTTATTTAATTTAAATAATTGCATATTTATATATACTTATTGTAATTTATAAAATATTTTATGTTTTGCAATGTACTGCTGCTGCAAGACAACCAAATTTCATGACATGTGTCAATGATATTAACCCACTTTAGACTCTGATTCTGAATCCACCCTTGCTCGTGATCCACACACTCAGCAGAGGGTTAACATTTCCACTTGCCCTCCCCACCACTGAGCACATCTACACAAAGCGTTGTCGCAGGAACGCAGAATCCATCATCAGGGTCTCACCCCACCAGGTTCAGGAACAGTTACTACCCCCTCAACCATCAGGAAGAAGGTACAGGAGCCTCAGGACTCACACCACCAGGTTTAGGATCAGTTATTACCTCCCAACCATCAGGGTCTTCAACCAGAGGGGATAACTTCACTCAATTTCACTTGCCCCATCACTGAACTGTTTCTATGACCTATGAACTCTCTTTCAAGGACTCTTCATCTTGTGTTCTCAATATTTATTGTTTATTTATTACTATTAGTTCTTTCTTTTTGTATTTGCACAGCTTGTCTAGTGAATACCCAAGTTGGTGTGGCCTTTCATTGATTCTGTTACAGCTATTATTCTATTATGGGTTCATTGGGTATGCTTGCAAGGGGTAGTGTGGTAGTTTAGTGGTTAGTACAATGCTTTACAGTACGGAGAACCTGGATTCAATTCCCGACGCTGCCTGTAAGAAGTCTGTACAGTACGTTCTCCCTCTGAGCACGTGGGTTTCCTCCGGGTGCTCTGGTTTCCTCCCACATTCCAAAGACGTACAGGTTAGTAGGTTATTTGTTCATTGTAAATTGGCCCGTGACTAGGCTGGGGTTAAATCGGAGGGTTGTTGTGCGATGTGGCTCGGTGGGCCGGAAGACCTACTCCGCACTGTATCTCAGTAAACAAATAAAATCTCAGGGTTGTATCTGGTGACATAAACGTACTTTGATAATAAACTTACTTTGAACTTTGCCTTTATAATAATGTTACAGTAAAACTGGAGAGAAACAAATGCTTTTGCACCGTAGGCTTCATCCGGAGACCATCAATCAATCCGTACTTCGGGTGTACGACCTTGTGCAACCCAGGTGCCACAATACAGCGAATGGAGAACGGGCCAGCGTGAGCCTCCGACTTCCGTACGGAAAGGTGGATTCAAATGCAAACTGCTATCCCTAAACTTGCAACCTTCAGTCGTGGGATGAGCTCAACAATTTACCGTATTTCTCTGCTTCGAAATTGTGGATGGTGCGGGGTGAAGCCTCAGGGTTTCCCTGGGACTGTTGAACCAACACTCACTTCAAGCCCTTCGATCAGAGGGACTCTCCACTGAAAGGGAAGTGCTTCAGGAGTTCCTCTATACCTCTGAGGCCACAAACACCACCCAACACAGGGAGATCCCTCAGAATGGTTTTTCCACATCCTAGTGCCAATGATGCTCCCGACATATTGGGAAACTCCAAGACATTGTCTCCAAACCATCATCAGAGAGACCACCAATGTTGTGCTGAGACCCGCAGTTTTAATCGTCGTTAGGGCCTGAGTTTGGCCTCTGACTTCTTGGGACTTCTCACATTACGTCCGAGGGATAATTAGTCCAGCCTTTCACCATCACCTGACCCAATCCTCAGCTGCCAAAACTGCCCTTTATTCCTGCTAGGGAAGGATCAATTCCAGCTTCATGCTCAGTAACTTCTCCTCCCCAGTTCTTCTCCTCCAGTGACCCAATATGTGTGAGAAGCAAAAGCATTTCTCTCTGAAGTTATACCTGAGATCAGCTGCCATTGACATTCCAGCTTCCTTAAGGCCTTTGTGCCAAACTTTAGATGTCAGCAACCTCGCTCCCCCCTCCCACTCCCACTCCTGTACTCATGCCTTCCTCTGTTTTCTAAACTTTCTCTTCTACTCTTTTCAAGTTTGTCTTGTCCGTACAACCTACATTCCACTCCCTGGATTCAGATGCTGGGTTGTCACCACTAAACTACTGACAACCCAGCATCTCTTCTTAGCCCTTTATGGGATGAACTTATCCTCCCTCCTCAACACTGTTGCCTTCTTTCAACCTTTTCCCTCCTTGTGCTCGCAAGTTACTTCATCCCCCTCACCCCCCCAATTGTTCTTTCCACTCAAAATCCATCGAATGTGTTGTGACTTTCCAAACTCTTGTCTACCTCACCAAGAACTTCTTATCTGAGACCTTCCAAGCAGGTTTCTCCTCCTGTGACGGTGCTGGAGAGAAGCGGATCAAGGACTGAAATTCTGTCTGCACTCTTCCCCGTTGAGTAACATCTTTCCTGTAGCAGGGCGACCAAAACTGAACACAACACTCCATGGTGAAGTGTGGCTTTATCAGCGTCCTCTCCGACCACATGAGGACCTCCCAACTTTTGTAGTCAGTGCCTTAACTTATGAAGGCCGGTGTATCAAAAGCTGCCTTCACCACCCTGTCCACCTGTGACTCCACTTTCAGCGAGCTTCAAGGTCCCTCTGTTCTATAACACTCCTCAGGGCCTTGCCATTTGTTGTGAGTCCTACCTGGATCTGACTTTCCAAAATGTAACACCTCACACTTACCCAAGTGAAACTCCATTTGACACTCATGCGCCCATTTACTCAGCTGATCAAGATCTCCCTATAGTTTTTGATAACCGCCTTCATTGTTTGTTGTATCCGTTTTAGTGTCATCTGCAAACTTATTAACTATACCTTGTACATTCTTCAACACAAATGACAAGCAACAATGGGCTCAACTCCAACCCCTGAGGAACACCACTAGCCATGGGCTTCCTGTCTGAGAAACAACCTTTTGCCATTAATAGACAATAGACAATAGGTGCAGGAGTAGGCCATTCGGGCCTTTGAGCCAGCACCGCCATTCACTGTGATCATGGCTGATCATCCACAATCAGGACCCTGTTCCTGCCTTCTCCCCATATCCCTTGACAGCACTATCTTTAAGAGCTCTATCTAACTCTTTCTTGAAAGCATCCAGAGAATTGGCCTCCACTGCCTTCTGAGGCAGAGCATTCCACAGATCCACAACTCCCTGGGTGAAAAAGTTTTTCCTCATCTCCGTTCTAAATGGCCTGCCCTTTGTTCTTAAGCTGTGGCCTCTGGTTCTGAACTTCCCCAACATTGGGAACATGTTTCCTGCCTCTAGCGTATATCCAATCCCTTAATAATCTTATATGTTTCAATCAGATCACCTCTCATCCTTCTAAATTCCAGTGTATACAAGCCCAGTTGCTCCAATCTTTCAACATATGACAGTCCCGCCATCCCGGGAATTAACCTCGTGAACCTACGCTGCACTCCCTCAATAGCAAGAATGTCCTTCCTCAAATTTGGAGACCAAAACTGCACACAATACTCCAGGTGTGGTCTCACCAGGGCCTTGTACAACTGCAGAAGGACCTCTTTGCTTCTATACTCAATTCCCCTTGTTATGAAGGCCAGCATGCCATTAGCTTTCTTCACTGCCTGCTGAACCTGCATGCTTGCTTTCAGTCCTCTACTCTCTGCCATCAAGACAACTGTGCATCCAGTTAGCCAGCTCTCCCTGGATCTCATACAATATAACTTTTCAGACTATGTGGAACTTTATCAAAGACCTTACTAAAGTGCAATAAACCACATCTACTGCCTTGCCCTCATCAGCTTTCTTGGTCACATCATTGAAAAGCTTAATTAAGTTCACAAGACATGATGTCCCACGCACAAAGCCACACTGACTACCCCTAATCAACTCCAGTGTTTCCGGATGCGCCTGTACCTTATCCTTCGGAGTCCTCTCCAGTAAATTACCTACCACAGATATTAGACTCACCGACCCCGCTCCCAGAATTTTCTTTACCATTCTTCTCAAATGAAGGGACAAAATTCGCTACCCTCCAATCACCCGTGGTCAAAAATGATGTGAATATTTCTTAAATTTTCTTTTTGCTAAACTGTTCTCATTACCGCTACAAATAATTTCAATTGCTAAAAGTAAGCCAGCTCCTGTCTAGTCCTTTGCAGAGAAGCCTCTTAATTTTCCGAGCACCAACACAGAATAAACATAAAAGATGCCCAAGTCAAACTGAGGGTTTTTATGATGACAGAAAGAGATCAAGGCTGGTCCTGGTCATTCTCTCAACAATTTCCAGCAGTTCAAGGGGATGTTGCACAAGTTGTCAGGCACGAATGTCTAATCCCTGCCTCTCCTGCCACTGGAAATAATGTTGTCAGAAGAAGATGATGCAGGTTCAATAACAACTTTTAAAAGACAGTCGGACAGGCACATGGATAGGAAAGGATTAGAAAGGGGCTCCCAGCCTGGGGTCTACAGTTAGTGGTAGGGAACCAAAGCATAGAAAGGGTTGGGACCATTACTAATCAAAGACCTGTCAACCTCTGCTTTAAATATACTCAATGACTTGGCCTCCACAGCCGTCCGTTGCAATGAATTCCATAGATTCACCACCCTCCGACTATAACCGGACTGTCTTTTGAAGACCATGTTTTTACCCTCTGGCTAAAGAATATCCCCCTCATCTCTGTACTAGTGGCATCTTTGTGTTCTGACGTTATGCCCTCTGGTCCTAGACTCCCCCACTACTTTGCCCTTATTTCCTTAGGGGTTTGTGAAGATTTGGCACAAAATTTATAACTTTGGCTAACTTCTATAGAAGTGCAGTGGTATGGAGACATCAATGCCCTTGAATGGAAAATCCCTCAGAAAATATGGATATGGCCCAGTCCATCAAGGGTAAAGCCCTCCCCACCATTGAGCACATCTACTTGAAATATCACAGGAAAGCAGCTTCTATCATCAGGGACCCCCACCACCAAGAACATGCTCTCTTCATCAGGAAGGAGGTACAGGAGCCTCAGGACTCACACCACCAGGCTCAGGAACAGTTATTACCCCTCAACCATCAGCCTCTTGAAGCAGAGGGGATAACTTCACTCAACTTCACTTGTCTCATCAATGAAATGTTCCCACAACCAATGGACTCACCTTCAAAGACTCTTCAGGTCACGTTATTGATATTTATTGTTTGTTTGTTTATTTACTTATTTACTCTCAGCTCAGCTGGTAAATTCTCAGTTACAGGCATAAGCATGCAAATTGCTCAATTATTATTATTACTAGTTTCTTTTCCTCTTTTTGTATTTGCACAGTTTGTTGTCTTTTACACGCTGGCTGTCAGCCCTGTTGGTGCAGTCTTTCATTGATTGTATTATGTTTATTGGAATTGTTGAGTATGCCCGCAAAGAAATGAACCTCAGGGTTGTAAATGCTGCTGCCTACTCCCCGTGACCGCATGGGTTTCCTCCGGGTGCTGTGGTTTCCTCCCACAGTCCAACGACGTACCGGTTGGTAGGTTAATTGGTCATTGTCAATTGTCCCGTGATTAGGCTAGGATTGAATCAGGGGATTGCTGAACGGCTCAGCTCGAAGGGCCAGAAGAGCTTACTTCGTGATGCATCCCAATAAACAAACAAACAAACAAACAAACGTATTTTGATAATAAGTCTACTTTGAAACATCCTCTCCACATCTACTCTACTTAAGCTATTCAATTTGATAGGTTCCAATGAGATCGCTCCCATCTTTCCATACCCAAGCGATTACAGGCTCAGAGGCATCAAACACTCTTTCATTCCCAAAATTATTCCCACAAACCTCCTTTGGACCCTCTCCAAAGCCAGCAGATCTTTTCTTAGATAAGGGGTCCAAAGCTGCCACACTTTATTCCAAGTGTGTTCTGACCAATGCCTTACTGTCACCGGGCACGGACATGGCCCAAGTGCGGAATGAGAGACAATGAGGCAGGTCGATATTTCACAGACTTTAATACGAACTGTGTTAAAGGGAAAAGAAAACAATAAACACTCGGTCAAACAGGGCCGTTGACTAAACGAAGCCTACACTGCGGCTGTAAAGAACAATTGAGAATAAAACGGATACCACCAGTCTCCAGAGTCAGTTACTCGACGGTCCAATTTCCCAGGCAGGGCAGAATGAGTGGAGTTACATGCTATCACAATGAAGTAATAATTAGCTGACGTGCACATATTCAGGAGCGCAGTTGCCGAATCTGATGCGCTGGCGAATCCGTGGTTGTGACACTGATAAAGCTTCAGCATTACATCCTTGCTTTTATATTCTCGTCCTCTCAAAGTGAATGCTAATACTGCATCTGCCTTCCTCACACCGACTCAACCTGCCAGTTAACAGGTTAGAGTATCCTGCATTAGGACTCCCAAGTCCCTTTGCACCTCAGAGTTCTGAATTTGCTTCTCATTTGGAAAATATTCTACACCTTTATTCCTTCTAACAAAGTGCATGACTATACCACTGTATTCTGTCTACCAATTCTTTGCCAATTCTTCCAATCTCTCCCAGTTCTTCTGCAGGCTCCCTGCTTTCTCAACACTACCTGCCCCTCCACCTATCTTTGTATTGTCCACAAACATAGCCACAAAGCCATCATTTCCATCGAAGGAGACTAGTTCTGTAGACAGCTGTCTGGATCTGATTCCCCCATAGCCAATATAACACCCAAAGCACAATCTGGTTAATTGAGACAGATCGGGACACATACATTTTGGCCCAATTAAATGGCTGCCCCAATTAGCCGAAGATTCATGGAAATAGTTAACAAGGAATAAAAAAAGACAAACTACTATTTAACTGAGTAACAAATTATGTATGTAAGTGAAATACAGAACAAATTAGAACACCACCAGTACTACTACGGTACTATAAAACTGTGTATTAGTTCCTAACAGGTTTTGATGGAGGAATTCATCCAGTGTATGCTGCTGTGTATGGGGTGTCCAGGGAAGGATAACGCCTCTGGTGAAGAGGCTTGTCATGTTCATTGCAGGACAGCTCACTCACTTTTGGTCCCTACTGGACACTCAGCTCCCACCCATGGCTCCAAGTAGCTGTTTTCATGCAGCAACGACCACACCTTGGTACATCGTTTCGACAGGTGGGCTAAACCAGGTGAGGGTTGCTGGCGGGCCTCATGAAATAGAAACATGCCCGTTCTAGGAAGTGGAGTCAACTCTGCTGGTCTGGGAGGATGAGATCAACAGTGAGATCCAGCGGCCAGAAAGGTGGCTTTGCAACACTTTGTGGGCGTAACAAGGCACAGAGGTCATGGTCGTCCACTGCAACCAGGGAAGGCCCCAGTTTGTGATGACCACTCATACCACTGGATCCAGACTTCCGAGGTCAAGGGAGTGGAACTGTCCCAGTGCAACTGCTTTTCCATTTTAAAAACTTTCTTGCACAGGTTTTCTGTCATTGTTGGGTTGATGGACAACCTGCACACTGCCATGTTCTTTTGATTGTAAATGAACAAAATCAGCGCACACATTTACTGTCTATAATGGACTGCCTTCATACCATTTTCAACGATTGCATTCTCCAAATCTTCATTTTCATTATAACATTGAAGAAGATTGTCGATACCTTCAAATTTTTCATAATTCCTAACTTGTTGAAGTAGTAAAATAGTGTCATTTTCACTCCCAGCAATTTCTGTCATTTCCAAGCCTGAATGCTTGAAACTGCAGTGTACAAAACAATTCTGAATTGTCTTATTGCTTGTTTCTCAACAAAAATCATTGCACAAAACCATGCAACTGATGCTATTTAAAAGCTGTTCATTTTAAGCACGGTGCAGTGTCCAATGGCCACACAAGTTCACAGTCACCTGTTCCAATTAAGTGGCATATTGCCCCAAATAAACAAAGGGAATCCCGGTGATTTTCTTGATTTCTTGAGATTTTATTTTTTAAGAGTTTCTGGCCCCAATTAACCACCAAATCAGTTAATTGGAATCCACTGTATATCTATTTTATATTATTTAACATCTCTTATTATAAAACAAATGAGATTTGAGATATACAGGATGAAATACAGGAAGGATGTGGAAACCACAGAAAGGGTGCAGAGGAGATTTACAAGGATGCTGCCTGGATTGGTGAGCATACCTTATGAGAATAGGTTGAGTGAACTTGGCCTTTTCTCCTTGGAGCGACGGAGGATGAGAGGTGACCTGATAGAGGTGTATAAGATGATGACAGGCATTGACCGTGTGGATAGTCAGAGGCTTTTTCCCTGGGTTGAAATGGCTACCACGAGAGGGCATAGTTTTAAGGTGCTTGGAAGTAGGTACAGAGGAGATGTCAGGGGTAAGTTTTTTTTATGCAGAGAGTGGTGAGTACGTGGAATAGGCTGCCGGCGACGGTGGTGGAGGCAGAAACGATAGGGTCTTTTAAGAGACTCCTGGCTGGGTACACGGAACTTACAAAAATAGAAGGCTATGGATAAGCCTAGGTAATTCTAAGGTAGGGACATGTTCAGCACAGCTTTGTGGGCCGAAGGGCCTGTATTGTGCCGTAGGTTTTCTATGTTTCCATGTTTCTAAAAGAAAATCCACAGGACAGAAAAGCAAAAAAAAAGCATCAAACCTCAGGAATTTACTACAGAAGTTTAATTAAAAAGCAGCAAGATGAAACAGTTAAGAGACCTCATTCAAGTTGACATTAGAGCACTGTATAGAAGTCAGGTCCCTGTTCTAAAAGATTAATGTAGAAAACACTATCAGAGAGAGAGAGAGAAAGAGAGAGAGAGAGAGAGAGAAAGGGAGAGAAGAGAAAAAAAAACAAAGTTTTGCAAAGTTGTTACCTTAACTGGCAGATTACAGGTTTTGGAGAAGACTGGGCAAGTAGTAGTTTTTCTATTTAGGACAATGGATGTCTCAGAGGACACTTGAATGATTGAAGTTTTTTATAGTTACAAATTAATTCAATGCAATGGCTTTGGAGATAATGTTTCTACTTCCAAAACAAGTAGCCGTAAGTACAAGAATGGTAGCTAATTAAAACAGTAAGGAGCAGAGCTTATTTTTACTCAGGAAGTGCCTGGGGCTTTCTAGCACAGGAAATAGCAACTGGTTGAGATGCAATTGAAAATAAACTGAGAGAAAAGGGAACATAAATATTCTGAAGGCAATGGAATGAGAGGATTCTTGTACTGAGTATAAACAGTGAATTAAATTCACTGGCAGATAGAAAAGCAATAATAATCAAAGTCAGCAGATAATTGACCATCCATAGTTGCCTTCAAGGTGATCTGTCAACCTGAACCGCTGCAATATTATATCAGTATTATGCTCTGAGGCTAATTTGACTGCAGTTCCAGAACATAAACTCATCACCGAGAAGGAATTGTGATATATTTCTCAGTTAAGACGGAGCATGAGTTGAAGGGGAACTTGGAGAAGGGGGTTCTTGTCCTTCCAGGTGAGAGAGCTTGTGAACGTTGGAGGTGCTGTTGGAGAAACCTTGGCATGTTGCTGCAAAGCCTCTTGCAGATGGCAGAAGCAACTCTGGTGAAGAGAGAGGTTGCTTAAACCGCTGATGTGTTGATGTTGCCACCCTGGTTGATGTTGGCTCCATTTAACGTTGGTTGATCTGTATTCACCCAATAGAAGGTTGAGTATCCATCGAACTCCTACCTTATAGGGACATAGAAAAGGATCTGGGGAATCATGAATGGAGTTTCTTCCCTCGGAAAACACAATTCTGACCACAGTTTTTCAAATTCAAGTTCAAGTTTAATTACTATTCACCCATTGAAGAATATAGCCAAGTGAAACAGTGTTCCTCCACGGCCAAGGTGCAAAACGCAGTACCAACAGCACTCAGCACAAATGGTTCAGAAAAAACATCCAGTCACAAAGAGAAAAATAAATAGCCCAAGTCCCTGAGTTATCCTGGTCCAGTTTGTTCTCCCACTGAATGAACAACAGAGGGCAGCACTGACCGGAGGGGCCAGTATGAAATCCAGCATCATACAGCCAGCTCTGTCATCTCATTCGCCAGCGACTGCACCAGGTGACCCCACGGCTTGGGCCTAGTCTTCGGCACAACCGAGACAACGCAGCTCCCCCGCCGACAGTCTCACCAATGAACAAGAGAACCAAACTTGCAGTGTTCTGCCCTGTCCTTTTAAGTGACAGGTCCAAGTTATGTCTCTGGTTAGAGCCGATATCCTCAGATACTGATTCCCCAGCCTCCATAAAGCATTGCTAGTGGTGCAGGAGGTATTGTTGCTGTTTCACAGATCCAGTGACCTGGGTATAAGCAGACTGTGTGGAGTTTACATGTTCTACCTCTGACCGGCTTCCCTCCCGTGTCCCTAAGACAGGCAAGTTGATTGGTCAATTGGCCGCCACAAATAACCCCCAGTCTGAGTGGGTGGGAAGCTGATGGACAGGTGAGCAAGAGTCAATATGTGGCAACAAGTTGTATCACAAATTTCTACAGGTGTACCATGGAGAGCATCCCAACTGGCTGCATCACCATCTCGTATGGGGTGGGGCTACTGCACAGCATCAAAATAAGCTGCGAGACATAAACTCAGTCAGCTCCGTCGTGGGCACTAGCCTCTGTAGTATCCAGGACATCTTCAAGGAGCGATGCCTCAACAAGGTGACATTCATCATTGAGGACCCCCACCACCCAGGTCATACCCTTTTCTCACTGTTACTGTCAGGGAGGAGGTACAGGAGCCTGAAGGCACACACTCAGTGATTAAGGAACAGCTTCTTCTCCTCTGCCATCCGATTTCCGAATGGATAGTGAACCCATGAATACTGCCTCTCTACTTTTTTAAAAATTTGTTTTTGCACTACTTAATTAATTTAACAATTTAATATGTATACTTACAGTAATGCAGTGCCTTTTCCCCTCTATTATCATGTATTACACTGGTGATATTAAACTTGATTCTGATCCTGAACCAGGCTGGTACTGATCTGAGAGCTGGCGTTGGCCTCTGAGGTGAATAGTTTCTGCCTACAGTGCCTGTCTGAAATTGGGGCAAATATGAGAATGGAAAGAAGTGGCACAACCCTGGAGACACGAGACTGTACACGTTGGAATCTGGAGCAATGCGTAGTCTGCTGGAGGAACTTGGCGGCATGGAACAATGCGCTCGGTGGGCAGAGTCCTGAGATATCCACTCTTGAGTCCTGATGCAGGGTTTCCACCTGAATACATTGCCATCTCCTTTCCTCTCGCAGGAGCTCCTCCAGCAGACTGGTTGTTGCTGGGGGTAAGACATGTCATGTCTTAGAGATACTTACTATCTGGCACTTTTACATTGCTAATGTTACTCAGCAGTAAAAAAAAAATCTCTGATATTGTACGTACCGGAGACTCTGCAGATGCTGGCAATCCAGAGCAACACCCACAAAATGCTGCCGGAACTCAGCAGACCGGGCAGCATCTGAGGGGAGGAATAAGCGGTTGTCTTTTCAGGCTGAGACCTTTCATCAGGACTGATTTTTACCTCAGTTCTTGCTAGACCTGTTTGGAGCCAATATTCTAATTCTGATTGAAGGTGTCGGCCTGAAACACCGACAGCTTATTCCTCCCGTTGATGTTGCCTGGTTTGCTGAGCTCCTCCAGCTTCTTGTGCGTGAACCTGGATTCTGTGTGGCTCTGGCTGTTTATTGGTTTTGACTTGCTTCATCCCTTGACACGGTGTGAATGGGACTGAACAACCAGCAAACATTCTGACTTCCAATCTCACAGTGGAGGTGGTGGGAAGGGGTATAATTATGAAGCAGCTCCCGGGAAATCCCAGTGTTGATGGCTACACCTGGGAGGCCTTGCACCGACCACAGCCATTCTGTTATGCATGATTCTAGCTGTAGAGAAACTTCACCACAATTCTTACTGGATCTGATTGGAGCCGATATACTTATTCTGATCGGGATGTGAACTGAGGCCTACTTTCCTTTAAAGTTTAAGTTGAACCCCTTTTGGGCCCTGACTCTGATGTTAACTTCATCGAGCAAATGCCTGAATCAGATTGGTACTGGGAGTCTCGGATGATGTGACTGGAGAGATTTTGGATGTGGAGAACATTTCCATCTGCTCTCCCCACCTCCCTCACTGGACTCTATGCTCCATCTTCTCCTGTCAGATCCCAGCATCTGCAGTCTCATGTTTCAAGCTGTGGTAGAAACATACTGAGATGGGGATCCTGGTGTTCCTCTATGGTGAGGGAGCTCGGAGAAAGGCGATGTGTGACTTCTGAACGCTGTCAGACAGGGCTCCAACAGATGATAGACAAACAGTGAGAAGCATGAAAAGATGCTACTTTATGACATTATACATTAAACTCAGCCGCTGAGCAGACACAGTGAGGGATTCAGAAGCAGGTGACATATAATTTATACAAATTCAGTTTCATTACACAGCAAGTGGCCACTTTCACAAAATAAAGAAATCATGCAAAGTATACAAAGCAGTAAGCCCAGCCAGGTGCAAAGTTCTGCATCTAAACAGGGAATTTATAAAAAAAAAGTACAAATCTCAATTCGTGCAGTAGGTACATCAGGAAAGCAAGGAAATGATTCTTGCTGGACCTAGACATCAGTCTTCACCCGAGGACCAGACTCTAATCTCCACCCCAGGACCACACTCCAATCTCTTCTCCAGGACCAGACTCTAATCTGCAACCCCCATGACAGTCTCCATCCCAGGACCAGATTCCAGTCTCCATTTGAGACTGCAGTCTCCATCCCAGGACCAGACTCCAATCTCCACCCCAGGACCACACTCCAATCTCCACCCCAGGACCAGACTCCAATCTCTACCCAGTGTCCAGACTGAAATCTCCACCTGAGGATGAATCATGTAAGGTTACCCAAAAAACACTGTTTATGGAACATTAGATGGAGCAAAAGGGTTGTACCATTCAGCCTTAAATGCCTGCTCTGATCCTTAAGTTATTGTCGATCTTTTAACTCAGTGCCTCCGTCCTTCCTTAATTCTTTCAACGTTCTACTCCCATCCGGCTATTCCCAGTGTTTGTTGTGTACTGTTGCTCCTGTCTGTGTTTGTTGCACTGCGATTGCAGCTTGATTTGACATCATTTCGAGGATGGCCTATCCCACATACACCATTCAGTTAGATATCAAAGGATTAAATTAGTAAATCAAGTGCTAGCGTTAGAGGAACATAGGCACAAGACTGTTCACCGCTGAAATTACTAAATATTTTATCTCTCATTTGAATTTGTTAATGTGATGCACAGAACCATGCCAGTACACAGATCATGAAGTATTAAATGGCCGCAATTAGGTACATAGCTACATCTGATTACTTCAGCCCCATTGCTCGATGCTTTGAGACTCTGCTCAGATATAACAGATCAAACGATGGGCTGAATATCCTAATTATGGTCATTATGTCTTATGTCTTATACCCACAACAAACCTTCATCAAGATCATCCTAATCCAAAACCCAATCCCACTGCCAGTGTCCTGGAGACATCTAGCCTCCAACCTGAGACAACATTGACCCTGTCCAATCCCTCTACCTGTGTCGTGGAGATCATCCAGTCCCCAAACTGAGATATTGACCCTGTCCAATCCCACTGCCTGTGTCCTGGAGATCATCCAGTCCCCAACCTGAGACAACATTGACTCTGTCCAATCCCACTGCCTGTGTCCTGGAGATCATCCAGTCCCCAACCTGAGACAACATTGACCCTGTCCAATCCCACTGCCTGTGTCCTGGAGATCATCCAGCCCTCAACCTGAGACAACACTGACCCTGTCCAATCCCCTCTGCCTGTGTCCTGGAGATCATCCAGTCCCCAACCTGAGACAACACTGACCCTGTCCAATCCCTCTGCCTGTGTCCTGGAGATTACCAGTCCCCAACCTGAGACAACACTGACCCTGTCCAATCCCTCTGCCTGTGTCCTGGAGATTACCAGTCCCCAACCTGAGACAACACTGACCCTGTCCAATTCCTCTGCCTGTGTCCTGGAGATTACCAGTCCCCAACCTGAGACAACACTGACCCTGTCCAATCCCTCTGCCTGTGTCCTGGAGATTACCAGTCCCCAACCCGAGACAACACTGACCCTGTCCAATCCCTTTGCCTGTGTCCTGGAGATCATCCAGCCCTCAACCTGAGACAACATTGACCCTGTCCAATCCCTCTGCCTGTGTCCTGGAGATCATCCAGCCCTCAACCTGAGACAACACTGACCCTGTCCAATCCCTCTGCCTGTGTCCTGGAGATCATCCAGTCCCCAACCTGAGACAACACTGACCCTGTCCAATCCCTCTGCCTGTGTCCTGGAGATCATCCAGCCCTCAACCTGAGACAACAAAGAGCTTGTCCAATTTTTGTGTCCCCCTTCAGTTCCATTACCTCCCCTTCACCTCTCACCTGGAGCTACTTTTACCTGTCCAAACAAAGAACTCTGGAGTTCAGCCCCAGAAGTCTCCCATATCCTTCCAGACTCTCTTTAAACTAAGCTTTTGATCACCTAGTCTGACCTGCTGCAGGTTAGTTTTTAATAACCCTTCCTAGAAGTAGGCTTTTATCACTGATAACAGCCCAACCCCATCCCTAAACTGCCGATCTAATGCACATTCCAACTTACGTGAAAAAATATTTATGTATTTATTGAGATAGTGCACGGATAGGCCCTTTCAGCAACCCTCGATTTAATCCCAGCCTAACTACAGGACGATTTACAATGACTAATTAACCTACTAACCATGGACTGTGGGAGGAAACCTGAGCACCTGGAAGAGACCCAGAGGATCACGGGGAGGACGTATAAACTCCTTACAGGCCCTGGCGGGAACTGAACCCGTATTGCTGGTATTGTAAAGTGTTGTGCTAACTACTACTGTAAAGCAATGTGCGTCACGGTAGTGTAGTGGTTAGCACGACGCTTTACAGTACCAGTGTCACGGGTTCAATTCCTGCTGCTGCCTGTGGGGAGTTTGTACGTTCTCCCCGTGACCACGTGGGTTTCCTCTGGGTGCTTTGGTTTCCTCCCACTGTCCAAGGATGTACCAGTTAGTAGGTTAATTGCTCATTGTAAATTAACCGGTGATTAAATTGGGGGAGTTGCTGGGCAGCGCAATTGAAGGGCTGAAGGGCCTGTTTCATTTTGTATCTCAACATCATAAATAAATACAGATTCCACTCAGTCCGAGAGAACAGGCCCAATGGAATCAGTTTTTATATCTCCTTTCTCCTGGCAGAAATTCGACTTCCTCACTAAAACTGGTGGGTTTATTCCAATATTAGGCAATAACACATGGGGCCTCTATTCAGACGTGGGAAGTTTAGCAAATGAGTTTTGAAACTCTGGGTAAGTGGAGCCTGAATAGTAATAGCTGAGAAGCTTTGTACATGTTGGGCATGTAATGGACAAAGTGGGGACAGGTGTATATTTGCTCTGAAACCTGTTCCAATAATGTTGTTATATATAATGTTAGGAACAGCAGCCTGGGATCTGATATATACGTATAACATTGCCGAGTCCCCTCACGCTGAGGAGCGAACAGGTTCAAGTTGAAACTACCCAGCATCTCACACAGCACCTCCCGAGTTTTATTCACACAGTCCCATGATCTTAAGCCACCATTTTTATACCACAAAACTTTGGCTTATTGATGTTGTTCTGGCTACGTATCGCTTGCAAGAGCAGTTGAAACCTGACTGTCTGTCTAATCGTCAATACAAGAGATTCTGCAGATGCTGGAAACCTTGAGCAGCACCCACAAAATGCTGGGGGAGCTCGGCAAGTCCAGCAGCATCTATGGAGAGGGATAAACGGTCGATGTTTGGGGCTGGGGCCTGATGAAAGGCCTCGGCCCGAAGTTGACTCTTCGTTCTCCTCCATGGATGCTGCCTGACCTGCTGAGCTCCTCCAGCATTTTGCGGGTGCTGCCCCTGTGCCTAATTGTTTTTTTGCATACTTTTATTTTTCAGTTCCGCCAGCTTGCTGGTAACAAAGTTCCACTTGAAGCCGGGGTCGCTGGGTGCCTCCAGGTTGGTGTACAGGCTGGAATCGCTCGTGTGCTCCATGCTGCTGCTCTCGGTCTGTGTGGCACTCGCGGCCTCCTCCTCTCCAGAGCCTGCGTCTGCGCCCTGGCTGGTGTCGGACGCCTGGCGCCACCGGGTGGCGAAGACATCCCAGAACCCGGACGTTTTCCTCTCGGATCCGGGCTCTTTTGGTGCTGGTTCCGAAAGGACACTGCAGAAGATGGAGGAAAATACGGAGACGTCAGATCTACGGTCTTCCACTGGTGTCCTGAACACCAAAAAATCACGCAAGGCTTTTTAATGTAATTGCAGAATATTTTTGTTTAATTGGAGCTGCCTTGGCTGCTGATAAAAGTGTGAGAAGGTAAGAAGGTAATAGGATCATTGGAGGGGGGGTGTTTGGGTCCTGTTCCACTATTGAACAGCTACCTGTCCCTGCTTTATTCCCACAACCCTTGATAGTTAACAGGCTAGTTTGGGGAAAGTGCTTCCTCCTGTGGGAGGATCTGGAACCAGGGATTAGAAATGAGCCTTTGGCTACTTAAGCCAGAGCCGAGGCAATTGTTTCTCTCTCAGCAGCTTGTGAGTCTTTGGGTCTTCCTCCCCCAAAGAGTAGAGGATGTATAATCCTGGAGGAACTCAGTCAGCAACTAGGGAGTGAATAAACAGTTGATGTTTTGGACCGAGACACTTCATCAGAACTGGAAGGGGAGGGGGAGGATGCCAGAATAAAAATGTGGGGAGAGGGCAAGCTAGAAGGTGATAGGTGAGGAAGAAAGGTCTGGAGAAGGAGGAATGTGATAGGAGAGGAGAGTAGATCATGGGAGAACGGGAGTGGGGAGGGGCACCAGGGTGAGGTGGTGGGCAGATGAGGAGAAGAGGTAAGAGGCCAGAGTGGTGATTGGAAGAGGGAATGGGGAGGAAAAAATAATGCAGGAAGGAGAAATAGGTGCTCATGCCATCACGCTGAAGTCTACCTAGACCATGGTTCCCAGCTTTATTCATGCCATGGACCCCTACCGAGGGGTCCAAGTACCCCAAGTTGGGATTTCCTGACCCAGGCGGAGGTGTTGTTCCTCCACATCTTGGCAAATGAGGAGGCCATGGACTGACATGTCGGAATGGAAATGGGGAGAGAAATTAAAATGATTGGCTACCAGTTTGGTACTCCCCAATACTCCCCAATGCCATTAGGCTTTACAATTCTACCGCCAGGACTTAAGAACTTTTTAAAAGCTATTATTAATGCTTTTTGAGATGGTGATTTAGATGCATATCATATTTTTTTACTGAGTTAAGTATTGTATGTAATTAGTTTTGCTACAACAAGTGTATGGGACATTGGAAAAAAAGTTGAATTTCCCCATGGGGATGAATAAAGTATCTATCTATCTATCTATCTATCTATCTATCTATCTATCTATCTATCTATTTCTAAGGCAGAGGGTGGTGGGTTCTAGATAAGCAAAGTTAATCTGGGGTAAGTGGGAACGTTGTCACAAAGCCTCACTGAATAACCCAACGAGGGCAGACCACATCCAGTTCTGCTAATTCATATGTTTGCACATTGATTTATTTAACACTGGGAAATCTGCCAATCTCTGTTTTGAACTGAATTCAAGATTGAGCCTTGAAAGCCCTCTAGGATAGAGAATTCCAATAATTCTCCACCACGTGAGAGAAACAAGTTCTCCTTACTTCAGTTTTAAATGGGCCAACCCTTACTTGTGACCCCTAACCCGAGACTCCATATCCAAGAAAACACCTTCCTGGCATCTACCATGTTGGGTATTATCAGCAAACTTGGTATTGGTACAGTCAACCCCTCAGTCAAATCATTGATCCATGTGGTAACCCGTTAGTCTCCACCACGGTATATTAATTACTCCCCTCCCCCCAAGTCCCACTTCTGTAACCTGGCTCACCCACTTGTGTAGCACCTGATGGAGACTCTTCTGAAATGCAAATACATCATATTCGCAGACTTCCCCCCTCACCTACTCTATCAGGTACATCCTCAAAGATCTCCAAGAGATTATCAAAAATGATTTCCGTGTTATAACTTGATGTTGACATGCCCAATCATAATATTGCTTTCTAACTGTCTTGACATCACTTTCTCTATTACTGATTCCTGCACTTTCCCCACAAGCAATGTAAGACCAACATTTTCGACTCTGTGTTTGCTGACTCCCTCCTTAGTCCATGGGATCGCATTTTCTTCCCCTTGCTCTGCAGGAACCAATGTTTGGAAAATGGCTTTTGCCATCTCTGTTGCAATTGACAGTTTCCAGGGTCAGTAGCTTCTCTATTTTTAACCAATATTAATTTCCTTTATATCCTCAATCACTCCAGATCCTTGGTTCTCTAATTTTTCTGAGAGGCTTTTCTCTGAAAACATATGAGGTTCTGCGAATGATGGAAGTCTAGAGCAACATTTCCAATGCTGAAGGAACTCAGCAGGTCAAGCAGCATCTATGGAGGGAATAAACAGTCGACATTTTGGGCTGAGACCTCCGCTGGGGGTTTGTTTCTGTGCCTCCTGCCATAAAGACATCCTTTGGCTTACTACTTTAGAAGGCTTTTCCTCAGTTAATATTATCATTAATATCTCATGTAAGCTTCATTTGGACCCCTTTTCCTTTTATGATTTTGTGCTCAAAAGAACGTTATTTGTTGCAAATCGTGTATTATTTCGTTAGATTTATTTGTTGATTGAGATACAATGTGGAATAGGCCCTTTGGGCCCTTTGAGCCACATGAGCCACATCACCATCCAATCCCCTGATTTAATCCTAGCCTAATCATGGGATTATTTACAATGATCAATTAAGCTACTAACTGGTATGTCTTTGGACTGCGGGAGGAAACTGGAGCACCCGGAGAAGACCCACATATTCCACAGGGAGCAGCAAATCATTAACACAAGAGATTCTGCAGATGCTGGAAATCCAGAGCAACACACACACAAAATGCTGGAGGAGCTCAGCAGGCCAGGCAGCACCTATGGAGCACACATAATGCTGGAAGCTTTCTCTTCGACGATAGGTCAGTGTGACCCTCTCTTACTGCTCTCCCTTTGTGATCTCTGCCTCCCTCCGACTCTTTGACCATGTACTCATCCACACTCGCTGCCACAGCCACCCCCGTCCCTTTCCACCACCTTTTTATTCTGATATCTTACCCATTCCTTTCCCTTCCTGAAAAGATGTGTCAGCCCAAACGATCGACTGTTTATTCATTTCTACAGACACTGCCTGACCTGCTGAGTTCCTCCGGCATTTTGTGTGTGTGTTGCTCTGGATTTCCAGCGTCTGCAGAATCTCTTGTGTTTAAGGTAATTAATAAAGCTCTTTCTTACTGCACATTATTATCTGAATGTTTATCATCACATCATCTGAAATAACCTGTTCCTGAGAGGTGGGAAAAGGCTATAAAGAGGTTCATGTGGATGTGGAGAAGCTCTGGGAACATGACCTCCCAGAGTTGGCAATGGAAAGACAACGGATAACCTCCCAGCGTTGGAAAGATTAACAAATTGTTTTGGAGGCATGTGAAGAACTGTACGAATTCCTTCTTTGATTATTAGATCAGATCAATTTCATTTTGACACATTTTAAATTAAGCAAATCTTAAAATTTCATTAATATCCAATTTTCTTCACAATCTTTTATCCATTTAGCTATTTTCAGAAAGTTATTAGCGGAGGGATTTAAATTATGTATAACTTTTAAAATGAGTTTTGATTTAACCACTGGTTTAGACATGTTCTTCTGAGGACCAGGACAGTCTGGACTAGCCCAGGCAAGCAGCCATTTTACACCTGAGAAGCCAGGGCAGTGTTGAAAGCACATTCACAATTACGGGATGTCACATTTGCTGCGGTCCTGTCTTCAACTAGCAATTCACATGAGTGTGTCTGTCTGGAGTCACTGAGCGATGTTCAGGAGCCGCTCTGTTCTATCTCAGAGCAGCTGTTGGTGTTAACCCTGGATCGGACCTGTCACCATCCTGGTGGCTCACGTTACCCAGACTTTGTCGGTGCTTCCTGATTGTCCGTGTCTACACTGCAAACGAACAACTCTTGGTGAAATGTGGGTGAGTCCAACTTCACAGTGGACAAGCCGTAAAGCACCATTTTTGTTAAAGACAAACTTGGGTAGATTCACATAGTGTGCAGCTGAACAAATTCTATTTTAAATTGTACATTTTTGATATGAAGGGAGGTAGTTGTTGGAGACTGATAATGTAAATAGGTTAAGATTAATCCTTAGCTCCCGTGAGTTCTTATAATCTGAACACCTTCGTCAATCCTGACAGAGGGAAACTCTCTATTAGTTAGTAAGCAGAGGGCCCACATTAAAATTGGGAGAAATTAGGTGATTTTTTATTCTTCATCTGCTTATTGTGATCTGGAATGGATGGATGAAAATGAAAATGATGGATTATATGGTAAAGGACGAAAAGGGCTGTTTGGAAAGCTCATTTTAGCTCTATAGGAACACCTAAGAGAGCGGCCTCTAATAGGCTGTAGGACATTATGATGAGATGCTGCAGGTCACCTTTGTACAGAAGCTCCTGACCAAATTTGACATCACCATTCCGTCAGCTCCCTCCATGAGGTCCACAGCCTTCTCATGGTTTGGAGGCTTGTGTGCCTCCATGACCTGGAGAGGTATGCTGGCTGGAGACAGGGCTTTATGCTTTGGCTCTTGGAAGGGTCACCCTTGCCAAACAGGTCAAAGGGGAGAGGTCAGACTACTGGTCCTCCAGGTTCAGCTCAGGGCTAACGACCCTGACTGGTCAAACAAAACTGTGATGGAAACAGCAAGGAAGAATCTTTCTACAACTGAGTAACCAAGGACAGACAGAAATGGAGGACCTTCATTGTTACCCTGAATGCCAGTGGTGAAGCAGGCAGTAACAAAAAATTCCATCAATTCATTGGGCCTTAACTGCATGCCATTTTGTTTCTTGGGTTTGACAATAGTTTAAGCCAAACCCATTCTACTTGGGTGTCAGGGTGGAGATACGTCTCTGCCAAAGGAGGTGTAAGGCGCTCCTTCTCTCTGCTAGCCTGCAGGTCATGCTTGGGCAAGGAGTAGCATCTACTTAACCCCTCCCCGATCAGGGTCATGTGAAGCCATGGGAGCAGGTGGTGGATGGTCATATGATCAACAAGTCCTGGTTATGCAACCACTGATGCCAAGCAGACAAGCTCTGAAGAGTCACGTGGTCTGATACATCTGAACCTCTTCATTAGGGATGCTAGGGAACTGGAAGTACACTCTTTCAGAATTCTCAAAGCACACCCAAAAGTTTGAGATACAGAATTTGTGTAAAAAATGTAAACAGATATAAATCCGAAACATCTTGTGTTTAAAATAAATATAACATCAGTTTTAAAAAAAAATTATAACTTGTGTTTCTTGGGTCATGCACAGACAATGTGACTTCATGTTATAGAAAATCGCAAAATGGACCGATTTCCAGGAAGGCCGTAACACAGGTCAGCCAAAGTGGAAACCATATAGAGGGACGGTAACGTGCTTCAGGTTCAGGGTGGGCAGAAGAACAGGTGCTGAGTCGGTGACAATCAGTACAAGGCATCTCTTAAAGCAGTGTGCGGATTTCTGATACTGACTTTTCAGCTGAAGAGGTGGTAGTTGTATGGAGAGTTTTGAACATGAGAGCTGAAGGCAAAACAAAGCACTTCAGAAATTGGTCTAAGGTATCGACATTTATGGGTGAAATGGTGAAGAGGTAGAAGCAGGAGGAAAATGGTGGAGTGGAAAGAATGAGAGGTTAAAGTCGTTAGTGGTGCAGGTCTCACTGAACTGAAAGCCTTTTTTTCACTAGTATGTCATTCTTATAACATTGTTATGCAGGAAAGTGAGTTAACTTGTGTTCTGTGTTGACATGAAGGACGAGTGTACTCACTGTTCAGCTGGGGTGGCATTCTCGGCCGAGAGTAACTTGTGTTCGTCGTCCTTATTGAAGAGCGAGGACATACATTTCCAACCCTTTGCACTGGCTCCTTGAACCTGGAGAAAGACAAACTCCATCACTGGGTTTTTTTCCCACCCTTTCTGGTATCACAAAGACGGTTAATTAACTGCTCTGATTGACACTGCATCACATTCAATAGAACCGTGAAGAAAAATGATGTTGTAGATGAAGAACAGACAATTATATTGAAGCAATTACAAAGAAGGCTCGACAGCAGCTATATTTCAATAGGTGTTTGAGGAGAATTGGGATGTCACCAAAGACAGTTGCAAATTTCTACAGACACACCATGGAGAGCATTCTGAATAGCTGCATCGCCGTCTGGTACGGATGGATCCTTGCACAGGATCAGAAAAAGCTGCAGAAAGTTGTAAACTCAGCCAGCTCCATCATGGGCACTAATCTCCTCAGCATCCAGGACACCTTCAAAAAGGCGGCATCCATCATTACAGACCCCCATCACCCAGGACATGCCCTCTTCTCATTGTGACCATCAGGGAGGAGGTACAGGAGCCTGAAGGCACACACAATGATTCACGAACTGTTTCTTTGCCACCGCCATCAGATTTCTGAATGGACATAGATCACATCATTGCTACCTCACTATTTTACCCTTTTTCCATTATTTACTTGATTTAATTTAATTCTCAATTTTTATATATTTATAGTTATTATTACATACCGCAATGTGGGGATAGGGTGGTGGGGTGGAGATACATCTCTACCACCAAAGGAAGTGTAAGGTGCTCCTTCCCTCCACTCACCTGCAGGTCACCCTTGGGCAAGGTGTAGCACCTGCTTAAACCCTGATCAGGGTCACATGAAGCTACGGGAGCAGGTGGTGGATGGTCGTATGAGCAGCCAGTGCAGATCACAAGTCCTGGTTATGCGACCACTGACACCAGGCAGACGATCTCTGAATGGCTTGGGTCAACCATCTTGTTAAAAAAAACTGCCCAGAAGAAGGCAATGGCAAACCACTTCTGTAGAAAATGTTGTCAAGAACAATCGTGGTCATGGAAAGACCATGATTACCCACGTCATACGACACGGCCAGTAATGATAATAATGATGATGGTGATGATTGCAATGTACTGCTGTGGCAAAACAACAAATTTCACGCCATAGTCGTTGATATTAAACCTGATTCAGATTCCGATCTTGCTGTTCGCGAAGGTGTGAGGTGGCAGTTCTAAGAGGCACCATAAAGGACATGAACATTTTTAATCTTTTAGTTTAACCTGGAGCAGTGACCACGTAGGAAGATGGATTTGCGTCAAAGAAAAGATGATTTCTGTGTTCCCGTTGTTTACTTGGCTGATCCAGGAACTGATGTCAGCAACGAGAGTCTGTGGAGGAGTTGCACGAGGTAGGGAGAGGTGTGGTCCACACACACGGGGAATGAGGTCTGTTTTCTTGTAAGCTGCTAAGATGCAGCTTACCGATGAGCTAAAGGATGGGTTCTTAGGGTCAACAGCGGTAATGGCCTGGGACCAGGAAGCGAAGCATGCTGGGAGAAAAATGGATGGTAGCCCTACCTGGTGAACAACAGAGGAAAAATGCGAGGGGAGACAATGGCAAAGGCCCCAGGCACGTCAGAAGGAATTTGTCACGTTAGTTACTGCCCTCACAGATTGATCATCACCTCTTCCACCTACTGACCTTGAGCATTAGGTCAGAAGTTAGTCTGGGCGCTGTTAATATTTTCGCTGCTGTAAACCAGAAGGTGGCTGAGGGTGAGAACAAGGGTGGTTAATAACATGAGGAAGGAGGGATGATGTGAAAATGTGGAACAGTCATTCAGTACAGGGATTGGTCTGAATACAATGAAAGACCTGCCAGTCACCTGGAAGCACTGGTCCATCCACAGCAGGTAAGTGGGGGCCACTGGCACTAAGCACATTGCTCAATAAAGCCTGAGCTTACAGAGCACAGAGCAGCACAGTTCAGGCCCTTCAGCCCATGATGTTATACTGACCTTTTAACCTACTCTAAAATCAATCAAACCTTTCCCTTTTACATAGCTCCCCATTTTTCTATCATCCACATGCCTATCTAAGAGTTTCTTAAATGCCCCTAATATACCTGCCTCTACTACCATCCCTAGCAGGGCATTCTACACACCCACCAATCTCTGTGTAAAGAACTTCCCTCTGATATCCTCTCCATACTTTCCTCTAATCACTTTGATATTTTGCCCCCCCCCTCCTTGTATTAGCCATTTCCGTCCTGGGAAAAAGTCTCCGGCTGTCCACTCATTCTCTGCCTCCTGTCATCTTGCACACCTCTATCAAGTCACCTCTATCTTCCTTTGCTCCAGAGAGAAAAGGATCTCAGAGGGTTGTCATAACGGGACATTGGCAGAGATGGGCTGAGAAGTGGCAGATGGAGTTCAACCCAGAAATGTGTGAAATGATTCATTCTGGAGGGTCAAATTTGAAGACAAGGTACAGAGCTGACATTTCTTTAACATTATTTAAAGGTAAATGGATCAAAGATGGAGTAACTTTATCGGATCACTGTGGACTCTTCCTGTTGTGAAGACATTTGATGAAGAATTGGCAGAAGGAAAGAAGTTAAAACTATTGTGGGGTATGGAGCAGGGTGAGCTTGATGGTGCAGTTATAGAGAAAGGTTTGAGCTACTTCACAAGGGAAGTCTTGATAGGACAGACGGTAACATCGAAACAGCAGCTGTTGGTCTCCTTCTCGTTGTGGAAGGAGTGAAACCTCTATCTCCCTTGTGAACCTGTGTCATATCGAACTGTTTGGTGACAGTGGCTTCTGATGCACATGTAGATCATGGTCTCTCCTTGGGGCTTTGCTGTTGCTTGCTTGGCGGGTGTGGGTGCCGGAAAAGTGGTTGATTCTTTTACTGCCACTTGTGCGTGGGAAGGGGAGGGGGGCTTTGGGGTTTTTACGCTTTTTCTGTCATTTGTTCTTTGGGTTTTTTCTTCAGTTTCGTGGATGTCTGTGAAGAGTAAGAATTCCAGATTGTATAATGTTTACATTCTCTGATATTAAATGGAACCATTGACAGCACAGAAGGTGATTACAGCATCAGGCCAGCCTGTGATCCACAGCTGGACCACAGATCAAAAATTTGTGAAGAGTGGGAAAAGGCATACTCCAGCAGATAGGTGCTGACTACGGGGTCCTATCACAGGGCACTCATATCCGTATCCTGGAGCCCAGACACACCTCCCAAGGATCGACAGTGCTTTTGGATCTAGGGCCTTGGGAGAGCTGGTGACAATGGGCATCTGTACCACAGGGAGGGAGGGGCAGGGCCCCTTGGCACTTGCATTCTGGGGAGGAGGTGGTGCCTGTGGAAAGCATCCATTCATGCTCACAGCCCAGGGAGAGGTGAGGTCCATGGAGACCTGTATCATATTCAAGAAGATCCTGTTCCTATGACTGCTGGCGTTTGCTGCCCCTATCAAAGTTTTGGTGCCTTAGTTCCTCTGTCCCCAAGAGAAAGGTTGTGCCCAGGATATGTTTAGTTTGAGTAGAGTGCATTGGAATTTAATGGTTATGCTGTAAAGAAGGTAGAATCTCCTCGACAAAAAAAGCAAATTATCATCAGATCTCTCCAGATTTGGAGGGCAGTGCAGCTTGGGATAGGGTTCTTGTTTTTGTCGCATTGAAGTCGAACTTTGAACATCCCAGACCCACTTCCTAAAACTGAGACGTGGTGCTGTTAAATATTTCACTGAAATCTTAATGGATATTGTGAGGGATTATATCCAATGAATAATTCAGAGACTATCTTCTTTCTTCTATCGAAACACGAATATATCAGGCAGAGCAATCAGTTGTGGCATCCTGTAAGAGTTACTGAGTTCCTGGTCTATGTACTGACCAGTCGTTCCCCTCAGCGGGATCTCTCACCCACGGGCTCACGCTAACCATCTCTTGCATCTTTGCCCATTCCAAGTCCCCTCAAACCTCTATCGTACTGATAACCTCTCACACTAATAAAAACAATGGTCACTCTTACACATTCACCCAATGACGCGTTGATAAATTACAGTAAGGAATTGGATATAGTCTATGTCATCAGTTGAATCAGGGTACTATTAATATTTTTGGAAGATCTATGTTGATTTAATTGATGGCTTCAAACTTAGACTCTTTAAAGACAACCTTTAACTCATTACCAGGGCTTTTCTATCTCTGACATTACAATTTTCTTCTTTTCAGTGAAGGTTTTAAAGTTTAGTTTTACTTGTCACATGCATATTGAAACATACAGTGAAATGCATCGTTTACATCAAATCAAATCAGCGAGGGTTGTGCTGGGCAGCCTGCAAGTGCTACCATGCTTCTAGCTCCAGCAGAGTGTGCCCACAGCTCTGTACGTCTGTGGACCGTGGGAGGAAACTGGAGCATCTGGAGGAAACCCTCGCAGTCACGGGGAGAACAGACAAACTCATTACAGGCGGCGGTGACAAATGAGCCCTGATCGGTGAAAACGATGCGCTAACCGTTAAACCACCATGCCGCCCTGAATTGGAGGAGTGCTACAAGTGCCTTGGCAGGGACTTATGATGTCCCACGAATGTTAGCAGCTGCTCTTCCTACATGAATCTGGCCATGTGTATTATCGCAGCTCAAACAACCAATCAGGTCTCCAAGAGGACCACATGGTTTGGAGGCTTGCGTGCCTCAATGACCTGGAGAGCCATGTTGGCCAGAGTCAGGGCTTTGTGCTTTGGCTCTTGGTAGGGTCACCCATGCCAAACAGGTCAACGGGGAGAGGCCAGACTAAGTGGTCCACAGGGGGTTCAGCTCAGGGCTAATGACCCTGACTGGTTAAACAAAACTGTTGTGGAAGCAGCAATGAAGAATCCTTCTACATCTGAGTGTGACGGTTTTCCTGAATCTCCACCCGGGGCTTGCGTGATTGACAGTGGTGAAAATTGGGAGGAAGTTACTGACATGAAGGAATCTTTGAAGAAGGATCTTCACTGCTCCCCTAAACACCAGAGGCGTAACAGAGAGTAACAACCAACCAGGGGAACAGGAATAAGTGCAGATAGATAAATAGCAATAATACTAGATATTCTGCTTTGTAGTCCAAGGTGTTGATGTCACAGCCAGTCCAATGTGCGATCTATTTAGTATCTGAAGCCAGATATTGATAAGCTCACAAAGTCTTTTGTTTCCCGTCTTAATATCTCCTCTGTCCATTTTAAATGTACTCTTCAGTTTGGTGAAATGCTAAGAGTCTGCTGGCCAGGTGGAACAAATTCAGATCGTATGATGGATTAAAAATAAATCGTTTGTACCTTTTTTGCCAAGAGTGAGACAGGACTGGAGCTTTCCTCTGTGGTCATGTCCATCGCTGTGTCATTGGTCTGAAACATATGATAATGATTGACAGGTTAGATATTGAAGATAGTTGCAATGTTCCATAATTCTGTTGCAACTTTTGCAAATACTGTTTCTACTGGCTCACAGTTTGCAGATCATTGATTCAACATTTCCTAGATTCGGTAAAACGTTAATCCAGCTGGAAATGATGTTGTAAACATAATATATTAAGAGCAAAAAAGCTGAGGAACTTAACAGGAAATGTTGTAAATACATTGAAGAGTTTACAGAAGTTACAACACATACCTGTTCCTTGATTTCTTCTTCCTCTTCTTCTTCTTCTTCAGCCATAAAACCTTTCAGCAATTTGCTCTTGTAAATTTTCCAAATTCCCTGATTCATTATTTTGGTGCTGTGGTTTTACCTAAGAGAAAGCTTGAGCTATACTGTCAGGCGCCCATTAATGTGGACAGGTGGGTGAGTCTGGAGCTGTGCCTAATTCCAGATGTTCAGCACCTTAGGCATTGCGTGCACAGCTGTGAAGATGGGGGCAGTTATCCTCCTTAGCTGCCTCTTGCTTGGAGCGCTGTTTCAAGACTGACTGAACTGTTTGAGTGCTGCAGGTTGCATTAAAATTTCAGTATGATGGAGACGCACATGTGACCTGAAACTGTCTCCCCATCGCTTGTCAAATCATAGGTAACACAGGATTATATTTCATCCAATCCGAGATGATTAAAATACAAAAGCAAGGCTGTAATGCTGAGGCTTTATAAGGCACTGGAGCGGTCTCTCGTGGAGGAGCTTGAGCAGTTTTGGGGCCCTTTATCGAAGAAAGCATATGCTGACATCGGAGAGGGTCCAGAGAAGATTCACTAGAATGATTCCGGGAATGAAAGGGATATCGTATGAGGACTGATTGATGGCTCGGGTCTGGCACTCACTGGAATTCAGAAAAATGAGGGCGGTAGCCCATTGAAACTTATCGAGTGTTGGAAGGCCTCCATAGTGTGGTTGTGGAGAGGATGTTTCCTATGGCCAGAGGACGCAGCCTCAGAATAGAGGAACGCCCATTTAGAGTGGAGAAGAGGGTTCAATCCCAGCAGCTACGTGACAGAGGACTTAGGGGCATAGACTGAGACAGACACCATACACTGTTGGGAGATCACCAACTCAGTGAAAGACACTTGTTGGCCATCCAGCACAGTGAGGTGTGTGTAAGGGAATTCTGCTGTGACTGCCACTATAAGACTACGAAACATAGGAGCAGAATTAGGCTATTTGGCCCATCGAGTCTCTTCCACCATTTGATCGTGGTTGGTTTGATTTCCCTCTCTACCCCATTCTCTTGCTTTCTCCCTCACAAATTCTGACGTCATATTAATCAAAAACCAATCAACCTCCGTTTTAAATATACCCTATGACTTGGCCCCCACAGCCACCTCTGGCAATGAATTCCAAAGATTCACCATCCTCTGCGTGTTCTTTCTTTATCAATAGCGTATACCTCTGTTTGAAGAGGAAAGGATGAATTCACAGTTCATTATTACTGCATGCAGTCTTGGTGCAATGTGCCCATCGCTATCCTTTGAACACCTGCTGTGATCTTCCCTTTCTCAGTGTTCATTACTGCCTGTTATGTTGGTGGCACTTAGGGGAACAATGAAGGTCCTCCTTCTCTCTCTGTCCTTGGCCATCTTCTCTATTGTGCCCCCCCAGTGGTTGAGGGTCCTCATTCCTGCCTCCACGCTACAGCAGTAAGATGTCTTCGGTGTCCTGCATTTCCTTCGCCCTTCAGGGGTCAATGAAGCGCTGTCTTGGTGATGGAGTTGTCCTCTCTTCTCAATGTTGTCTTCCAACGTTTCCTCATGACGATCGTGGCCAAGTCCTCTTGGTGACACTGAAGGACCAGGGGGTGGATGGGGATCCATTTTGGACAGAGACTACGGAGGATCTTCCAGGAGGGTCATGGTGTGGAATGATGATAGCCCGGCAAAGTCGTTCTCTGCCATGCGCCAGCTTGAGGTATTTTGGAAAGTTCAGTGCTATATCCATTTCTCAGTGTGTTGAATGGATAGAGCACATACCTTTCCAATGTACCTCAAACTGCACAATCTCCCAGACATGTACCTGGTGAAAATTCACTTCTATCGCATGTATTCAGTGCAATGTTTTCAAAGGCTTGGTCTGTTTCTGGTACAGAATCAGAACTGTCCGTTTTCTAGTCAGTTGGCTGGTATCTTGAGCCTTCTGAGAATAAAAAGACCTTTGAAAAGGCACACAAGTCCCCTTAGTCCTTCTGGAAAGTTGTCCCATTGGATAAGGCAGCTAAGCAGCTACAGATATTCCCCTGGCTTTGAAGGCAGTAGGCGGGAGGATTTTATTTGTCCTCTCTACTTCTCATATTAGTCTGGTGCCTAACGGGTGACCGGCATTGGTCATAAAATCTGTTGTTTTGTGGCAGCAGTACATTGTGATACGTGAAAATGAAAACTGTAAACTACAATGAGTATCTTAAGCTTGTAACATGTAGTTGGTGAGGCAATCCCACCCTCGCCAATGCTACGCTTGGTAGCTTCAAAGCATTAAACTAACACAAAGGAAGACACGGGATTCCGAAATGTGGGTCTGACTTTGGGTTTACTTTATGCAAGGCGCGCACATACCACGGGGTTACGCAATGTGGGTCTGACTTTGGGTTTACTTTATGCAAGGCGCGCACATACCACGGGGTTACGCAATGTGGGTCTGACTTTGGGTTTACTTTATGCAAGGCGCGCACATACCACGGGGTTACGCAATGTGGGTCTGACTTTGGGTTTACTTTATGCAAGGCGCGCACATACCACGGGGTTACGCAATGTGGGTCTGACTTTGGGTTTACTTTATGCAAGGCGCGCACATACCACGGGGTTACGCAATGACATATGCAATTAACGTATTTTACTTACAACCTGTAATGAGTTATTTAAAGGAACAGGAATGCTTAATCAAACTATATATATATATATATATATATATATAATATACAAGATTACTCAAATATTACTTAGGTATTAAATACACAAGATATTAAAAAATAAAATAAAATAATTATTGCAAAAAGAGAGGGAAAAGGAAACTGAGGCAGTGTTTCTGGGTCCAATATCCATTCAGAAATCTGATGGCAGAGGGGAAGAAGCTGTTCCTGAAGCATTGAGTGTGTGCCTTCAGGTTCCTGTACCTCCTCCTTGTTGGTAGCAATGAGAAGAGGGCATGTCCTGGGTGATGGGGGATGCAGAGGACTAGATGCACTGTTAGATAGATTGCAGATCTAGGAAAAAGTTGAAATGTATTGTACTGGAGCAAATCTGAACTGCACTGCCTTATAATACTCGCAATACTCACCTGTGAAGTGTAAAGGGCAAGGAAAAGGTTGAATTACTTACAGCTGGTGAGGCAGTGGAACATCTCCCCATAAAAATGCAAAACAAAAACTCCAGAGGCGACACCTCTCACAGCAGATGCTTGGAACGTGACCAGAGAGAACAATTCTATCTGCCTCAGAAGTTGCCAGATTCAATCTTCTGATAGTGGCTGTGAGAGAGAGTTAGCCAGCTGAGGGCACACCACTCACTGAAAAGGAATTTTTAAAAATGTGTTTATTTATTGAGATACAGAGTGGTAGAGGCCCTTTTGGCCCTTTGAGCTGCACAGCCCAGCAAATCCTCCGATTTAATCCTCGCCTAATTTTCAATGACCAGTTAACCTACCATTCGGTATATTTTTGGACTGTGGGAGGAAACCAGAGCACCCGGAGGAAACCCACATGGTCTTGGGGAGAATGTACAATCTCCTTACAGACGGCGGCAGGAATTGAACCCAGGTTGCTGGTTTTGTGAAGCGTTGGGCTATTGTGGACCTTCCTCTGGTGGGGCATCAGTGCAGAGGAACCCTGTGAGGCTCCTGTTGGGTTGACAAGCAAGTAAACGGCCTTTTTGTCCAGCTTGAAAATCTTACAAAGGGGTGAATAGCAGTCCCATCCTACTTGGGAAAAGATGTGCAAATTTCTTTCAGTCTCCATGACCCAACTAGATATAATCAAAGGTGAATTCTTCAGAAACATGATGACTCGTGTCATATAAAAGATGACTGAAAGCTTCATTGGTCGAGTTGCCACAGCTAACCAGGCATAGACTGAAAAAAAATGACTTTATGAAATGCAGCAGCAACTGCTTCTCCTGCTGAGGGAATGCAGTGAGCCTGCTTCATCCCTGACAGCCGAATCATCATTCAAATTACAATTCGATCCAAATCTTCCATAACTTGGTCTCCTAGTGCAGGCACCTCATTAATTGCATTAGTCTCAAAAGAGACAGATAGGTTGTCAGAATGAAAAGTGCAGAATGTTGGACTGATGATGATATTGATTCGCATATTTAACACAACTTTCAAACTTTGGTTTGATGCTTGATATTCCATGTGTCATTCACTCGGTTTTTGCCATTTCCACAGCTTGATCTTCTCTCACACTTTGGGTGCTTGATGTTTTCTTGAAGAGGTTCCATGGTGTTTCTTTGTTTCGTAGCTGCCTGCAGGAGGACGAATCTCAGAGTTGTATTCTGTAAATATACTTTGATAATAAGTGTACTTCGAATCTTTGAATTTTCTCTTTTAGGAAGTTCAAAATGTGTTGGCTTCCTCTTTCAAAGCAAAGCTGTTTCAGGAACAGTGGTAATTAGGAGTAACAGAGGCATGGCCGACACACTGGGATCAGTGCTGGGTTGTGGTTGTTGAGAGCTGGTGCTGCTCTCCAGTGTTCGCTCGTGGAAGACAAGCTAGATTGCTTTTGTCTGTGTGTGACCCAGCATGAGATGAGGAACTGCTGCGCGCTTGTTCTTGCGGAGACACGGCTCCAGGACAATGTCACATGCACAGTCAATCTTCAGGCCATGTCACTCAGGGACTTGTGCAAATATTATTTTGTGACTGTATGTGCTGGATCATAACTATGTGTGCTGTGTGTGACTGTATGCACTGTGTTTTGCACCTTGGCCCTGGAGGAACACTGTCTTGTTGAGCTGTATACTTGTGTATGGTTGAACGGCAATCGAACTTGAACTGAAGTTCAGTGTGTTGGTAGTCCCTTTTCTCAGAGCTCTGATCTTAGGCAGTACCCTTACAGGCCCACAGCGCAGTACAAACAAGGAATGAATGCAAGTCATAACGATAGTGGGATGTGGCAGAGTCCTCTAGGGAGACAGGGAAACTTGCATCAGCTTCAGAAAAACCGACTGGTGGGCAAAGCTTCCCTGTCATTTTCATCATTATGTGCCATGTTGTATGGCATCATCATTATGTGCTGTGTCATATGACATCATCATTATGTTCCATGTTGGATGACGAAGGTGATCATGGTCCCATGACCATGATTGTTCTTGGCAAATTTCTCTACAGAAGTAGTTTTCCATTGCCTTCTTCTGAGCAGTGCAAGAAAGGTGACCCCAGGCATTATCAATACTCTACAGAGACTGTCTGCCTGGTGTCAGTGGTCGCATAACCAAGACTTGTGATCTGCACCGGCTGCTCATACAACCATCCACCACCTGCTCCCATGGCTTCATGTGACCCTCATTGGCGTGGCTAAGCAGGGCTACGCCTTGCCCAAAGATGACTTGCACGCTAGCAGAGGGAAGAAACGCCTCACACCTCCCTTGGTAGAGACGTATATCTCCACCTGACCAGCTGGAGCTTCCCTGTGCAACACACAAAATACAAGAGGGTCTCAGGTGAGTTGGGTAGCATCTAGGGAGGGAAATGGACAGTCGATGCTTCAGGAGATTCCTTGTGCACAGGAAATTGCTTGGCCAATATCTGTAACATTTGCACCTTGTGTGCAGTCAAATACTATTCCCACGTGGAGGCGTAAGTTTGCGTTGACCGAGACTTGCTGCTGGAGCACTTCCTGAGTTCTTCGGTGCAGTGGTGGACAGAAGAGGCTAACGTTGTTCCTGAGATGGAGGCTGACCGGCCTTCGAGGCTGCGAGCAGTGCAGTGCCCTGAGTGAGCTTGGTCTTGAGAGGTGACGGCTGAAGACTATCCTGCAGAAGGGTGGCCTGAACAAAGCCTGTCCCAGCAGGAGCCAAAATACAACAAGCAGCTGAAGGGAACCTGACAGGAAAGCAGGAAATGCCGGAGGTATGGAGCAGGTCAGGGTGCATCTCAAAGCGGGGATGTACACCAGCTCAGTGGAACAGCTCATGATTTGCCTCTATGAGGTCCTGGGTTCAATCCCTGGCACCTCCACGCTGGTGATCCTGATCCGGGGGTGGGGGGGGGGGGCAGAACGATAGCATGGTGCTATTGAAGTGCCGGTGACCTGGGTTCAGTTCTGCTGCTATCCCAAAGGAGTCTGTGTGTTCTCCCCCTTACTGCATGGACTTCCTCTGAGATCTCCATTTTCCTCTCACGTCCCGAAGACGTGTGGTTATTGGGTTAATTAGTCACATGGGAGTAATTGGGCAGTGTGGCCTCGTTGGATCAGAAGGACCCGTTACCATGTGGTATCACTAAATAAAATCTGTGGAGAGAGAGAGAGAGAGAGAAAGAGCGAAGACTGCAGGTTAACCTTTGTTGGAACCGAGAAAAAACAAATCAAACGTGCTCAAAAATCTGAGATGCAAAGGGACTTGGGAGCCCTTGTGCAGGATTACCCAAAGGTTACTTGGCAGGCTGAGTCGGTGGTGAGGAAGGCAAATGAAATGTTAGCATTCATTTCAGGAGAACTAGAATATAAAAGTAAGGATGTAATATTCCAGCTTTATATTGGCACAGGCGAGGCCTCACTTGGAGTATTGTGAGCAGTTTTGGGCCCCTTATCTAAGAAAGGATGTGCTGACATTGACTCCAGGATTGAAAGGCTTATCACGTGAGGACCATTTGACGGATCTGGGCCTGTACTCGCTGGAATTCAGAAGAACTGGGGGGTGGGCGCGATCTGATTGAAACCTATCAAATGTTGAGAGGCCTCAATAGAATGGATGTGGAGAGGATGTTTCCTGTGGAGGAGGAGTTAAGACTTGAGGACACAGCCTCAGAATAGAGAGACGTCCAGTTAGAATGGAGATGAGGAGGAATTTCTTTAGCCAGAGAGTGGTGAATGTGTGGAATGTGTCGCCACAGACAGCTGTGGAGGTCAAGTCATTGGGTATGTTTAAGGCAGAGGTTGATATATTCTTGGTTAGTCAGGGTATGAAGGGATACAGAGAGAAGGCAGGAGATCAGGGCTGAGAGGGAAAATGAATCAGCTGTGGTGAAATGGTGGAGCAGACTCAATGGGCCAAATGGCCTAGTTCTGCTCCTTATCTTGAGGTCTTACAATCTCAGGCCAGGGAGACTAGTGAATATGATGGAGCTGTGAATTCCTGAAGGAGAGAGTGAGTGTCTCAAACAGGGAAATTGTTAATAATCAATAGACCACAGTTCCCTACACCAACAACATATGCACTATTCAATTACCAGAAGTGTAGAGCAGTTAGCATTGAGCGAAAGAAGTTGAGGTGGTTAAAGCTGAAGTCTGCATGCTCAGCTGCCATTTCAATGGCTGTGAAGGAAATTTCCCAGAAGTCTAGCTGTCATTTCAAAGGCTGCGAAGGAAATTTCCTGGTCGTATAGCCGTGAAGGAAATTTCCCGGAAGTCTAGCTTCTTGTTTCACAGCAATGGTGTATCAAAGGGATTTGCAAAACATCTAACCAATTTTCCCTTTAATTATTTTTTACACCTGCGCAGACCAACCATTGCTCTGAGCAGGAACTTTTTCCACGGCGTGGAAACTGCGCGGCACTTTAAACGTCTAAGTGTTAAGAAAGTTCCGGCTGTGTGGCAGCAGAGGCTATGTGCGTGCGAGCGTTTCAGTTACTGCGCGACTGCGCTCCCGCGCAGCTCAGAGGGAGCAGTGCATCAAACCCGCACGCGTCTCTGTTAAACCACTTCTCTTTTAGAGAGGCAGCATCGGTGTCAGTCAATAGGAGGGAAGTCTGGTTCTTCTGATGCTGAACAGAGATATTTCAAACAAAACAGGATGAAATTGGAAGGAACTAAAAGCAACCTTTTCTGTCTCTGAAACTGTGGCTCACTTCACTTTTAAAGCAATTCTGAGTCCTCTCTACGTTAATCAGTAATATTATTATATGACTAGAGCCATGAGTAATCATACTTCAATGAAGCTTCTCTTTCAGAGGTACACGTCACTGTGTGTATGTTGAACAAATCATATTTATTGGTGTAATATGTGTCATTATCATCTGCGTACAGATTTCTTGTGTACAGCTGTACGTCACAGCTTCATGGCTGGCTTTGCCCCTTGCTCCTAGTTAAATAACACTCTCATTACGCAGGCCAACAAAGATTTTGCTTCCTGAATATGTTTGGGTCTGTTTTATGGATTTGGGCTGCCAGTCATGAAAATCGCCGTGGTTTCCCTATCACGTACCATTTTTTAACAATCGTCTATATTTGTTATTTCAATTCATAATTCAAGTCAGAATAACCGACGCCAAGATTGAGGAAGGTGTTTTTGTTGGTCCTGAAATCAAACAGGTTATCAATGACAGGAAATTCTAGGGAGTTCAGAGAAAGTCACGTGGAAGGCATTCATGGATGTTGTTGAAAATTTTCTTGGCAGCTGCAGAGCACCAAACCTCGTGCAGCTGGATGACAACGTGTTTCAAGCATACAAGATCATGAAGTGCAACATGTCACAAGAGATCTAATTTTCTGCATTCCCATTTAGACTCCTTCGCTGTAAATCTTGGCACTGTCAGTGACGAGCACGGTGAAAGGTTTCACCAGGACATTGCGGTCATGGAGAAATGGTATCAGGGAAACTGGAATCCATCAATGCCGGCTGATTATTGTTGGACACTTAAGCGAGAAACCTCAGACACTGAGTACAAATGAAAATCATGAAGAGTATTTTCTAGCTTAGTTGAATTATTGCAAAGCGTCAGCACCATTATGTGATTAAGTATATTATATTCAATAAAACAAGAGAAAATCTGCAGATGTTGGAAAGCCAAGCAACACACACAAAATGCTGGAGGAACTCAGCAGGTCGGGCAGCATCTGTAGAGAAGAGTAAAGTCAACATTTTGGGCTCAGTCCAGATGAGGGGTTTTGGCCGAAATGTCGACTGTTTACTCTTTTCCATAGTTGCTGACTGACCTGCGGAGTTCCTCCAGCATTTTGTGTGTGTTACTCTATTCAAAGTTAATTTCTTGTTTCCACAAATTCCTACAAGTAGTCTGAAACTTTATTTGCATTCAGCTTCAAGTGATGCATCACAAACAAACATTTCTGAAGAAGCAACACTTCCAAAAAAGTTTGTTGTCCAGTCTGACTAATGGATCCTGATTTCTATTTAGTTATTTGCTGTGAGGACCTCTTGCAGATGTTGGATTTGCCCGGCAACATTCAGCTGAAAGCAAAGACTATAAACTGGTTTTGACGTGCTCAGTTGGCAGATCGTATTACAGATTCAGAGAATCAAACACGTGGCTTTAAATAACTCCATGAGTAACTTTGTTCCTATACTGCCAGAAGCAATTAAACTTTCATTATGCACATGCTCTCAGTTCAGTTTCTGTTACTAAAGAAGCAGCTTCAAGGTATGGCCCTCTGGAGATAGGTTTGCAGTAGTGTCTTATCTTCTCTCTCAGGAATATCACTAATTATTTAAGCAACTGAAGCTCATTGGATAACATCTGAGCACCCTTGTTAATGCCCACACTGTTGGCATTCGTATTACATCAGCTTTACTTCACTGGAAGAAGGGCCAGGCAAAAGGTCAAAGAGTTAAGTAGCTAACTTGCATTCTTCTATTTGAACTTTGTAACCCGATGAACTTCTGTAACTCAATGTCCTAAGCTTAGACTTACAGCAGACAGTCTTTCATAATCACTGAGTGCAGAAAGGAGGAACGAGTGACTTAGTCACTGTGTGTTCTATGATTAAATATATCTGGTGCTACAGATGTACCGATTTGCTCCTGCTTGTGTAACAGGTTCACTTGCAAGCCAATAGTCACGTACATTCTCCTGTTTAGAAGTATAAAATATGCCAAAGCTGGCCTGTAGCTCAGAGCCTTGCACGTGTTTGCAAGCTCCCTATGATAGCATGCTGAATAAAGATGTCACTGCTTGAAGTCTGGTCTCTAAAGTCGTTTTTCTTCCACAGCTCCTGATGAAATTGTTTTGGTGATAAAGAAATGACTTACTAACCATTTTCTTTTCTTTTTACAATATTTTTATTCAAAAGAAAAAAAAAGATTTACAGAGTGTAACACATAGATACATCTCAACGTAACTTGTGTACATTCATATATTGTGATAAATTTGATCAAAATGTTATAGCATATCACATAAAGGTATACCACTTTGTAATCAAAAATTTAAAGATAGGTCATACATCATAAAAAAAAATTTTTTATATAAAAAAAGGTCAACCCCCTACCAACTACCAAAGAAAAAAGCTGATGGATGATAATGGATAAATTAGAAAAGAAAACATATTTGCTTAAGAAGAGAAGATAAAAATATACATAAAAGTCTGTGCACTGTTAAACTTTATAAATTGGAAAAGTAATTTAGGAAAGGTCCCCAAATATCATAAAAAGATTGTTTCGAATTTAAGACTGAGCAGCGGATCTTTTCTAAATTTAAATAAGACATAATATCACGTAGCCATTGAAGATGTGAAGGAGGGGTAGACTCCTTCCATTTAAACAAGATTGCTCTCCTTGCTAAAAGAGAGGTAAAAACTAAAACCTGTAGGTTAGGAGTATTTAAAGTTATCTCTTCATCTGCAATAATACCAAACAAGGCAGTAAGGGGATTTGGGTTAAATTGGACCCTAAAAAGTTGTGAGAAGGTATGGAATACTTCCCGCCAAAACTTTTCAATTTTAGGGCAAAACCAAAACATATGAATTAAAGAGGCATCAGCAGGGTTGCATTTATTACAAAGTGGAGAAATATTCGGATAAAAACTGGACAGCTTCTGTTTAGAAATGTAAGCTCTATGAACCACTTTAAATTGTAAAAGAGAATGACGAGCACAGAAAGATGATTTATTGACCCGTTTAAGAATTTTATTCCATCTATCATCAGAAATCTGACAATTTAGGTCATCCTCCCAAGCTTTTTTATTTTATCTAAAAAGTCTTGTCTAGAATCAATCAACAAGTTATAGATACCGATAATAGAACCATTAACAAAAGGTTTTAAATTTAAAAGATCGTCCAGTAAATTTTTATCAGGACCTATAGGAAAAGTAGCTAATTGGAAACGTAGAAAATCTCTAATTTGAAGGTATCTGAAAAAATGTGATTTTGGGAGTGCAAATTTATTTGCCAATTGGTCAAATGAAGCAAGAGATCCTGAGATAAACAGGTCCCAAAAACACTTAACACCTAATTCATCCCAATCTTTAAAGACTTTATCAGTCATGGAAGGAATAAAAAAAAATTAAGGAGAATGGGAGATGATAATGAAAAATTCGCTAAACCAAAAAATTTTCTAAATTGAGACCAGATCCTTAAAGTTTGCTTAACAATTATGTTATCTGTTGTTTTATTTGCTGAAAAAGAAGAGTATGATCCAAGAAGAGAGACAATAGAGGAATTTTTTACAGAATTAACTTCTAAGGAGACCCATGATGGGCAATCTTTACGATAAATATAATAGGACCAGAAAGTAATATTCCTTATATTGACAGCCCAATAGTAAAACCTGAAATTGGGTAGGGCTAGTCCACCCATCTCTTTATTTCTTTGTAAGTAAACTTTACTTAAACGAGCTTGTTTATTATTCCAAATATAAAAGGTTAAAATTGAATCTGAAGAATCAAAGTACGTCTTAGGAATAAAAATAGGTAAGGCCTACTAACCATTTAATACAGCAGAATAGGTTGCCATCATTTCAGGCTTACAGTGGTTGGGGTAAAAGTTGTAATTTGATCAGATTCCTTTTCAGTTTTGATGAGTCTCAAAACAGGTCATTCAAGCAGTAGGTCAAGTTTACTGTAGGAAGCTCACCAAACATTATTTCATATACAAAGTATTGGTTCATATGTTTTCTTCTCATGGGTCCCCCCACATGGAGGTGTTGAAGGGAATGAGTGGGCTGATTGTTTAGCTAAGAAAGCTGTTAAAAGTTCAGCAGTGGATATTGACTTTCCATTTAGCAAATCAGAAGCTAAGGGGTTGGTAGGGTTAAGAGTTATGGGGTCATGGCAAAGCTTGTGGGATCAAGGGCATAGAGAGTGAGAGACACCTTTACAGAATACATACAGCTGTTGGGTTTATGGGAGAAGGGGATTAAACAAGACTTAGAATTGGGCAACTATGCTTAATTATTCTTTGTATCTTGTTGGAAGGCATCACTTTGGGTTGTGTAGGTTTTGTCATCATTATGAAACAGTTGAATATACACTATTACAATGTGAAGCATGTAAGGTTGGAAGAAATCAAATGCAGGCTTCATTACAATCCTGGAGGGTTGATAGTTTTAATTTTAGAACTTTTCCTCAACCATCAAGGTCTAAGAAGAAATAAAACAGAATTGAATATTTCAAAGTACTGATATTCAAAGTAATAGTTCCACATTTGAACCATTGGCACAAAGGCCAGCGGGCTTTAGGGAATGGTATAATTACGTTGGCTGAAACTGTGAGAAAGCTTGGGAGGTGAAAAGTACTCCACCAATCAAATACTTGTTTAACAAATGGCCTCATTCAAAATCAAAATCAATGCGGTCAAAAGCACTTGCTCTTAAAATGAAAGATACAAATCATAATTAAAGCAAATGGGAACTATCAAAGCATAACATTATTTTCCAATATAGCCTTCCCTCTCACATCTCATTGGTCATTCAATTACGCAAGGGTAATAACATATGGATGGTGGGGTTGAGATGCATCTCTACCAAAGGAGGTGTAAGGCGCTCCTTCCCTCTGCTTGCCCGCGGGTCACCTTTGGGCAAGGTGTAACACCTGCTTGGCCTCCACCCCCCCACGATCAGGGTCACGTGAAGCCATGGAGCAGGTGGTGGATGGTCATATGAGCAGCTGGTGTACATCACAAGTCTGGATTATGCAACAACTGATGCCAGGCAACCAATCTCTGAAGAGTATTGATAAAGGCTGGGGTCACCCATTGTGTAAAGACACTGCCCAGAAGAAGGCAATGGCAAACCACTTCTGTAGCAAAATTTGCAAGGTCCAATAATGATCATGGAAAGACCAATAATGCTCACATCAGACAACAAGGCACATAATGATGATGAATAGCAAGCACTTTTGGACAATGTGATTGGCTGTAGGTACAATAGTGTCTGTGCTTGAACAGGTCTTCTTTCTAAAGTTTGGTAGGTCAACTTGGTCTCTTTGCCCAATGCTAGAGGGCCAGTAACACCATCAAAAAGCATTGGGAACTTTCCTGTCTGATGAATATTACTTCTGTAATACATCCTTTTCAAAAGTCCCCAATACTTGGTCCTTTTCCAAATTATGGATGTGCTTTAGGATGACCTTGTGCAAGTTGGCTGTGGGCTGAGTGGGTCAGCATGTTTATCCAAGTTCAGGGAATTCAAACACAAGTTTTCTGAGGACAAGTTAATATACTGAAGGTGGTGAAGATATCTTAGTTACTCACTCATATTTTACTGAACATCAGTTGTTTTTTTCTCAGTCCTAGATCTGACTTAACAGCTGGCCATTCTCATTCAGATGGAGTCCATTATTTCCCTGATGTCAGCCATGCCACCGGAGAGCCCGTTACTGCTGTAACCATGGATACAGTTGCCGTGCTACTGTCGACTCTGTGATATGAGACTTACTGAGGTATTCATGGGATTTGCCAATTCATTTTTAATTAATTAAAATGTAATTAATAGGTTTTTAATAATTGAATAAAATGTCTTCCTGTGGCGTGTTTTTGTGGAAGAAGGAAATGGTAATTGGACATTATCAGCATCTACATCAGTACGTAATAAATATTAAAACTGTAGATTCCTGAACAGATTCCGTAAATAGAGATCATTATCCATGGGTAAATAGTGAGAACCGAATCTCTGTGTAGATGTGTTCAGTCCCTGATGTGATCTGCCTCTTGAAAAGATACATGTTCACTGTTGTGTTACTTTAGATAGCTTGCCTTTCCCCACCCAGGGGAATCATATTTCTGTATGTCATTGACTGATACCATCTCTCCTATCCTATTTTTGATTAACTTACCTTTCTAATCTTTCCCAGCCTCACTTATTTCTGTGACTTTTGTTACCAAAGCTTCTGTGCTTAAATGACAATGTTGGGGAGTGGAGAAGTGACGCAGTCAATAATAGCTATTTAAAGAACAGCAGACAGATAGGAGTTTGTCTCAGTACTGTCCATTATTGGCACCAGTTAAAGATGTCTGATCTGGCATCTTGCTCTGAGGTGCAAACTTAGGTTCCTCTGTGTCAAGTGTTGCTTCAAGTTCACAACACATGGTAGGGTAATGGTTAGCACTTCGCTTTACGGTACAGGTGACCCAAGTTCAATTCCCACCACTGTCTGTAAGGCGATTGTACGTTTTCCCCTTGACCACGTGGGTTTCTTCTGGGTGCTCCGGTTTTGTCCCGCAGTCCAAAGACATACAGGTTGGTAGGTTAATTGGTCATTGTAAGTTGTCCTGCGATGAGCCTCGGGCTAAATCGAGGGTTGCTGGGTGCCACAGCTCAAGGGGCCTGTTCCGTGCTCTATCTCAATGAGTGAAATAAACTAAATGAGCTCAGAGCCACACACAGGAAATGCTGGAGGAACTCAGCAGGTCAAGCAGTATCTATGGAGAGGAATAAAGTCGACGTTTCGGGCTGAGACTCGTCTTCATCAGCACTGGAGACTTGTTATTCCTTTCCCCAGACACTGCCTGACCTACTGAGTTCCTCCGGTATTTTGTGTGTGTTACTCTGGATTTCCAGCATCTAGAGCAGGGGTTTCCAACCTGGGGTCCACGGACCCCTCAGTTAATGGTAGGGGTTCATCGCATAAAAAAGGTTGGGAACCTCTGATCTAAAGCATCAGTGGTGTTTGTAAACAAGCCCAGATCACAATTGTGTACCTTTTTTGTTCAGAATCAGATTGAATATCACTGGCATATCATGAGAAATTTGTTGTTTTGTGGCAGCAGTACATAATAATAAAAACTATACATTGCTGTAAGAAGTGTGTATAAAATCAACGTCATCATCACTACATGCCAATCCGTACGACGTGGGCAATCATGGTCTTCCAAAGACCATAATTGCTGTTGGCAAATTCTTCTACAGAAGTGGTTTGCCATTGTCTTCTTCTGGGCAGTGAAGAAGATGGGTGATGGGTGACTCCAGCCAATATCAATACTTTTACAAGACGGGTGACCCCCAGCCACTATCGTTACTCTTCAGAGATTGTCTGCCTGGTGTCACTGGTTGCATAACTAAAACTTGTGATGTGCACCGGCTGCTCATACGACCATCCACCACCTGCTCCCATGGCTTCACATGACCCTGATCGGGGGCTAAGCAGGTGCTACTCCTTGCCCAAGGGTGACCTGCAGGCCAGTGGAGGGAAGAAGCACCTTACATCTCCCTTGGTGGAGATGTGCCTCCACCCTGCCACCTTGAAGTTTGAGGCTGCATCTGTTTTGTTCAGCTTTTCAAGTTATTCTTTGTCTAATTCAGTTTCTGTCGTCTGTAAACCAACTCTTCTGTGTAACTTGTGAAGGAGCTCTTGTTTTGTTTCTACTTACTTCCACCCAACATCCCATTTCTTTGATCCCTAACTTCAGTCTCACTTATTTTCCTTCTGCCATTCATCTGCTTTCTTCAAGTATCCTTCCAGTGTGTTCGATCGCAGCCGTTTCTACTGGGTCAACCAAAGGCGTTGTTCTCCTATTTAAATGTCCTTTTTAAAAGACCTTAAAAGTCCTTTTAAAAGACATTGAGATCTTAAAGTACTGCAAGTCTACCCCATCAGTGAGTTGCTCATTGATGTGGTGTCCAAACTGGAGTTGGTGCTGCCCCCTGGTGTTTGCTCTGCAGAAGACATGTCCCCTTACCCTCGCTCAGCCTGAGCATTCCCCTCACATTGTGTCACGATGGACCCTTGCCCAGAGTCTTTGCTTACAGCAAGATCTAATCACAATGGCCAACCTTGTACATATTAGAACCATTTGGATCTCCTCTGGTCCTACTTCATCTGTAGTACGTCTATTGGTCTACCCTCTGTTCCCTTTCTTTTCATATGTTTGTCCCTCTCCCTTTTAAATGTATCCATATTATTCCCTTAAATCACTCACTGCTCAATAATATTTCAGCTCTCTGTTTGATCTCTCTGTATCTGTTTTATATCAATGTTCTTACTGCATTTGTCAACGTGGAGCGGAAAGTGAGTTTGTAAATCTGGCGGGAGCAAACAAACACGAGGAAATCTGCAGATGCTGGAAATTCAAACAACAACACACACAAAATGCTGGTGGAACACAGCAGGCCAGGCAGCATCTATAGGGAGAAGCACTGTCGATGTTTCGGGCCGAGACCCTTCGTCAGGACTAACTGAAAGGAAAGATAGTAAGAGATTTGAAAGTAGTGGGGGGAGGGGGAAATGCAAAATGATAGGAGAAGACCGGAGGGGGTGGGATGAAGCTAAGAGCTGGAAAGGTGATTGGCGAAAGTGATACAGAGCTGGAGAAGGGAAAGGATCATGGGACGGGAGGCCTCAGGAGAAAGAAAGGTGGGGGGGAGCACCAGAGGGAGATGCAGAACAGGCAAACAACTAAATATGTTAGGGATAGGGTAAGAAGGGGAGGAGGGGCATTAGTGGAAGTTAGAGAAGTCAATGTTCATGCCATCAGGTTGGAGGCTACCCAGCCGGTATTTAAGGTGTTGTTCCTCCAACCTGAGTTTGGATTCATTTTGACAATAGAGGAGGCCATGGATAGACATATCAGAATGGGAATGGGACGTGGAATTAAAATGTGTGGCCACTGGGAGACCCTGCTTTTTCTGGCGGACCGAGCATAGGTGTTCAGCGAAACGGTCTCCCAGTCTGCGTCGGGTCTCACCAATATATAAAAGGCCACACCGGGAGCACCGGACGCAGTATACCACACCAGCCGACTCACAGGTGAAGTGTCGCCTCACCTGGAAGGACTGTCTGGGGCCCTGAATGGTGGTGAGGGAGGAAGTGTAAGGGCAGGTGTAGCACTTGTTCCGTTTACAAAGGTAAGTGCCAGGAGGGAGATCGGTGGGAAGGGATGGGGGGGACGAGTGGACAAGGGAGTTGCGTAGGGAGCAATCCCTGCAAAAAGCAGAAAGCGGGGGGGAGGGAAAAATGTGTTTGTTTGGAACAAACAAAGTTGGAAATGGTGATGGTGGATCGCCACGGGAGGGGTGTGGGACAGGTGGTAGAGAAGGAGTGGCAGGTATGGGGGGGGCATGTGAGTGTAGACACACCCAGCCCTGAGACACCAGGTGAGGTCATTTGATTCAAAGCAATTGGTTTATTGATCATTACAGAATGTCCCTCTGGTGCCTCCTGCTCCCTCCCCTCTCCCTTCCCCTTTTCCCAACCATGAACCTCCTCTCCCTGCCCCCTACCCACTCTCAGTCTACAATAGAGACCCATATCAGAATCCAGTTTATCATCACTCACCTATGTCATGAAATTTGTTTTTTTTGTGGCAGCAGTACAGTGCAATACACAAAATTACTACAGTACTGTGCAAAAATCTTAGGGGTGTGTGTGTGTGTGTGTGTGTGTGTGTGTGTGTGTGTGTGTGTGTGTGTGTGTGTGTGTGTGTGTGTGTGTGTGTGTGTGTGTGTGTGTGTGTGTGTGTGTGTGTGTGTGTGTGTGTGTGCGCGCGCACGCGCGCCAAAGACATTTGCACAATAGTGCAGGTTATGATCTTCATTGAGTGGACGTGTCCTCTCCCTGTGTCTCTTTCAAATGAAAGAGCCACGTTAGTGTAGCGGTCAGTGCAACGTTATTACTCCTCAGGTGTCGGAGTTCGGAGTTCAAACCCGGCGTCCTCTGTAAGGAGCCTCTGAACATCGTCCCTGTGGAATGCTTGGGTTTTCTCCAGGGGCTCCGGTTCCTCCCACTGGCCAAAGACGTACTGGGTAAGTTAATCAGTCATTGTAAATTGTCCCATGATTAGGCTAGGATTAACTCGGGGCTGTTGGGGGTTGCTGAGTGGTGTCGCTCGAAGGGCGGGGAGGGCCAATTCCACGCTGTATCTTTAAATGATAAATAAAAACTTGCACATTTATGCAGCTTGTAAATTCATTTACACGAAGCACCTCAGCCATTCCCTGCGGTAATCATTTCCAGTGTGTGATATGAAGAATACTTCACCAGAATGATGTATAATCTTCCCGAATGCTCTTGGTAAGAAAATCACACCAGACCATACATCTGCTCTTCATGGATCATTTGCTGCCTGATTGCTTCCTTCAACAGTTCCTATTTTATTTATTGACAAGCTACATCGATGTCCTCCGGTCTTGTTCTTTCTTATGAGGCAACATACGTGATTTTAAAGGTCTTTTTAAGAAAAAAAAAAGAGATCAAGTCTGTTGTTTTTGGAGTGGAATGCATGGATTTCCTCTGGGTGCTCCGGTTTCCTCCCGCATTCCAAAGACGTACCGATTAGTAGGTTAATTGCTCAGTGTAAATTGTCCTGTGATTAGGCTTGGATTAAATTGGCCATTGCTTCCTTAAGATCGGTATAGCTGGATGTGGTAATGGAGACAAACTCCCACTACTTACTAAATGATCCCAATGGAGTGTGCTTCAAATAGCCTCTGAGAACCAAGTCCAGCTCCTGGCCTTAGCTACTAAGCTCGGTAGAATTGTTTCTACAGACAGGAGAAGGGGCAAAGATGGGATACTGGCCCTTTCAAATGAATTGCTTCATGGCAGATGGGGCTTGTTAGCTGTGGTTGGCAGCTCATCTTGGAGAAGGAAAACTCTGATATGAAACTCCGCTGCCTTGCGGTTGTACTCACTCATGGGGAAGGCTTTGGGTGTAAACCCTGAGGGAAAAAATCCAGAGCTGGAATCCCAAAGGCAATCCTACGTTGAGTTCAATGCTGTCTAGCAACTCTTGCAACGCTGCTGGTGCCCAAACTGTATCAGTCTCTGCCGTTCCTTTGGGTTCATCAGATGTGTGTAAAGGAGGAGCTTGCTACCCGGGCAACATCTTGCTCTCCGTGTTGTACAGCCCAGGCTTGTGAATCCAGACAGCTAGGAAGCAACATCCATGGTTGACCCTGACCAACGGAGGCTTCACTCAAATTGGGGGTTGCTGGCCGCATGACTCGAAGGGCCGGTAGGACCCACGCTTTATCTCCAAAATGTAAAAACTTAAAAATATATTTTTGCATCTCTCCGATGCCACTATGTCCTATATATGATTGGAATTAGAGCTAGACACAGCATTCCTAGTGAGTTCAACCAGGATTCAATAGATTTATTGAAACGATACCTACTTCTCTCCAAATATGTCTTAACACTTAGTTTATTTATGGCCTAATTTTAAAAATTTTGCTATTTCAGTCATTTGTACATGTGCATTCTAAGTTCCCATTGTTCCTCTATATCATTTAGTCGTCCTTCTTTCCAAGTTATCTGTCACTTTATTTTTATTACTTAAATATCAACATTATCATCAAATGCCTGTTATGCCGCTGGTGTTTAAGGCAGCAATGAAGGTCCTTCATCTCCCTCTGCCCTTTGCTGTCTTCTCTATTGTGCCTCAGGTATGGTTTAGGGTCCTCATTTCTGCCTCCATGGTATGGCATCAAGTTGTCCTTGGTGTCCCTCGATTCCTCTGCTCTTCAGGGGTCCAATGAAGCATTGATTGATGATGGAGTTGGCCTCTGTTCTCATCACATAGAAACATAGAAAACCTACAGCACAATACAGGCCCTTCAGCCCACAAAGCTGTGCCGAACATGTCCTTAACTTAGAAATTACCTAGGGTTACCCACAGCCCTCTATTTTCCTAAGCTCCAAGACTCATATTGGGTTTGAACCCAATTTAATCCCAACATGCCTTGGAATTACCTTCACCACAAGAGTGAATTCCAATCAAATAGACGGCTCACTATTACCACTTCAAGGGAATTTAAGAATGGACTGCAAACATCAATCTTTCCTGTAGCCCATTAATGAATTATGGAATGTTATTCCTGTAATGGTATATTGAGGTTTATGCTGAGATTTTGAGCTGGAATGTTCATTGCTTTAAGAATGGACGGCAAACATCAATCTTTCCTGTAGCCCATTAATGAATTATGGAATGTTATTCCTGTATGCTGAGATTTTGAGCTGGAATGCTCATTGCTTTGGAATACTCTAATTTGTGATATGCCCAAACCACCTCCAACTTTTCCTCATGGTGATCATGGCCATGTCCCCTTGGTGACACAGAAGGGGTAGGGCATGTTTGGAGAACTATCTTGGCCAGAAAATACGAAGGATCTTCCAGAGGCTCAAGGTCTGGAGTGACGACAGCTTGGCAGGGTCGTTCTCTGCCAGTGACCCGTCCAAGAGTCAGAACCCAGAGCTGGTACAGCTTCAGCTCGGTGTGTGCGCTGTACTTGGTTAACCCCTTACGTTGCTCATTGATCTGAAGATGTTTCTACCCTTGCAGAATCTGCACTGAATGCTGTCCATGGTCCCGCCGTCCTGCTGAGTGATGCTGCACAGGTAGGTGAATCTGCCGATGCTCATTACGTCGGCGCCAAATGGCTTGATGAGAGGAGGAGACTCTACATCGAGGGTCATGGTCTCAGTCTTTCTCTGGCTGAGTCCAACCAGTCCTCCAAAGGAACAGAGACACCGAGGTTTATTTCTAAAATATAACACTCCGTCATTGAAAATATTCTAAAAGGTGTAGGTGAGTAGTGTAGTAGTCAGCACAATGCTATTACAGCTCAGGGCGTTGTGTAGGGTAACGTAACGGGAGGGAACAACTACCCACATCGAGTCGGGGTTCACTTTGAGAGGCTGGTCCGACGTGATGATGTAATGACGGGAAGTTTTTTACCGTGCTTTACGTTCTGTGTTGGGTTGACGATAACGGAGTTGTTGTGGTCTCTCTTAAACTTAAAATGCCTCTGTCGTTTTTCTCAAAGCTCCATGGACCCACGGACATGATCTTGTTATTTATTGTTGTTTCGCACTATTCATTTATTTCGTAATTTAGTTATTTTTCATGTTTTCAATTACAATAAACCTGATTCTGATTTATTTGTAATTTTTCACCAATCATAGAAGTAAATAAATAATGAAATCCAGCTGTTGAAGGCTATGGTTGGAGGATGGTGCAGATGTTGAAGATTGGTGCAGATGTTGAAATAAATCCAGCTGTTGAAGGCTGTGGTTGGAGGATGGTACAGATGAGGCTTTTCAGCAGCCACTGTTATTGATTTTCACATTTACCACTCAGACTTTGACTGCTGGACTCATGCACTACCTTTCTGTAAATTAACAGGAATATTATTATACCCGGGACGACTTTTTAGTTGCCATGGCAACTCATGCGAAGTAAGTGCAGGGACACAAGACTTCATTCTTCCTCAGTAATGGGAACAAATGAAATCAGATGCTAGATTCTGAAACAAAAATGGAAATAGAGTCATAGAATCGTAGAACACTACAGCACAGAAACGAGCCCTTCAGCCCATCTAGTCTGTGCCTGCTCCCATCGACCTCCACCCAGACAATAGCCCCCGCTTCCCCATACCCTTACCATTCACATTCTTATCCAAATTTCTCTTAAATGTTGAAATCGAACCCGCATCCACCACTTCTGGCGGACGCTCCCACCACCCGCGCTGGAAGGACCTATCCAAACGGCATGTCACTTGTCAGACTGTCACCAACCACACTCCATCAGGAGATCTTCCCTCCACAGCTTGGTATACACATAAGCACATGTACACATTGAACGCTAAACGAAACGGCGTTCCTCTGGGGCTGAGGTGCAGAACGCAACGCGCACGGTCATATGCAGCACACGATAGCTACGCAAGCAAAATAATATTAGCACAAGTCCTTGAGCGGCACGTCCTGACGAGTGATGGTGCATGAGATGTTGCCCTGGAGCCACGTTTCTGTAAGAACAAGCACGCGGCAGTCCCTCATCTCCCGCAGCCGCAGATGAAAGCAACGCAGCTTTTCTTCGAGGGAGAGCAGCACCAATGGGAAGGGGCAGCACGGATTCCAGCACGACCCCCAGCTCCTCTGTTCTCACCAGCACGTCATCCCCAGGGTGGATGAGGCAAGCGACACCACAGCAGGAGAGGCTGGTCCACGCAACAACCAAGGCCAGGGAGCTCCTCTGCCAGTGGTCTCGTCAGGAGCCAGTGAATGGGACTTACGGTATTTTATATCACCAATGCCCAACAGGGTTTTGCAACCACAAGAAAACAACTTAAGACAAACTTCTGCACCATTTTGCTAATTTAAGACAAACTTTGGGCTCTGAGCACTGCTTCTGATGCAATTTTCCCAGACTAGTGTCCCAACATCACATTGCCTATCTTTACCTCCCACCTAACAACCATAAACAGGACTGTACTAGTAGATCTATTGTTCTAGCCTGCTCCTGCCCTAGCAAACTTTTTCCTTTCTTAACTTGACCCTGTCACCCCTTATCGAGCCTGTGCTGAGGATGGTTTGCTGGATTGACATGTTCTCTTTCCACTCTTCCAGCATTTCTTCACCTTTTCTTTTATTTTTCTCGTCCACCTGCTCCAAGCTGCTTCATAGATTCTTCAGATGAAGGACGTCTTGAGCAATAAACACAAAACTTTGCCTCCGTAGGTCTGCTTGACTTGCTAAGTTCCTCCAACATTTTGCGTGTGTTACATTAAGTTGGTGGTTGAATGACTGATGTTAATTCTGTGTAGACATGGTTGTGACTGTGAACAAAATCTCTGGAGAGACTCTGAAGCCAGTAGATGTGGAGGAAAGATTAGGCTTGAGGACTAAGGGTTAACAGAATTCATGGGGATAACATGCAAAGAAGCATCTATCTTATTTGTACAAACAATAGATCATGTCATTAATGAGGGACCGTTGACCCTCGTCTGAGAGGTAATGTCATTGACAACTTGTTTTGTGCTCTGATCAATGGGGAACACATTATGTAGGTGCTAATTTTGAGTAAATTGCAGAAACAGTATCTTGTGAGTTGTGTGATTAGACTTGCTGTATCAATTTGAACTGCAACCTTGCATTGAGGGAGTCGTTCCTTGGAAGAACATTTCCCCGTGATATCATGAGATAAAGGTGGTAACTAGTTTCATGGTCTTTGCCTACTTTGTGTTTGATTCTGTAACAGTAGATGCAGAAGTCTTTATTCGACAAAATGAGCAGCAGGCATCATATTTGAGACACTGTTGGAAGAAGAGGCCTGCCTGACCCAATATTATATAACATTTTAATATGCTAAAGATCAAAGGTAACAGCAGGACAAATCTATAGTCACAATGTATCTGCAATGCTTCCCTTGAATTACATGTAACTTTCAAACACTTCCAACACTCCAGACAGCCAAAATCAATGTCTATTTAGTGGCATTCATGCAAATGCAGACATCGCAGGTGATCAGCCCCAGTCTGCGGCTCCAGGAAGCCCCTTGTTCAGAGCTGCATTTTAAATTCAATCTGCAATCCACATTCAAATCTAAAGTCTGGTTGCGGTTGGAATTAATATTTGCTATATACCCTAACTCCAGAATATGTATCTATGGTGAGCTGTTTAGTTTGCTATTGCAGCAGTTAATATATTCTTTTTGTATCAGAGCAGATTGTGCAAGGTTTGTGCAGCGAGAACTGGTGTTGATAATCTCACTGTGGCTGAAAGCAATTATCTTCGCAAACAATTCAGTTCTGTCCACCAAGGTCTTTGATTAATAAAACTGCTGCTGGAACAGGACAATTAACGAGGAGAAGCCCAAGGCAAATGCAAGTCAATGCATCACAAAGTCAGCAGACCCACATTTCCTGATGGCAAGGCTCTGTGCAGGATGAATGATAAAGTAAACATTCCAAAAACAAAATAACTTTTCAGGAAACTGTGGCTGATGTCTGAATTTCATATTCATATACACAGCAGCCTTGCACACAGTCAGATGCAGAATCGTGATTTTCATCAAATGCTTATCACATTGGTTCCTTAAGGGGGTTATCGCCAGGGGTGATAATGGGGATAAGCTCCCACTACCCAGTAAATGCCTCCAATTACGTGTGCCTCAAATAGTCTCTGACAACCAAGTCCAGCTCCTGGTCTGCAAGTGTGGCTTAGCTACTAAGCCCGGTGGAACCGTTTCTACAACAAATTTCACAGCATATGCCGATGATATTAAACCTGATTCTGATTCTGACAGGAGGAGGGCCAAAGGCGGGTTACTGGCTCCTTAAAACCAGTTGCTCTGAGCAGATGGGGCTTGTTAGCCGTGTTTGGCAGCTTGTCTAGAAGGAATACTCTGATCTCAAATCTCCGCTGACAAGTACCTATCCCCACTCATGGGAAGGCTTTGGGGTAAATCCCGAGGAGAAGTTCCTATGCTGAGTTCAACATTGACTGGCAACTCCTGTGACGCCGCTGGTACCAAACTGTATCGTTGTCAGCCATTGCTTTGGATGCATCAGCTGTTTCGAGAGAGGGAGCCTGCAGCGTGGACAACAGCTTGGATCCGGGCGTGCGCATTGTTACCCGCGTGAACGAAGTCACCAGAGAGAAGTACTGGTAGATATGAAGCAGTCTCTTTATTGGACAGAATGAGACACGACAGGGATCATAACTGAGACCCCTTTTGGAGCAAGAGGTCTCCTTGATCCAACACTACATGACATTTTATAAGCTGAAGATCAAAGGACAATCCATACTTCCTCTTTGCACCCGGAATACAGGCACCCAAATGACGCTCAAATACATTCAACCTTCACACCTCCCCCTTCACACCCTCACTACAGGCACCCAGATAATGAATTTAAATCAGCTTTGTCTGCTCTTCCACTTAACTGAGATTCATGGATCTTAGGAACCCGTTGTTCAGCACTGCATTTTAGATTAATTCACAGTTCATATTTGAATCTGAAGACTAGTGGCTGAAGTCAGTTGCTGTCATTATTTGCTATATGTGCTAACCCCCAAAAAAACACTCTAACACATGTCACATAGATAGCCGGCACGCAACATCAACACGAGCTTAGTCACTTGGTGATTTCATTAAAGTTTTCCAACTTTCTTTGCAGGAACTTTGGCAATCAAAACTTGACACCAATATGTAAGGGGAGATGACCAAAACTTGGTCAACACACACAAAATGCTGGTGGAACGCAGCAGACCAGGCAGCATCTATAGGAAGAAGTACAGTCGACATTTTGGGCCGAGACCCTTCATCAGGGACGTCATTTGTCGTGTCCTGATGAGGCCCTTCGTCAGGAACGTCCTTCGTTGTGTCCTGACGAAGGGACTTAGCCCAAAACGTCGACTGTACTTCTTCCTATAGATGCTGCCTGGCCTGCTGCGTTCCACCAGCATTTTGAATTTCCAGCATCTGCAGGTTTCCTTATGTTTGTGCTTTTTAAAAAAACTTGGTCATAGGTAGGTTTTAACAAAACAGCTAGAAGAGGAAAGGGAGGAAATGATTGAGCTAGGACCTTGTCAACTGAACACAGAAATGCCAATGGTGAAATAATTATAAAGGTTCAAAGTACATTTATTATCAAAGTATGCATGCAGTATACAACCCCGAAATTAGTCTTCCCTAGAGAGAGTCGTGAAACAAATAAAATCGTGGAGGCCATTCAAAGATTACAGCGTCGTCCTAGGAAAGTGCATGCCTTTGACAGTCAGAGCAGTCACAAGAGGACTTGTTTACTCACCAGCAGGATGTCCCAGTTTGGTAGGGTTCTCAGAAACTAATAAGCAGCCCGACATTTTCAGGAAACATTGGCTCCGCTTGTCACATGCAAAGGATCCTTGCTGTAAAAGAAGCAAATTGTTCCAAAACTAGAGGAGCCAAAGATTTAAAGTACGTTTATTATCCAAGTTTGTACGCAGTATACAACCCTGAGATCTGTCTTCCCCACAAGACAAAGAAAACCATGGAACCCACTCAGAGAGAAATATCCAGTCTCCACGCTCAGGAACAACAAATCGCACAAAAGGCAACGAGAAAGGGTGAGAAACAGAATATAAACCACAAAACTGAAAGAGTCCAGGAACATTTTGTTCAGCTCAGGGTCTGCTAACCTGCAGGCCACCCGGATCCAAAAACTGCCCAAAATAGCAATAAAAAAGGAGGGAAAGAAGACAGAAACACACCATAACATGAACTACAGAGTCCAGTCCACAAACCGCGTCGATTAAACCTTGCCCAAGACCCAGGACCACATCACAATCCTCTGGCAGTGTCCAGTGAGAGCGAGAGAGAGAGAGAGGAAGGCTATTTGAATGCAGGGACCTTCCTCCCAGAGCAGCGGATGAGAGGAGGAGACAGGTCATTACACGTAGACTCTTCCCTCCAGTGGCAGCGAGCAAGAGGCCGGTAGACGGCCCTGACCCCCCTCGCCTTCTGTACTTGCCCAGAGGAAATTGTTCAGAAGTAAAAGGCTTCCCAGAAGAAGATGGGAGTAGCGTTTACCAATTCCACAGCAACACCTGTATATATGATAAAACTACTGGAACAAAAAGGTGGGTGAATTAGAAGGTACAGAATAAGGTTTCGCATGAGTGCTTCAGAATCATTTCAGATTGCAACCCTGAAATCACCTTCTTAACCAGGAATTGTTGTTTTCTAGGCATCTAAAGAACATTCATCACTCCTCCCAAACTTTAGAATGATAACTACTTACTGTATATGTTGCGTTCAAGTTTTAGAACAGGGGTTCCCAACTTTTCTTATGCCAAGGACCAATACCATTAAGCAAGGGGTCCATGGACCCCAGGTTGGGAACCATCGTTTCTGAACCAGATTATGCCTGTATGAAAGGCAACCATGTGTCCTGGGAAAGGTCAGAGGGAGGAATCTTTAACTTTGATGAAACAATGACCAGTTAATTGGTCTTTGGTGCTTTTGAGGGACAATATGTCCTTATGTCCTTCACCACAGAATGTGAAATCTCGTGTGCCAAACAGAGAAAACGTAAGGATGGAGGCAACGGGAATTGCTGTTAGAATCTCTGTGAAGAAAAGATTCTGCAGGGGATAAAAAATGGGTGACCAGGTTATGCAAGGTGGATTTAAAGATGGCAGATACAGATAAAGATCTGAATCTTTTTCAAAGATTTAAAGACACAGATGGGATCCATCCCATTTTTGCTGAAGGAGCTAAGGAGAGATTTCAGCGATCCTGGAAGAACTGTGAGGAAGATATTATAGACCTGAGGGCGATATAGAAAGGAAAGCTAGAGTAGGTGGCAGATGAAGCTTAATGCTGAGAAATATGAAGATATATTCTGGTGGTAAGAATTGTCCAGCCTCCTTTGATAGGACAACGTGTAGGGAAGGTGAATCTGGGATCTGGGTGAGGTGGAAGTGAAAACATCACCAGATGATCAAGTCAAAGTTCGAAGTAAACTTATTATCAAAGTACCTGTCACCATACACTGTCCCGAGGTTCGTTTCCTTGTGGGCATTCACAGTAAATACAAGAAACATAAAAGAACAGAGGACACAGAGTAGAGGGGGTGTCCTTTTAGAATGGAGGTGGGGAGGAGTTTCTGTAGACAGAGAGTGGTGAATCTGTGGAATTTGTTGCTATGGGCAGCTGTGAGGCCAAGTCTTTATGTATATTTAAGGCAGAGGTTGATAGATTCCTGAAGGGCATGAAGGGATACAGGGAGAAGGCAGGAGATTAGGGATGATAGGAAGCAGACTTGATGGACCAAATGGCCTAATTCTGCTCCTATATCTTCTGCTCTTATAATAATAGAATCAATGAAAGAAGGCACCCAACAGGATGGACAAACAACCGATGTGCAAAAGACAACAAACTGAGCAAATACAAAAGAGAGATAAATAAAAAAATATAATAAATATTGAGAACATAAGATGAAGAGTCCTTGAAAGTGAGTCCATAGGTTGTGGGGACAGTTCAGTGATGGGCAAGTGAAGTTATCCCCTCTGGTTCAAGAGCCTGATGGTTGAGGGGTGATAACTGTTCCTGAACCTTGTGGTGAGAGTCCTGAGACTCCTGTACTTTCTTCCTGATGGCAGCAGTGAGAAGAGAGCATGTCCTGGGTGGTGGGGATCTCTGATGATGCATGCTGCTTTGTCGACATCGCACCACGTAGATGTGCTCAATGGTGGAGACGGCTCTACCTGTGATGGACTGGGCCACCTCCATTACCTTCTGTAGGACTTTCCGTTCAAGGGCCAAACCATTGGGATTTCTGAAGTCAGACAGCAGGTTATCAGAGTTTTGTTTAGAGATACTATGTAGAGAGAAACCTTTCTCGTTGATAGAGGGATCGACAACAAGGAGATACTGAATGAAGTCGACTGGCTGCAGAGCTAACTGTGACAGGAGAGAAAGCTTTTACAGCGAGAGTAGTTAGGCTCCGGAATGCACTTTGAGGGATAGAATAGGAGTCAGATTCAATTCTAATGATCAAAAGGGAGCTGGATAAGTTTCTGAAAGGAAAGAACTTGCAGGGCAATGTGGAGAGGGAGGTAACTGAATTGCTCATAATTAGACCGTAAGACAAGGAGCAGAATTAGGCCATCTGGCCTGTCTAGTCTGCTCCACCATTTCATCATGGCTGATCCATTTCCCTCTCAGCTCCAGTCTCCTGCCTTCTCCCGTAATCCTTCATGCCCTGACTAATCAAGAATCTACCTATCAATCTCTGCCTTAAAAATACCCAGTGATTTATTCTCCACAGCCGCCTATTGCAATGAATTCCACAGATTCACCACTCTCTGGCTAAAGAAAATCCTCCATCTCCTTTCTAAATGGACGTCTCTCTATTTTGATGCTGTGTCCTCTAGTCCTAGACTTCCCCGCCAAAGAAAACATCCTCTCCATGTCCATTCTAATGAGGCCTTCCAACATTCGATAGGTCACCCCTCATTTTTCTGAATTCAGATCCATCAAGTGCCCCTTGTATGGTAACTCATTCATTCTTGTGGACCCCCTCTGAACCCTCTCCAATGTCAGCACATCCTTTCTCAGATCAGGGGTCAAATACCTGATGGGCCAAATTATCTGTAACAATTTTGAAACTCTATGAATGCACTTACTATGATTTAACTTTCCTTCTATAGGGTAACATAGGGAAGGGTGTCAAAGGTAAGTTTTTTTTTTACAGAAAGCGGTGGGTGTGTGGAGCCTGCGGCCTAGGGTGCTGGTAGAGGCAGATACATTAGGGACACTTGAGAAACTCTTAAATGGGTATGTGGGTGATGGAAAAATAGAGAGCTATGTAGAAGAGAAGTGTTAGATTAAAGAGCTGGCACAACATTGTGGGCAAAGGGCCTGTGTGGTGCTGTAATGTTTTATGTTCTACCTCTGCCTCTGACATTGACATCTCTGACAGTGTGTGGCTTATTCATTAATGCATTGGGAATAGCGGCCTATTGTCCTCGCTTGTATGAAGCTCACAGAGTTAACAGCGTACATGGAAGTAATAAATTCAGGAATTCATAGGGAAGCGAGAACAGAGCAGCAGGAAGATACAAGGGTAGTGGTGCAGTCCAAAGCACCACTAACGTGACAATAACAGAATAACGGAGCCAGGTAGACCGACGGTGTTTTATTGCTGTATTTTAATACATAACTTTTGTTCTGAATGCTAGTTTATTGTTTTTTCTCTCTCTGCGCATTGGGTGTTCGATGGTCTTGTTTAAAATAGGTTCTTTTAGGTTTCTTTGTTTTGAGGCTGCCTGTGAAGAGACGAATCTCGACGTTGTATACTTTGATAATAACGGCACTCACTTGCCCATCCATTGAGATGTTCCCACAATGATCTCGCTTTGATTCTTTATTTCATTATCTCATGTTCTTGTTATGTATTGCTATTCATTTCTATTTGAAGTTGCACAGTTTGTTGTCTTCTGCACTCTTGATAATCTTTCATTGATCCTGTTACTGTTACTATTCTATAGATTTGCTGAGTATGCCCACAAGAAGATGAATCTCAGGGTTGTATATGGTGACGTATATGTACTCTGATATAACATTTACTTTGAATTTTGAACTTTCTGATTCAGGTGAGAATGCTATTCATTGAACCACACGTACACAATAAATCCAAATTTTCCTTTCTTTCCTTTAATGAAAAGGAAAACTTCTTGCAGTGTATTTGAAAATAAAATTAAGGGGAATGGAAATATATTCTCCCATTAGGAGCGAGCTATACTGATCTATGGCATATTGTCAGGACAGTGTGGACTCAGCACACCCACTGTGTATCTTGGGCCAGATCCTGCTAACCTGGCTTCTGCACAAAGAATTTATTGCATAAAGTTCTGGTCACCCCACTATAGGAGGGATGTCAAGGCTTTGGAGAGGGTGCAGAAGAGGTTTACCAGGATGCTGCCTGGTTTAGAGGGCATGTGTGCTACCACGAGAGGCCGGATAAACTTGGGTTGTTTTCTCTGGAGCAGCGGAGGCTGAGGGGAGATCTGATAGAGGTTAACAAGATTATGAGAAGCAGAGATAGAGTGAATAGTGAGTTTCTGCTTCCCAGGGTAGAAATGTCTAACACTGGCGGGCATGCATTGAAGGTGAGTGAGAGTAGGTTCAAAGGGGATGTGAGGGGTAAGATTTTTTACCCAGGGAGGGGTGGATGCCTGGAATGCAGTGCCTGGTATAGTGGGGGAGGCAAATGTGTTAGAGGCTTTTAAGGGACGTTTAGATAGGCAAGTGGATGTAAGGAAGTTGGAGAGATATCGACATTGTATAGGTAGGAGGGAATAGTGTTTGGGTGTTTTTGATTTGCTTTTTAGCAGGCTTGGTGCAACATTGCGGGCCGAAGGGCCTGTTCCTGAGCTTTAGTGTTCTATGTCTAGGTTCTATGTTCTAAGTCACCCTGAAGCTCAGTGCAGTGACCCTCATCCTGATAGCCCACAACAGCACAGACTCCAGTGGAAACGTCCCAACAAACCACCCCACTTCTCATCCTCTGCCCAGTCTTGCCAACTGTTAAAGTTTTGGGAGAGTTTTAATAGATTTTAAATATTTAAACTGAAGTAAGTAATAAGAAAATTGAATTAATTATAAAAAAGATATAAAAAACTAAAGTTAATTAAAACATGTGTAATATTTATGAATAATTTTAAACATTAAACATCACGTTCCCTTTGTGTCATAGTCTGCGGCTCTACAATTTCAATCGAAACCATTGGTGTCTCCAATCCTATATTGTCCAGCCTGGCGCAGGATGCTGGAGGAGAGTCCCTCGTCTTCACCTTTGAGGTCCAGCATAAGAGTGAACTAAGAGATTCAACTTTCCAAATATGCCAGTAGGCAAAGAGTTGTCGCACATGACAGAATCTGTAGAGGTGCTTACTATTCATACCTAGCTCAGTGCAGGTGATTGCATTGGGGCCACTGGTATTAATCAGACAGATCCGCCCCCTTCAGCTTTCAAAGTGCCTCACTTATTCATTGTCTCTCCACTGCGAGATCATCTTGTGTGTGAGCTGTTAGTGCTCTATGCAAATCTAGTACTCCCCAGGGATAGCTGCACTCTCTGTGAACACTGGAGGACAACCCAGGTTCTCTTTGCCAGCTGGGCACTGCCAATGTGAAATTCAGGAGTTGTTATTTCTGAGTGTTTCTGGTGCTTGGGAGTGATGCTTGGAGAGGCTGCGCGTGACTTTATTGGTGCACAAGTGGATCCACCTCAGCTGGCTGCCTGCCTCAGTCCCCAGATTACAGCCATCTTGTTCTGATGAGTGTTAACCACGCTGAATAACAGCTGCATAATGCAGATAAAAGGCTTAATATAGAACCTGGGAATGGGCCTCGCATTAAATAGCTGACTCATTTTCCCAAAGTACACAGGCAAGTCATTGGTTCAGTCTTCAAAGTTCAAAGTAAATTTATTATCAAGGTACCATGTCACCGTATACAACCCTGAGACTCATTTTCTTGTGGGCAAACTCAATAAATCCAATAACCATAATAGAATCAATGGAAGACCGCACCAACAGGGCGGACAGCCAGCGTGCACAAGACAACAAACTGTGCAAATTAAAAAAGAAAGAAGAAGAAAAAAAGAAATAATACCTGCGATGGTCTGGGCTATATCCACTTGCTTTTGTAGGATTTTCTGTTCAAGGGCATTGGTGTTTCCACACCAGGCTGTGAAACAGCCAGCCAATGTCCTCCCCACACATCCATAGACATTTGTCAGAGTTTTAGTTGATATGCTGCAGTGCAGGGGGCTAAACACACAGCCTCGCGGTGCTCCTTCACTGATGGAGATTGTAGAGCCAGTTGAAGAAGGGGGCCCTGAGTCCAAGATTCAGGAGCTTAAAGGAGTTTTTTTGGGTACCGCAGTAGACCAGCAGTTGTTACAGCTCCAGGCGTTCCAGAGATCCGAGTTCAATTCCGACGCCGTCTGCAAGGAGCCTCTGTACATCCTCCCCACGTTTAGCTCAATGCTTCAGTTCCCTGCCACAGTCCAAAGACATAGCAGGTAGGTTAACTAGTCATTGTAAACTGTCCTGTGATTAGGCTAGGGTTAATCAGGGTTGTAAGGTTGCTGGGGTGGCGGGGCTCAAAGGGCTGGAAAGGCCCATGGTGCCATATCAGTAAATAAATAAATTGAAAGATGATCTTATTATAGTAGCTACTATGGTATTGAAGGATAAATAGTAATTGACAAATAGCATCATGATCTAAGAATTCTTATTGTTGAGATGATCCCAAAGCTAAATGGGCGATGATGTCCTCCACATGCACAAATTACAGACAGTACAGATTGTCCAGGAGGCTGTCACTGATGTAGACCATTGCCAGTCTCTCAAAGCACTTCAGGATGGTCCATATTATAGCTATCGGTCTAACACACTGGTTTTTCAAAGCAGCAAAGATTACTCCTACCTATTATGCCAGTAACCTTGTAGATTATGAACACCTCTAACAAGACCACCTCTATATCTTTAATCGACTCTGCTCCAATGAGGAAAAACAGTAAATACTTTGTTTTTTGTTTTGAAAAGTTCCAGAGCAGAGAATGTGTTCTGGGGAAGGACACTGACATCCCGTCAGCAGAGTGGCAGAAGTGGAGGGAAAGGTACAGATGTAACTATCCAAAAGGGACAGGCTGCTTCTAATTAATCTTGTAGCCATCCATACTCTGTGCAGTCATGCACAGTTGTTACCTAGCAACAGAGGCACCATATTTCCAGGCTAATCATCTGCTGAAATATTGAACAACTATCTGAGGCGAATTGGGTGGTAATTTGCAACTGCCTTCCACAATCAATTCACAGTAACAGGGCAGGGCGGATATTGGCGGGCTTCAATTAAATAGGCCCCTCTTCTCCTCTGAGAGGATCACAACCTTGCCGTGGGGTTTGGAGGTCTGCGTGCCTCGATGACCCGGAGAGCTATGTTGGCTGGAGTCAGGGCTTCAGAAACGAGAGGAAATCTGCAGGTGCTGGAAATCCAAGCAATAGACACAACGTGCTGGAGGAACTCAGCAGGTCAGGCAGCGGCTATGGAAAAGAGTCCTGATGAAGGGTCTCGGCCCGAAACGTTAACTGCTTACTCTTTTCCATTGATGCTGCCTGGCCTGCAGAGTTCCTCCAGCATTTTGTGTCTGTTGCTTGGACTCAGGGCTGTATGCTTCGGCTGTCAGTAAGGTCACCCATGCCAAACAGGTCAAAGGGTAGAGACAAGACAAAGAGCGGTCCACCGGTCCTCCAGGGTCAGGGGTTCAGCTCAGGGGTAACAACCCTGACTGGTCAGACAAAAGTGTTACTGAAACAGCAGTGAACAATCCTTCTACATCTGAGTGTGACAGTATTCCTGAGTCTCTGCCCGGGACTTGCATGACTGACGGTGGTGAAAACTGATCTACTGACACAATGAAGGAAGCCCTGAGCACCACCAGAAATGGAGGACCTTCATTGCTGTCCTAAACACCAGTCGCGTAACAGGTAGCAAGTAAGGATTCCATTTTAGGCTGTCTGTTTTCCAGATTACTTCTTGTATTTAACAATGAGAGTAAGGTAAGAGAGTGGATAGAACTGATTGTGGAAAACTAGAGCTAATTTAATGATAGCCACCACAAATTATACCTTTGCCTTTGCAGTGTATAATTGAAGAAAATTGCCAGCTATTTTAAAGGCTAGCAATCAGAAAGATGTGCCAGAGTTTTCTGTTTTCCAGATTACTTCTTGTATCTAACAATGAGAGTAAACCTACCTATGTATACGTACATAGAGCCAGATTCTTAGGCCTTAGAATTGTTGGTGACTTGTTTGAGAAGTTTTCTGTTGGCAATAACTCACCTCAGGAGTCTGAAGTACAGGAGAGGCCCAAAACTTGGAAGGCTGGATATTAGGGTGGAGAAGACTCTGGGCAGAGGTTCACCCGACCCACTGACAAAGGGTTCATATAGTCCTGAGATGCAGGGATTTAATTTGGCATTGGGTGACTGGGTCTGGGGGAAAAGTGCGGGTGCCTGACACAACACCAAGGAGCAGTGAGCTCACAAGATACCCAAGCAACGATGACCCATTGTGATGTTTAGTTGTGATTGCACCTCGGGTAAAGCCCTCCCCACTGTTGAGTTCATCTACATGAAACGCTGTTGTAGGAAAGCAGTATCCATCAGAAGGGATGCTCCACCACCCAGGTCATGCTCTCTTCTCACTGCTACCATCAGGAAGAAGGTACAGGAGCCTCAGAACGCATGTCACCAGGTTCAGGAGCAGTTATCACCCTTCAACCATCAGGCTCTTGAACCAAAGGGGATAACTTAACTTGTCCCATCATTAAAATGTTCCCACACCAATGGACTTTCAAGGACTCTCCATTGGATGTTCTCGATATTGGTTATTTACTTATTATTATTATTTCTTTCTTTTTGCATTTGTACAGTTTGTTGTCTTCTGCACACTGGTTGAACACTCAAGTTATGTGGTCTTTCATTGATTCTGTTACGGTTATTATTCTATGGATTTATTGAATATGCCCACAGGAAGATGAGTCTAAAGGTTGTATATGATGATATATATGTACTTTGGTCATAAATTTACTTGGAGCTTGAACTTTGTTGGTGTATGTGACTGAGCCCAAGGGCAGCCCAGGCCACTGTGATGTAATAGAACTTAACTTCGCATTCGCTTCCGAGGACCCCGCCTCACGTTTATTAGGGAGGGTTGGTCAAAGAAATGGGTCTTTTCATCAATGAGAACCATCTTGAACTGGGGAGGGAGTTTCAGAGCCGGTTAAAGGGTCTTTCCTCGGAGAGGACCACAAACTTGTCGTGGCTTGGAGGTTTGCGAGCCACGATGACCTGGAGAGCTCTACTGCCTGGAGTCAGGGCTTCATGTTTTGGTCCTTGGCAGGGTCACCCATGCCAAACAGGTCAAAGGGGAGAGGTCAGACTAAGAGTGGTCCAGGAGTTCAACTCAGGGTTAGCAACCCTGACTGGTAAATCAAAACTGTTACGGAAAGAGCAATGAAGAACCTTCGCACATCTGAGCGGCCAAGGACAGGCAGAGACGGTGGAGCTCCATTGATGTCCTAAACACCAGCAGCATGATGGGCAGTAAGTAAGTTAGTTAAGGGATTTTTAATTTTGGAGGGGATGATGCCGGAGTCTCGGAGGATGCTGAAGCTGCAGACCATCTAGGCCTAAGGTAAGAGAGTGGATTGAACTGATTGTGGAAAAGTAGAGCTAATTTAATGATTGTGGTAAACTATGTGTATACCTGTCTGGACACGCCCCTCTGCTGACTGCTCCTGTGGCTCCTCCCACAGACCCCTGTATAAAGGCGATTGGAGGCACTGCTCCTCCCTCAGTCTCCGAGATGTTGTGGTCACTTTTGCAGCCAATAAAAGCCTATTGTTCGTCTCCCGTCTCCGAGAGTTATTGATGGTGCATCAATGATAGCCACCACAAATTATACCTTTGCCTTTGCAGTGTATAATTAAAGAAAATTGCTGGCTATTTTAAAGGTTAGCAATCAGAAAGATGTGCCAGAGTTAGTGGAGAACATATCTAAGGAATAGAAACAGGAGTAGGCTATTTGGCCCTTGCCCCTCTCCTGGTTTCACCTAGACCTGCCCCCTCCCCACACCTTCTTATTCTATCCTCTTCCCCCTTCCTTTCCAGTCCTGATGAAGGGTCTCGGCCCAAAACATCAACTGCTTATTCCCCTCCAGAGACGCTGCCCTGACCTGCTGAGCTCCTCCAGCACATTGTGTATGTAGCATTAGGCCATTTGGCCCTTCAAGTCTGCTGCATGCTCATCAGGATTATCACCGACAATACCTTTCTGCAGTAACATAGACAGTATCTCTTGATTCTCATTATATTTATAAATAAAATCTACTGATCTCCAAAGTCAGTGGTGAGATAGAGCAGGGTCAGTATTCATATCGGACCTGATGTTGTGTTTTTCAAGGGTATCTCTCGGGGGAAGAATGCAGGCGAGAAATGGGAGAGGGCATAAGGTGTACTCTTTGTGGATTTGATGCAGTGTCTCAGGAACGGGAAGAGAAGCTTCTGCAGAAATGCTTCTGCCTCCAACTGAACAGATGAGAGAGAGTTATCCAGTTCAGAGTGACAGCAACTGGGCGATAAAGGAAAGGAACAGGTTTCAGAGGCGGCAGAGAGACTGAGAAAGATCAGTTTACTGCGGTCACTCACAAAGGATGCTGGTTGATGACCGTTAAGGGCTTGTTTGGATTTCAAGGATAGGTAATTATGATTGTGCAGTTTCAGATACTCAGGACAGAGAGGCACAAAGCGGGAGAATAGAAATGTATAGAATAGATGGGAGAGCAGAATCTGAATCAGGTTTAATATCACCGACATATGTCGTGAAATTTGTTGCTTTGCGGCAATACGTGATAAAAACTATAAATTACAACAAGGAGTAAATGTAAGAAATTAATCAAATAAGTAATGTTAACAGAGAGAAAAAATGAGGTGAGGTAGTGTTAATGGGTTTAATGTCCATTCAGAAATCAGATGGCAGAGGGGAAGAAGCTGTTTCTGAATTGCTGAGTGTGTGCCTTCAGGCTCCTGTACCTCCTCCCTGATGGTAGCAATGAGAAGAAGGCATGTCCTGGGTGGTGGGAGTCCTTAATGATGGATGCCGCCTTTTTGAGGCATCGCCTTTGTTGTGTATTTCAGTAACCTTGTAAATTTGTTGTTGATTGTTTGCTTGTTTAAATAATTCATTACAGGTTATATGTAAAAATAAATGAACTCCATATGTCGTGATACAACCATGTGATATGTACATGCCTCGCTCTAACTAAGACTCTCATTGTTTTCCTTTGAATTAGTTTAATGTTTTGAAGTCACAAAATGAAACAGCCTTTTGAAGGTGTCTCAGTGCTGGGGAGGCTAGTGTCCTTGATGGAGCTGGCAGAGTTTATAACTTTTTGCAACTTTTTCTGATCCTGTGCGGTGGCCGTCGATGAGGACTGGTGTGTATTCCCTTGGTTCCCCCTACCTGAAGTCCACAATCAATTCCCTGGTTATACTTACATTGTGGTTGTGGCTGCAACACCGCTCAACCTGCTGATCTATCTCACTCCTGTACACCTTCTCGTCACCATCTGAAATTCCGCCAACAATAGCTGTGTCATTGGCAAATTTATAGACGGTGTTTCGATCTGATTGGTGAGTTGATCTGTGTAAACAGTAGGCAAGGCAAAATTGTCATGGTACATATGACAATAATAAACCAATACCAATAGCTATGGTGTGAAGGTTTAGTAATTGTAATAAGCAGTTTTTTTGCTTTATTTCTGCAAACTGTTCACACCTTTCAGTATCAGTTTACTATTGTCAGTACCTGTCAGATCTTCCCAAATAATGAAAGTGGTTGTCCCATATCTCAGAAAGGATGTGTTGTCATTGGAGAGGGTCCAGGGGTTCATGGGGATGATTCCGGGAATGAAGGGGTTAACATATGAGGAGCATTTGGCAGCTTTGGGCCTGTACTCACTGGAATTTAGAAGAATATGGGGGAGGGGGGCGATCTCGTTGAAACTTACCAAATGTTGAAAGGACTGGATAGGGTGGGTGTGGAGGGGATGTTTCCTATGGTGGGGGTATCCAGAACTAGAGGGCACAGCCTCAAAATTGAGGGGCAACCCTCTAGAACAGGTAAGGCGGAATTGTTTTAGCCAGAGTGTATTGAATCTGTGGAGTGCTCTGCCACAGATAGCTGTGGAGGCCAAGTCTGTGGATATGTTTAAGTTGGAAGTTGATGGTTTCCTGATCGGTTTGGGCATCAAAGGATATGGCGAGAAGGCAGGTGTATGGGGTTGAGAAAGCTAGGATCAGCCATGATGGAATGGCAGAGCAGACACAATGGGCTGAATGGCCTAATTCTGCTCCTATCTGTTATGGTCTTATGGGCCATCGTATCTGATGATGAGAGGAAACCTGTGTGGAAGAATTTTTAAGGTGGAAAATCTGTTGCACTGGGATGGTTCCACTCTCTTGACCTTGGATATCCTGGTCCAGCAGTATGAACAGCCTGCCTTGGTTGCAGTGACATCTTCTGTGAGTTGTCATGGTCTTCGGTCTCCATGGACTGCTGCACAACCATCTTCCTGGCCATTGGACCTCTCTGGAAATCTCATCCGCCCAGTCCGCACGTCCCTGTCTCACTGGGGTCTGAGGCCACCGACTACCCTCACCTGGTTTAGCCCACCTGTTGGAGCGGTGTACCGGGGTGTGGCCACTGTTAGCATGCAAATGGCTACTTGGAGCCACGGGTGAGAGCTGAGTGTCCGGCGGGGACCAAAGATGAGCGAGCTGCCCCAGAATGGACACAACAAGCCCCTTCACCAGCGTGTTACCCCTCCCTGGACACCCCATCCACCCCAACTTTAGTGTACATCTCTGGTTATTCTCATTGTTGCTTGTTGTTAATACTATAAATATGAGGTAAAAGATTTCTATTGGACCCACAACCAGATAAGTACTACCTATATCACTAAGAGAAGAAATGGAAAAAGCCAGAGGTTCAAAGTTCAAAGTACATTTATAATCAAAGTATGCATACGGTTTATACCTTGAGGTTTGCCTTCTTGCAAGCAGCCACAAAACAAAGAAATAGAATAGGACCCATTTAAAAACCCCTCACAACAAAGACCCAATGTGTGGAAAAAGAACAAAAACAAATTGTAAATAATAAAAACTATACAAATAACATAAACCACAGAGTTCCCGGAAGTGAGGACACAGCCACTGAGCCGCTGAGGTGAGCAAAGCCCGTCCAGGAGCTCGACGGCTGCTGCGGAATCAGTTTGGAGTCAGATTGATCAAATTGTGTATGCGGTTAAAAAAAGGACAAAAATACAAGGGACATGAACTGCAGAGTCCACAGCTGTGGGGTGTGTTCGGCGCTGAGGTAAGCCCCTCCAGTAGCCCGATGTCTGCAGGAAGCAGTCGTTCCTGATCCCAGCCGCGTGGGACCCGTGATTCCCGCATCTTCCACGCTCCGACAGCAGCGAGAGGGAGGGAGACCCGTCAAACGCAGGCAGACGGGGCTGCAACACCCTGCTCGTTTTGCGCTCTCGTCCTCGAGGAGTTTAATTTTGCTCGGCGCAGGGGACTGGAGCCAGCCTTGGGTTTCTGTTTTGCCATTAGGAATCGACGTAGTGTTACCCCCCCACCCCCACCGGCGACTCTCTGCTTCCATCCACGCTGAATCACCCAGGAGATTACAGAGGCACCAGATCATTTAGTCAGCTCAAAGACACATCCTGAAAGGGAAATTACTGGCTGCAATCAATTGCAGTTCAAAAGTATATAAGACCATAAAACATACGAGCAGAATCAGGCCATTTCAGTGTTTCATTGTGGCTGATCCATTTCCCTCTAAACCCCATTCTCCTGCCTTCTCCCCTTAATCATACACATCCTGACAAATCAAGAACCTATCAACCTCCACCTTAAATACACACAGTGACCTGGCCTCCACAGCCTTTTGTGGCAATGAATTCCACAGATTCACCATTCTCCGGCTAAAGAAACTCCTTCTCACCTCTGTTCTAAAAGGACATCCTCCTATACTGAGGTGATGCTCACTTGTCCAAGATTCCCTCACCTAAAGAAACGTTTCTTCACATCCACTCTATCTAGGCCGATAGGTTTTAATGAGATTTTCTCCCTCATTCTTTTTAATTCCAGTGAATACAGGCCCAGAGCCTTCAGTCGCTGCTCATACGATAACCCTTTCATTCCTGGAATAATTTTCATGAACCTGCTCTGAACTCTCTCCAATGTCAGCACATCCCTTCTTAGAAAAGGGGCCCAGTGCTTTATAACGTCTCAACATTACATCCATACTTTTATATTCTAGTCCTCCTGAAATGAATGTCTTCCTCACCACTGATTCAACCTGCAAATTAACCTTTAGGGAATCGTGCACGAGGACTCCCAAATCCCTTTGCAACTTGGAGTTTGAATTTTCTCCCCATTTAGAAAATAGTCTTTGCTTTTATTCCTTCTACTAAAGTGCATGACCACACACTTCTGACACAATATTCCATCTGCCACCTCCTTGCCTATTCTCCTCATCTGTCTAAGTCCTTCTGCAGCCTCTGTGCTACCTCAACACTACCTGCCCCTCCATCTACCTTCATATCATCTGCAAACTTAGCCACAAAACCATCAACTTTATCATCCAAATCGTTGACATACAGGACAACATTAAAAAAAATCAATCCCAACATAAACTCCTGTGGAACACCACTAGTCACTAGCAGGCAATCCCTTTATTCTCACTCTTTTCCTCCCGAAAATCAGCCAATGCTCTATCCAGGTTAGGATGTTTCCTGTAATACCCTGGGCTCTTATGTCGTTTAGCAGCCTCATGTGCGGCAGCTTGTCAAAGGCCTTCTGAAACTCCAAGTATCAACAACCACTGATTCTCCTTTGACTATTCTGCTTGCTATTTCTTCAAAGGATTCTAGCAGAGTTTTCAGGCCAGATTTTCCCTTAAGGAAACCATGCTGATCTTTTTTCAGTGGCCTATTTTGTCACGTGCCTCCAAGTACCCCAGAACCACATCCTTAACAATCAACTCCAACATCTTCCTAACCGCTGAGGCCAGGCTAACTAGCGTGTAATTTCCTTTCTTCTCCCTCCCTCCCTCCTTGAAGAGCGGAGTGACATTTTCAATTTTCCAGTCTCCTAGAATCATGCCAGAATCTATTGATTCTTGAAAGATCATTACGAATGTCTGCACAATCTTTTCTGCTAACTCTTTTAGAGCAATACATACAAGCAGGTCGGGCAGCATCTCTGGAAATGACTGAACAGTTGATGTTTCTTGCCAAGACCCGTCTTCAGGACTGAAAAGGAAGAGAGAAGATGCCAGAATAAAAAGGTGAGGGGAGGGGAAGGAGCCTATCTGGAAGATGGTAGGATAAACCAGGTGGGTAGGAAAGGAAAAGCGATGGAGAGAAGGCAGTCTGATAGGAGAGGAGAGTGGACTATAGGAGAAAAGGACAGAAGAGGGGACACAGGGGGAGGTGATAAGCAGGTGAGAAAGGGTAAGAGGCCAGAGTGCAGAATAGAAGAGGGGAGAGAGAGGAAAAAATAGTTTTTTACCTTTGGTGAACTACATATACCTTACATATACCTGTCTGGACATGCCCCCCACCCCGCTGACTGCTCCTGTGGCTCCTCCCACTGACCGTGGCTCCTCTCACGGACCCCGGTATAAAGGCAATTGGGGACTCCGCCCCGGCCTCAGTCTCCAGGATGCAGTGTGGTGGTCAATTGCTGCTTGTTCTTTCTTCCAGCCAATAAAAGCCTATATCTCACCTCACGTCTCCAAGAGTTATTGATGGTGCATCATTACCGGAAGGAGAAATTGATATTTATGTCATCAGGTTGGAGGCCGCACAGATGGAATAAAAGGTGTTGCTCCCCCACCCTGAGCATAGCCTCATCTTGGCACAAGAGGAGTCCTTGGACAGACATGTCAGAACAGGAACCTCTTTTATAACCCTGAGGTCCAGGTGACTTATCTACCTTCGGACCTTTCAGTTTCCCAAGAACCATCTCCCTTCTCCCCCATGACACTCTTGAACTTCCAGCGTACTGCTAGTGTCTTCCTCAGTGAACTCTGATGCAAAACACGTATTTAGCTCGTCTACAATTTCCTTGTCCCCCATTACTACCTCTCCAGCGTCAGTTTCCAGCGGTCTGATATCTACTCTCACCTTTCTTTTACTCTTTATATATCTGAATAAAACCTTTGGTATCATCTTTGATATTATTCTTATTTCATTTTCCACCCCCTTTATTTTTTTCAGTTGGCTTCTGTTAGTTTTTAAAAAAAAATTCCCAATCTTCTAACTTCCCACTAATATTTTGCTCTATTACATGCCTGCTCTTTTGATTTTATGTTAGTTTTGATTTCCCTTGTCAGCTACGGTTGTGTCATGCTGCCTTTAGAGAACTTCCTCTTCTTTGGAATGTATTTATCCTGCACCTTCCCAATTGCTTCCAGAAGCTTCAGTCATTGCTGCTCTGCCGTCACCCCTGCTAGTGCCCCCTTCCAATCAACTTCGTCCCACCGCCTCTCTCGTGGCTCTCTAATTCTCTTTACTTCACTGTAATATTGATACATCTGACTTCAGCTTTTCCCTTTCAAACTGCAGGCTGAATTCTATCACATTAGGATTATTGTTACCTAAGGGCTCCCATTACCTTAAGCTCCTTAATAATATCCAGTTCATTACAGAACACCCAATCAAAGATTGCTGATCCTCCAGCAGGCTCAACTACAAGCTGCTCCAAAAAGTCACTTGGAGGCATTCCACAAATTCTCTCCAGCATCAACTTGACTTTCCAAATCAATCTGCATTTTTTGGCATGTGGTAATTTGTAGACCACATCCTGGCTGCTGTTTAGAGGCCTGTAAATAAATCCCAATCAGGGTCTTCTTACCCTTGCAGTTAACTCTTAACTCTATCCACAAGGATTCTGCATTTTCCGATCCTGTGTCTCTTCTTTCTAAAGATTTGATTTCATTTGTTACCAGCAGAGCCACTTCTTCCCCTCCTCTGCCTACCAGCCTGTCCTTTTGATAGATTGTGTATCCTGGGATATTAAGCTCCCAACTACAATCATCTTTCAGCCATGACCCCGTGATACCCACAATGTCACACCTGCCAATCTCTAACAGCGCTACAAGATAATCTACGGTACCTTATTTTGTATACTGCATGCATTCAAATATAACACCTTCAGTCCTGTATTTAGAATTTTGTCCTCCTGTTACACTGCAACCCATCCCACTGTCTCCAATTTTGCCCCATCATCGGCCTGTCCTTTCTTGGCAGTCTCACTGCACACTACCTCTGCTCCCTGTCCTCAGTCCAACCACTCCGGATCCCATCCCCCTGCCAAATTGATTTAAACCCTCCCCAACAGGCTCTAGCAAACCTGCTATTGGTCCCCCTTGGGTTCAGGTATAGCCCATCCCCAGAAGAGATCCCAATGATCCATAAATCTGGAGCCCAGCCCCCAGCACCAGTTCCTCAGCCACACATCCTATTCTTGCCCTCACTGGTGCATGGCGCAGGCAGCAGTCCAGAGGTTATAACTTTGGAGATTCTGGTTTTCAGCTTTTTACCGAACTCTCTAAATTCTCTCTTTATGATCTCCTCACTTTTCCTTCCTGTGTCATTGGTACGAAGAGGTTTCAAAGGTACATTTCGTGTCAGAGAAATGTACACACTGTACATCTGGAAAATCATTTTCTTCACAAACCTCCACAAGAACAGAGGGGTTCCCCAAAGAACGAACGACAGTTAAACGCTAGAATCCCAAAGCCACCCCCAGCTCCCCCACCCCGCATAAGCAGCAGCAGAGCAACAAACCCCCCCCACCCCCCGAGATGACCAACTGCTCATCCTGTCCCCTTTAGAATGTCATCAACATGATTGGAGATGTCCCTGACCCTGACACCTGGCAGGTAACACATCAGCTCCATCATGACCACAGACGCTCCTATCTACTCCTCCAACTACGGTATCTCCTGTCACCGCTGCCTTCCTCCTCGGCCCCCTCCATTCTGAGCACAGAGGCCCCCTGTATTTGGAAGAGGAGTACCTAGCCGTTTTGTGAGCTGTCTGCAGGATGTTGCTGTTGGTCATTGGCACCGTCGTCCCCAGCAACACAGGACGAGAATCAACTGAACGGAAGTGTGACACAACTGCAGCTCACCTTTGGGTTTCGGCAGCGAGCAACCGAAAAGCCATTGAGTATCTTATGGCAACAGCATTGCCGTGGGAACTAACAGAAGATCGAAAAATTGCACTTAAGTGCAAGTAACAGCAGCTACTCTCTCCATGGCAACACACAGTAAAAGGGCAACAGGTTTATCTTCGCGCTGTTGTAGGCATCCATCAATCCATCACAATAGGAATTACGTAACGTGTACAACTCCTACCCGATGGCAGCAGCGAGAAGAGAGCATGTCCTGGAAGGTGGTGGGGGGTGGGGGTTGATGATGGTTGCTGCTTTCCTACAATGGCGTTTCATGTAGACGTGCTGGAATAACCACAGAAGAGAAGTTTTCTCACATGATTGAAGGTGCGATTCCAGAGTCTGAAGGTGAAAACCAGGACACAAGGAGTTGAAGGGAATAGAATCAAAAGGGAGAGGCAGCCAGCTGACAGAAAATAATGAGCAGAGTGACTGATCTGATGGTCAGGATGTTGACGCCGGGTGCCGAGAGTTCTGTGCCGAGAATAATTTCATTGTTTCATTTCTATAATGTTCAAAGTCCAAAGTAAACTTATTATCAAAGTACACGTATGTCACCATATATGACCCTGAGATTCATTTTCTTGTGGGCATACACAATAAACCTATAGAATATCAGTCATAACAGAATCAAAAAAAGACCACACCAACTTGGGTGTTCAACTGGAGCGCAGCAGACAGCAAACTATACAAGTACAAAAGAAGAAATAATAATAACAAATAAATAAGCAATAAATATTGAGAATAGGAGATGAAGACTCCTTGAAACTGAGTCCATAACGCTGTTCTTTGCGACATTGGCGTGAGGTAGGTTATGGTCCTTTTAGAAAATGAGGGAACTTGTCAACCCCTTTAAGAACAAGCAAGCGTTTTCTTGCATTTAAGGCTCAATGGCATTCAGTGGCACTTTTAGCTTCATGATTCTCCTCTGGGAAGCAGAATTAATGAATAGGCATGTCCCACTCAAATGGGTTAGTGCTCAGACATGATTCACGGTGCACAATTAACACTCGGACAGAGGCAATGCTCAGTCACTTCATCAGTGAGGTTAAATCTTTGGCATCAGTCACTCAACTGAATTAATGCCCATTCATTTCTCCGGCAGGATTAATGCTCTGGCAACTCTCAGCTAACAATTAATGTTCATACATCTATAATGCAATATGATCAGTAATCAGGCATGCATGCACTTGTTTAAACTACAGTCACAGAGATGAAGTTGTCATGCTATTGAAAATACAACCTGCTTGAAATTCTCTTTAACCTTCACTCCAATACATACATATATATATATTCATATAAGAGGAACCAGTTCTCTGTCCGTGGTTGGCTGTGGTTGGTGGAGCTGATAATCCCCCCCAGCCACAAGGGGAGGTAAGACACACTGCGTCGGGTAGAGGAAGACGATTAGTGGGTCATCGCAGCCACACATTTCTGTCTGTATGAATGCAAGCTGCTTTCGGAGGGATAGTTACTCAGCAAGGCTCTGACTGCAGGCAGCTCTGTACAAACGCTCACACTGTAAGTGTACATTTTCTCTCTCCCTTTGTCTGGCAAGGAAGAAAACACAACGAGAGTGTCAAAGCTTCGATGTGGGTTAGTCAGTCACCCGTTGTACCGGTGCACCTGCCAATTACATTTTTGCATGAAAACAGTTTTTATTCTGCTCTGTAATGTTGACACGTTTGACTCGAGCTATGCAATTGATGTATTTGGCACTTTATGTGCAGAATGTACAATCTGTATTTAAAGGATGGTATCAATCTTACGAGCGAAAGGAGCTTTTAACTGTAGTTGGGGGCGGTGGGCTGGTAGGGTGGGAGGGAGTTCGCGTTTGAGCTGGCATGTTAGGTACTTGGTAATGTTTAAGTCCAGTTACCTACTTGATGAAGCTCAGACAGAACACAAATCACACGCAGTCATTCAATGAAAGTCACCTTATGGATCACAGAGGGTAATTCGCTAGATCAAGGGCCAGATCACGATCAGACAGCTTTACATGATAATCCATGTAAATCCATTCAGTGGCTCACAGTGTGAGTTACTGGGTTCAGATTCGCTCAAGGACCATTCCCCTACCTAACGAATAACCGCATTTCAGCATTACTGTGAAAGGCACGAGATAACTTCACTCAACATCACTGAACTGTTCCCACCACCTTTGGACTCACTTTCAGGACTCTTCATCTCATGTTATTGCTTATTTATTATTATTATTATTATTTTATTTTTCTCAGCTCAAGCTTTTAAAACCTGAGGTACGGGCATAGCCAAGCACACCCATTTCTCAATTGCTAGGAACTTTAGGACAATTCTTGTGGTTGTTGTTATTATTATTATTATTATTATCATTTTCTTTTTGTTACCTTTTGTAGATTGGTTGTTTGCCCGTCTGGTAGGGTGTGGTTTTTCATTGATTCTATCATTTTTTTGTATTTATTGTGAATGTTTGCAAGTAAACAAATCTCAGGGGAGCTTTGGGTGACATACACAGCTTGTCCTTTAATAATAAATTTACTCTGAACTTCGACAATAGGAACGTCCACCGTGTTGAAAGAACGATTAAGCAACCGTGACACTTGCAGCCTCTGTGCCCGGATGAGAGTTTGATTATTTACAACCTACTTATACGTTGGCAAAGTTACAGGGTAAGGCATACAGTAACAGTCCCACACGCCAGAGATGCGCTCTCTGGTCAGCTAACAGTTTACTGCAAGTAAGTGGTTGACAGGAGAACTGGGAGGTTTAGATGGGCAGGTGAGAGAGAACAAGATTTCAGGAAAATAAGTGGACGTTGGTTCTAAACACAAGAAAGTCTGCAGATGCTGGAAATCCAAAGCAACACACACACAAAATGCTGGAGGAACTCAGCAAGTCAGGCAGCATCTATGGAAAAGAATAAACAGTTGACGTTTCAAACTGAGACCCTTCTTCATTCATGTCTATTCATTTCCATAGGTGTCAGTGACCTGCTGAGATCCTGCAGCATTTTGTGGGTGTTGCTTTGAAGGAATGGTCTGGCAGCTTGCATACAAAACTGTGCAGAAGTGTTAAGTACAGCGTATATAGCTAGGGTGACTAAAGACTTTTCAGAATCAGAATCAGAATTGCACATTACTGTAGTAATTTTATGTATTACACTACTGCTACTGCAAAAAGAAAACAAATTTCATGATGTATATGGGTGACGATAAACCTGATTCTGATATGGGTCTCTATTGTGGACTGAGAGTGGGAAAGGGGCAGGGAGAGGGGAATCATGGTTGGGAAAAGGGGAAGGGAGAGGGATGGGAGAAATGTGCTGGTGAAGGGAGCGAAGTTTTGGTAGGATTGTGTAAAATCCTGTCCTAGTTTCTGGTTGGATCAATGTAAGGCACTGACATGTGTGCACAGGAACACACATTTAACACAGGCTCTCAAATGTACAAGACATGTTCTCTTCTCACTGCTGCCATCAGGGTGAGGGCTCACATCACCAGGTTCAGAAACAGTTACTACCCCTCAACCATCAGGCTCTTGAACCAAAGGGGATAACTTCACTCAACTTCACTTGCCCATCATTGAAATGTTCTCACAATCTATAGACCCACTTTTAAGGACTCTTTATCTCATGTTCTCAATATTAATTGCTTATTTATTTATCATTATTATTGAATTTGCTCTTTTTGTTGTCTTCTGCACATTGGTTGAACCCGTAGTAGGGCAGTCTTTCATTGATTCTGTTATGGTTATTATTCGATAGATTTATTGAGTGCACCAACAAAAAACTGTTTCACAGGGTTGTATATGCACTTTGATAATAAATTTAATTTGAACTTTGAACATCTATTCACAGATAATACGCATAATTATACAAAGACCACAAAATACATGTAAATTGTGGAACCTGCACCATATAGCTATTCTGTGGGAGTTAAACTAGAATCATAGAAGTGTTGTGGCACAGACGATTACCAATGAGCTTCACAGGTCTGTGCCAAAAGGTCATGCCATCAAGACCAGCTTCAGGTGGAGTCATACCCAGAGAGATCAGATGGTAAGCCAAGCTCCCCCTGCCCCCAGCCCACTAACACAATGCGGCTCAGCTTGAATTCTGAACACTGACTCCCAAAATGTTCCACTACCACACTGGTCATCTCAAAGAAGCGAAAAATCAAAAACAAAAGAGCCGCAGATGCTGGGAACAGAGATTTGGCATGTCAACAAATACACTCAAAAACTTTAATACATGTACCGTGGAGAGCATTCTGACAGGCTGCATCACTGTCTGGTATGGAGGGGCTACTGCACAGGACCGAATGAAGCTGCAGAAGGTTGTAAATCTAGTCAGCTCCATTTTGGGCACTAGCCTACAATGTACCCAGGACATCTTCAGGGTGCAGTGTCTCCAAAAGGCAGCATCCATTATTAAGGACTACACCCAGGACATGCCCTTTTCTCACTGTTACTGTCAGGGAGGAGGTACAGAAGCCTGAAGGCACACACTCAGCGATTCAGGAACAGCTTCTTCCCCTCTGCCATCTGATTCCTAAATTGAATCTTTGGACACTACCTCACTTTTTTTAATATACTGTATTTCTGTTTTTGCACTTTTAAAAGATCTATTCAATATACGTAATTGATTTACTTGTTTATTTATTATTGTTATTTTTTATTTTATTTATTATTATTTTTTCCCCTGCTAGATTATGTATTGCATTGAACTGCTGCTGCTCAGTAAAGCAAATTTCACGTCCCATGCCGGTGATAATAAACCTGATTCTGATTCTGATTCTGAACAGCGTTAACGATTCAGGTTGGAGGATTCGAAAAGCGAACTACGGTATGTTTCTCTTCTCCACAGATGTGGCCTGGTCCGCTGAACATATCCGGCGTTTGCCTTATTCGCTTCGGTTATCTCAGGGGCTCTCAATGAAATTTCCACTTTCGTTATTTCAGAGCCATCTTCGCAGCCACACAGAGAATCCAGACATACAAAAGCTTGCTGTGTGCAAACTTGTGGCCCCAAGGAGCTGGAGACCTGCATCCATCAGTCTGGTTGTGACTCTGACCAGAGGTGAAAGGTTATCTCCTAGCAATATCATATTCCAATCCAAGCTTATTTTAACCCAATAAATTGCACTGAGTACTTTAGTATTGAAAGCAGAAAATCACAGAGCATATGAAAGGGAATAAATAACTGTATTTTATTCCAATACAATAGGATGTTCTCCCGGGTAAGGTGTAACTAAGGAACAATTTATAGAGCTGAATGTCGGATTGGAGCTACTGTTTCCTTTGAGAACTTGCTACTGGTTGCCATGGGGACCAGAGCCTGCTTGTAATTCAATATATGAAATATGATGATTATTATAAGCATTGATTAGTGGACACTTAACTCAGTGCAATCACGATTGTCAGCGCTCTGGAACAAAAAGCAAGAGTTAGTGACAGTAACCAAGTAACTAACAGATTATTGGAAAATCAAAATAAGGAAGTCTACCATGCTTAGACATCCAGCCATTATGTGGCTCCAGACCCTTCCCTGCGCTGAGCTCTTAAATGCCCTCTAAAAACTCTGAGCCAGCCACAGTTTAGGGGGTAATTAAGGATGGGCGATCGATGCTGATTTTGCCGGCAACATCCACATTCTGTGACCGTGGGCTATGAATTCCAATGGGAGATAGAAAAGGCTTGTAAAAAGGGAAATATTGTGTTAGTCATGGGCGATTTTGATATGCAGGTAGACTGGGAAAACCAGCTTGATGCTGGTTCCCAAGAGAGGGAATTTGTAGAATGCCAATGAGATGTTCTTTTAGAGCAGCCTATGGTTGAGCCCACTAGGGGAACAGTAATCCTGGACTAGGTGTTAGGTATGACCTAGATTTGATTAGGGAGCTTAAGGCAAAGGAACCCTTAGGAGGTAGTGGTCAAAATATGATAGAATTCACCCTGCAGTTTGAGAAGGGGAAGCTAATATTGGATGTATCAGTATCACAGTGGAGTAAAGGGAACTACAGAGGCATGAGAGAGGAGCTGGTCGAAGTTGATTGGAAGGGGACGCTAGCAGCGATGACGGCAGAGCAGCAAGGGCTAGAGTAACTGGGAAAAATTCAGAAGGCACAGGAAAGACACATTCCAAAGATGAAGTAGTATTCTAAATTGGAATGACAATGGAAGTCAAACACAGCATAAAAGCAAAGGAGAGAGCATATAATAGAGCAAAAATTAGTGGGAAGCTTTTAAAAACCAACCAAAGAGGCCACAAGGAGAAAAAAGATGAAATATGAAGCTAAGCTAGCTAATAATATAAAAGGGGATACAAAAAGTTTTTTTTCAGATATACAGAATAAAGAATAAAAAGAGAGGTGAGAGTGGATATTGGGTACTGGAAAATGACGCTGGAGAGATTGTAATTGGGGACAAAGAAATGGCAGATGAACTGAATAAGTGTTTTTCATCAGTCTTTACAGTGGAAGACACCAGCACTATGACAGAAATGCAAGAGTGTCAGGGGGCAGAAGTGATTGTCATTGCTATTACTAAGGAGAAGGTTCTGGGGAAGCTGAAGGTAGATAAGTCACCTGGACTTGATGGGTTACACCCCAGGGCTCTGAAAGAGGAGGCTGAAGAGATTGTGAAGGCATTAGTAATGATCTTTTAAGAATCACTAGATTTTGGAATGGTTCCAGAGGACTGGAAAATTGCAAATGTCTCTCCACTCTTCAAGAAGGGAGGGAGGCAGAAGAAAGGAAATTATACAACAGTTAGCTTGACTTCAGTGGTTAGAATGATGTTGGAGTCTGTTATTAAGGATGAGATTCCAGGCACATGATAAAATAGACCAAAGACAACATGGCTTCTTTAAGGGGACATCTTGCCTGACAAATCTTTTGGAAATCTTTGAGGAAATAACAGGCAGGATAGACAAAGGAGGGTCAGTGGATGTTGTTTTTTTGGATTTTCAGAAGGCCTTTGTCAAGGTGCCACACATGGGGTTGCTTAACAAGTGTCCATGGTATTACAGGAAAGATACTGGAGGGCCAGGTAGAGTTGAGGAAGCAGGGTGTCTGCAGAAAGACTCAGACAGATTAGGAAAATGGGCAATGAAGTGGCGGTTGGAATATAGTGTAGAGAAGTGCATGGTCATATAATTTGGTAGAAGGGAGAAAGGCATGGATTGTTTTCTAAATGGGGAAAAATACAAAATCAGAGGTGCAAAGGGACTTAGAAGTCATTTTGAGAGGACTAGAATATAAAAGAAAGAGTGTAATGCTGAGGCTTTACAAAGCATTGGTCAGACTCCACGTGGAATATTGTGAGCAGTTTTGGGCCTCATATCGAAGAAAAGACGTGCTAGCACTGGAGAGAGTCTAGAGGAGGTTCACGAGAATGATGCCAAGTATGAAAGGGTTAACATATGGGGAATGTTTGATGGCTCTGGGCCTGTACTCAATGGAGCTCAGAAGAATGAAGGGGGATCTAATTAAAACCTGTAGAACATTGAAAGGCCCAGATAGAGTGGATGAGGAGAGGATGTTTCCTGTAGTGGGGAAGTCTAGGACCAGATGGCACAGCCTCTGAATAGAAGGTTGCCCATTTACAATAGAGATATTGAAAAATTTCTTTAACCAGTAGATGGTGAATCTGTGGAATTCATTGCCAGAAATGGTTGTGTAGGCCGAGTCTCTGGGTATATTTAAGGTGGAAGTTGAAAGGTTCTTGATTAGTAAGAGTGTCAAAGGTTACAGGGACAAGGCAGGAGAATGGGGTTGAGAGGGATAATAAATCAGCCATGATGGAATAGCAGAGCAGACTTGATGGACTGAATGGCCTAATTCTGCTCCTATGTCTTATTAAAAATGTTCTGACTAATCGTGTCAGTGACCCCTTGCAGATTAGGAGTTACAAACAACCTAGCAACGTGCAGATTAAGCCAAAGAAAGGCTTGGGAGCAATGAAAATGGGTACAAATCACTGGATCTAGAACAGGCTATTAGTATACGCAGAGCCCTCGTGAGAGTAAGATATTTAGCTCTCTGGGGCCTGTGGTCCTTCCAAACACATCACCTTTCCATTCCTTTTCCTCTCCCTCCCCCCCGCCCTCCACCAGAATCCATCTGCTCATCATCCCCCCCACCCCCATGTGGCTCCGCCTACCACGCTCCAGCCTCTACCCCACTTCCCTCTTCCCACTACCCTCCCTCCTCTCTCGCAGCATTGACACAGGAAATCTTCATGTGCACCTTTTACACCTTTTACTTCAAAGTTTAAAAGTTGAAAGTAGATTTATTATCAACGTACATACACGACCCTGAGATTTGTTTCCTTGTGGGCATACTCAGCAAGTACTAGAAACGCAACAGAATCGCTCACCACAGGATAGGCAAACAACCAATGTGCAAAAGACAACAAACTGTGCAAATACAAATGTTAAAAAAAAGGAAATATTAATTGTAAATAAAGAAGCAGTAAATATTGAGAACATGAGATGAAGAGTCCTTGAAAGTAAATCCGTAGTTATGGGAACAGTTCAGAGTTGGGCGAGTGAAGCTGAGTGAAATTATACCATTTAGCTCAAGAATCTGATGATTGAGGGGTAATAACTGTTTCTGAACTTGGTGGTGTGGGTCCTGGGGCTCCGGTACCTCCTTCCTGATGGGAGCAGAGAGAAGAGAGCATGTCCTGGGTGGTGGGGGTCTCTGATGAAGAAGTGCTACTTGGTGGAGGTTCTCCTCTCACCTCCCTGTCACCTCCTGCCAGTGCCCCTCTTCCTTCCCCTTCTCCTTTCGTCCACTCTCCTCTCCCATCAGGTTCCTTCTTCTCCAGATCCCATACATTTCCACCCACCTGGCTTCAACTTCTAAGCTATGCTCCTTCCCCTCCCACCACCTTTTTATTCTGGCCTATTCCCCCTCCCTGAAGGATGGGTTTGAGAATAACAAATCAGCTATGATGGAATGGAGGAGTGGGCTAATTTTGCTTCAATACCTTACGGTCTTCTTTTCCAGTCCTGAAGAAGCGTCTCAGCCTGAAACAGCGACTGTTTATCCATCTCCATAGGTGCTGAGTTCCTTTTTTCACTTACACCTTTTTTCTCCACTGATACTGTTTGCTGATTTCTCCCAGCGGTCTGGCTTTTTGATCCTAAATGCAGCTCCTCCAATGATCTGTCCTGATGAAGGGTCTTGGCCCGAAATGTCAACTGTTCACACTTTTCCGTAGAAGCCAGGGAGCTTCTATGTTCCTCAGCCTTGGACCTCTGGGGTATTGCCCAATACCCACAGCCAATCAGCACAATGCTCTATTCGGGTCCCTGCTTCATTACGGCCTGAGGCTGTAAGTAACCAACGTGAACCAATTAATGACAGAAAAGCCCAGCTCTCAGAATTAATAGATGTCTTCCTGGACTGTCACCTTTCTTCTTGTTGCTTTTTTAATGCTTTTATTTGGTGTCTGTGGTATTGATTTAATCTTCAAGACTTCTTTTCAATTGCAAAATTAGATTTGTGTTTAGGGAGTTAGTTGCCTTTCTATGTTTCAGATTGACAGTCCCTCCGCTAAAGGGGCCTACGGGCCCTACCACTATTTTTCTGATTGTTCTTTATCTCAGCCTTCCTGTCACTCACTTCACACAGGTTTCTAACTCATTAAAATGGCAAGAGCACCCCCTGAATTTTGAACTTAGCTGCAGGACTTGTCACATCTACCTGGTTAAGTGGACTTCAGTCCCATGCGAAGCCCAGGGCATCCCTTTTTATGAGGTCACATTGAGGCTATGTTGAACTTGTCTGGTAAAACAGAATCATAATCACAAGAGATCCTGCTGGTGCTGGAAATCCAGAGCGACATACACAAAACGCAGGCAGAACTCAGCAGGTAAGGCAGCATGAATAAAGGTAAAGCTCTGGGCCGAGACCTTTCATCAGGACTGGAAAGGAAGGAGGAAGGGGCCTCTTCAGCCCTTTGCCTTTTCCACTTACCATCTCCCAGCTTCTGATGTCTTGCCCCTTCCCCAGCCAGCGGCTTCACCCATCACTTTCCTGCTTGTTCTCCTCCTCTTCTCATTCTGGCTTTTTATTATTTATTTACTGGAGATACAGTGTGGAATAGACACTTCTCTCCCTTTGAGCCACACTCCCCAGCTATCCCCAATTTAACCCTAGCTTAATCACAGACCAATTAACGTACCAACTAATACTCCTTTGGACTGTGGGAAGAAACTGGAGCACAAGGAAGAAACCTACATGGTCACGGGGAGAACATACAAACATGGCGGGAATTGAACCCGGGTTGCTGGTGCTGTAAAGCGTCGTGCTACCCACTACACTACCGCGGCTACTTCCTTTCCAGTCTTGAAGAAGGGTATTGGCCCGAAATGTCTATTCATTTCCATAGATACTCCCTGACCTACTGAGCTCCTCCGGCAATTTTTTTAGTGTGTGTCGCCTTGGTAAAACAGAGATGTTATAGGAGAGAACACCCATTTGGTGGTGGTTGTGTTACCATGTGTGCACTTAATAAAGAACTTCAGTTCCCAGCGTGCAATGCAGGTGGTTCACCAGGAACAGGAAATGACATTAGTGAACGGGTTGTCTGTGCTCGTGTTGAGTTGGAAGCCATTAACTGTGAATAAGTATGTGTTAGATTTCCCCATGCTAAGTCCGTCTTTTATAAAGAACAAACTTATCAGTGGTGATAATGGGAACTGAAGGGTAGCCCCTGCCTCCAGTGTGTACATCTGAGAGACTAGTTAATGGATCTTATGTCAGTAACAGGCCAAGAAATACAGCAATGGTTAAATTAAAAAATGAACTATAGAAGTAGGTGAAGAGGACTGCAAGAAAGGGAAACCTACTGATTTGTTTCTGACTGATGCCCCCTCCTGAATCACTGCAGCTAAGCAGATATCTGGGAAGGACCAGAAAGGAAAGACACTTGTTTGCAGGGTTCTTCGCTGGGCCTGGAGGTTAGGTTGCAAACATTTTGTCACCAGTCGAGGTGACGCCATCAGAACGCAATGGAGTGTCGTTTCTGCCGAGTGCTCGCGTATATTTTGGTCCGACTCGCTGTTCTGATTGGTTGGCTGTCGTGCTGGCCGCCAGTCTCCACTGGGTCCTGGCCAGCTGGATAACTGAGTGATCTCCGCTGGCCCGTTTCAAAATAATCTTTAAACTGTTACAGCACGGAAGACCATTCGATCAATTGAGTCAATTCCAGTTCTGTGCAATGACAGGCTAGTATTTACAGGAATAAAGCGACCAACAGGGCAACACTGGTGCTTGCTCTTCCCATTCTTTGTTTAACCCCATCAGTGTACACATCCTCTTCTCACCATTCCCTCATCAGCTCCTTATCCAGCTTTATGAATCTATGCTGTTTGCCTTGAGGATGTTTCCTACGATGGAGGAGTCTATGACCAGAGGGCACAGCCTCAGGATAGGGGGGCTTCCATTTAGAACGGAGATGAGGAATTTCTTTAGCCAGAGAATGGTGAATAAACATATTTCTCAAGTTACAATTTAAGTAATCTTAAATTAACAAATTGATTTTGCAGATGAGAATGTTCTCACAATGCTATGATGTCAACGAAGTGGTGGGGCTGAGATAGGTCTCTACCAAAGGATGTATGAGGCTCCCCTTCCCTCCCCTGGCCTGCAGGTCACCCTTGGGCGAGGTGTGGCACCCGCTTAGCCCCCAATCAGGGTCACGTGAAGCCATGGGAGCAGGTGGTGGATGGTCGAATGAGCAGTTGCTGCATATCACCAATCCTGGTTATGAGACCACTGACGCCAGGCAGACAATCTCTGAGGATAATGGCTGGGGTCACCCGTCTTGTAAAGACACTGCCCAGAAGAAAGCAATGGCAAACTACTTCAAGTCAAGTCAAGTCACTTTTATTGTCATGTCGACCATAACAGTTATGTACAGTACATAGTAAAAATGAGACAACGTTTTTCAGGACCATGGTGTTACATGACACAGTACAAAAAACTAGACTGAACTATGCAAAAAACAAAAAAAAACTACACTAGGCTACAGACCTACCCAGGACTGCATAAGGTGCACAAAACAGTGCAGGCAATACAATAAATAATAAACAGGACAATAGGGCAGTAAAGTGTCAGTCCAGGCTCTGGGTATTGAGGAGTCTGATAGCTTGTGGGAAGAAACTGTTACATAGTCTGGTCGTGAGAGCCCAAATGCTTTGGTGCCTTTTCCCAGACAGCAGGAGGGAGAGGAGTTTGTATGAGGGGTGCGTGGGGTCCTTCATAACGTTGTTTGCTTTGTGGATGCAGCGTGTAGTGTAAATGTCCATGATGGTGGGAAGAGAGACCCCGATGATCTTCTCAGCTGATCTCACTATCCGCTGCAGGGTCTTGCGATCTGAGATGGTGCAATTTCTGAACCAGGCGGTGATGCAGCTGCTCAGGATGCTCTCAATACAACCCCTGTAGAATGTAATGAGGATGGGGGGGTGGGAGATGGACTTACCTCAGCCTTCGCAGAAAGTAGAGACGCTGCTGGGCTTTCTTTGCTATGGAGCTGGTGTTGAGTGACCAGGTGAGATTCTCCGCCAGGTGAACACCAAGAAATTTGGTGCAGAAAATTTACGCAGAAAAATTTGCCAAGAACAATCATGGTCATAGAAAGACCATGATTGCCCACATCATACATCATGGCACATAATGATGATGTCACACGGCACATACGAACGAATTAATGACGTCAATTGGTCAGAGGACAGCTTGAATATATAGTGGTGGGCAATGTTTTCTCTCTCAGACATACCAACAAAAATTATTCAGCCATGAAAGATGTGCAAAAGGTGCTTAATTAGACTATTCCTCCCATCAAACTGTGCCTTCTTAAAGCAACTAATAAAATCCTGAAATCTGAATTAGTGGAGGGTCAGAGCTAACTGTCAGGAGAGATCATTAGTAAAGTTGTTTGGATTATTAAGGTAGGGGCTGGACTTGCCAATGAAAGTCAGGAAGTTTAGATTTATTTAGTGATCTGGGATTTTGAAATACTGGTGTCAGGAATGGTGACTGTGAACCCAATGGATTATCATAAACCCCTCTCTGGTTCACCAGGCATTGAAGGAAATCTACCACCCTCACCCCGCCTGGCCCCCGTGAGCAGCACAGCCACAGCGCTGTCAGTGAGAGGGGACACAGGAGCTTGCAGATGCTGGGGAGCAGCAACAAATGAAACATTGGTGGAACTCGGGTCGTATCCGTGGAGGAAAATGGACATTTGATGTTTTGGGTCAGCATCCTTCATTTAGACAGACAGTCATACAGTCGTAGAAAAGTACAGGATAGAAACAGGCCATTTGGCCCATCTAGTCTGTGCCAAACCATTTAAACTGCCTAGGTCTATCAACCTCTAGTCGTAGTCCCACTCAACCTCAGTGGAAAAAGCCTGATTGCATTTACCCTATCTGTACCCCTCCTAATTTTGTATACCTCTATCAAATCTTTTAGTCTTCTATGTTCCAAGGATTAAAGTCCTAACCTATTCAATCTTTGCTTGTAACTCAGGTTCTCCACTCTCAGCAACATCTTTGTAGATTTTCTCTGCACCCTTTCAACCTTATTTACATCTTTCCAGTGGGTAGGTGACCAAAACTACACACAATATTCCAAATTAGGCCTCACCAACGTCTTATACAACTTCAACATAACATCTCATCTCCTGTACTCAATATATTGATTTATAAAGACCAAAGTGCCAAAAGCTTTCTTTATGACCCTATCTATCTGAGATGCCACAATGGACTTGTATTCCCAGATCTCTTTGTTCTACCGCACTCCTCAGTGCTTTGAAGCTGTGGCAGTCAAGATCTTGGGTGTATTTCAAGCTGAAGTTGATAGGTTCCTGACTAGTCAGGATGTCAAAGGTTACAAGGAGAAAGCAGGAGAATGGATAATAAATCTGTCACAGTCCCGACCATTAATTCCTCATTTTCTCCTAATTCCCTTTGATTGTGCCATGGTTCTGACCATTAATTCCCCATTTTCTCCTAATTCCCTTTGATGACAACATACCTGGTTTTCATCAAGACCTGCGGCATAAGAACCCTGGCTTTACACCCACTACTTGCCAGATCGTTGGTTTTGCCAGTGAGGTAATTAATGCTTCCCGGCTGTTTAGGATTGTGTGTCCTAAGTTTTGCTTCAGTACTGAGATTTATCCGTGAAACTCAGTCTCTCCGTGTCAAGATCAGTTTTCTAGGTTTTACTCCAGTTCTGAGGTTTACCTGTGAAACCCGGTCTCTCCGTGTCAAGATAAATTCTGCCTGTCTCCTGCCTTCCTGCTCTTCCTCCTGTTTGCTGTTCAACGCTCACGCCCGTGTCTGCATCCTAACTAAATCTCCGTAACTATGTCCTGCACTTGGGTTTGCCTCATTCGTTGCAACAAAATCAGCCATGATGGAATCGCAGAACAGACTTGATGGGCCAAATGGCCTAATTTTGCTCCTGTGTATTGAGGTCTTATGGTCTACATGGCCAAGTAAACCATCTGTAGTAAATCAGTTTACTGACATCTTCTCAAAGGAAATTAAGACTGGACAGTAAATATTGGCTGGCTGTATGAGAGTTAGACTGAGGTGAGGGTTGGCACAGTATAGCCTGTCTTGCCTAGAAAAGGTTTTAAAGCCTAGGTTTCCCACTGACTTTTATGCCATGGATCCTTGCCATTAACCGAGGGGTTTGTGGCCCCCTGGTTTAAAGTAACAAGAATCAAAATGAAATGAAAATGGGCACCACCAGGGGTGGTGTGTTGTGGTGTCCAGTCTGGATTCAATTACCCCACCCCACCTCCCTTGTATTTGCTCGGCAGAAGACAAGCTGTATCGTGGTCAACCGCGGATTTCTGCGGCATTCACGGACTCGGTCTGAACTTTGTTTTTGCGTGGCTGCATTTTACCGCTATCTTACACATGCATTCTATCTTGCGTACGCTCTACGTGTGCTGCGTGTGACTGTTGGCACTGTGTGCTTTGCACCTTGGCCCCCGGTGGAACACTGCCTCATTTGGCTGTGTCCATAAGTATTCATGTATGGTATTTAATCTTGAGTTGAATTGAACTGAACTTTGAAATTTCTAATAAAGATCTCAGAATTATTCTGATTCAATGGTTCACTTCAGATTTGCTTCTCAGTACCCAGTGGTTATCCCTGAGGGATCAGAAACTTCCCAATAACAATGCAGGTAGTGCACCTTCCATTGCTAAATAGGTCAAAACCTGCAGAGGCTGCTTATCAAAGACATATTTTATTTGCATCTTCTAACTCTACTCTAAAACGTTTGAAGATAAAACAAAGCTTTGACGGGTGTGAAGTACACACTGTGTCCCATTTCCCACCTTCTGCTTTTTAATTAGCTTTTGTCAGTTCCGATCAAGCCCGAGAAGTCTCTTGCTGTTTCATGCTCGACTGCAACAACTTCACAGGCAAAAGGGAAATGCTGAATAGACATTAAAAAATGGCAGCGGGTTATTACATTCTTCTTCTGTCAACGAGTTCTGCTGGTTCTTGCTGCAGCCGCGGTTTGTGAATAAAGAATGTGTGATGTTTCACAAGCAGAGTACTACAACAAGATGTATGCTTGTCAGGTACATCACAGTCCAGGTACTCAAGCGGGATACAGAAGCTTAGGCGCAGTGAGACAATGATAGGGTTTTATACTGACACATCTTACCCCACTGGATGCATGCCAGCTCCCAGGGCTGCATTCCCATGAGGACCACCACCCCTTTCTTTCCCTGTATCCCTTACACGCATGCCCACCATGCCTGCTCTGGATTACTTTCCTATTAACGTGAACAAGCCAAGTCAAGCTTATTGTCATTTAACTGTTTCCTGTAAACTGTCAAACAGGACGGGGTTTTTATTCGAACCAGGGTGTAGAGCACTGTGGTATACATAACACATAATAACTTGTGAAAGTCAGGATGCAATCTGCAGATGGATTGCACATAAATAAACTGAAGTGCACAAATGAACTATTGTACGATTACCGGTGGCACTCCCAATGCGATGTGGCAGGGAGTTCAGCCGCCTAATAGCCCGACAGAAGAGACTGTTCCCCACCCTGACCATTCTTGTTTTTATGTACCCGAGTCTCCTGCCTGACGGTGGAAAGCCAAAGATGGTAATTCACTGTAGAGGGAAACAGGAATCCATGACCGTAACACAGAGGAGCAGAATTAGGCCATTTACCTAATTGAGTCTGCTCTGCCATTCCATCATGGCTGATCCATTTCCCTCTCAACCCCATTCTCCTGCCTTCTCCCTGTAACCTTTCACGTCCTGCAACCTCTGCTTTAACTATATCCAATGACTTGGCCTCCACAGCTACCTGTGGCAACGAATTCCACAGATTCACCCCCTCTGGCCGAAGAAATTCTTCCTCATCCCCATTCTAAATGGACGTCCCTCTATTCTGAGGCTGTGCCCTCTAGTCCTAGTGTCCCCCATCCATTCCACATTTATGGGACACAGTTATGGGGAGAACTCACGAAGTCCCTGCAGAAAGCAGAGCCGAGGATCAAACAGTCACTACTTCCTGCACCACCATCCCAGTCCGGAACTTCTCACATTGCTCCTCGCTCCGCTTTCAGTGTCTGGCCTCGCGACCTTATGAAGAGTTGGTGCAACAGTGATGCTCCTAACTTCATTAACTAGCTCCTTTCATTCCTGGACACAGAGAGACGAGCAGACCAGGTGCACGAGAAAACAGAAGCCAGACTTAGACACACATTTAAAGGTTCAACATAGCCTCAAAGTGACCTCATAAAAAGGGATAAACAGTAGATTAGTGGTTAGTGTGATGCTGTTACAGCTCGGGGCATTGGAGTTTAGATTCAATTCGGGCACCGTACGTAAGGAGTTTGTATGTTCTACCCATGATCATGTGGGTTTTCTCCAGTTCCCGCCCACGATCCAAAGACGGATCAGTCAGTAGATCATTGTAAATTGTCCTGTAATTAGGTGGGTTGCTAGCTGGTCCAGCTCAGTGGGCCAGTGGTTCTGTGCTGTATCAATCAGTCAATAAATAATAACAAGCAAACGTGAACAAATGAAAGGTGGAAGAAGAGGGCCAGCTCATTTTTGGGACAGATTTAGATGGAGCGTAGAGTGTTTCTGATCCTTCTTTCTCACCTTCTTGTTAAAGGCATTATTCAGTCCCCTGAAACATGACAAGTTGACATATTGTCACCGCTGGCACAAGGCAATGCTTGCATCTAGTTCTCCTCTTGCTTACTGTAAGTTCCTCCTAACAGAATCAGATGTATCAGGAACATGCCATGAAATATGCTGTAAAAAAACACACTGAAACAATATTTTCATTTCTTTCTCCACAGATGCTGCTGAGCTTGTGAATAGCTGTTTTCATCAAAGGCATGTTTTTTTTTTAAAAATGGACTCTAATCTATTAAACTTTAATCATTATTTCTTAAATACATCCTACAAATAACTGATAAATACTGAGAGGCATCGAGGGAGCTCCGGTTATGACTGTAGTGTCATTTTATACTATTAGGAATGCAGTTCCTACAATTCGGTGTTGTGCTCCCTGGGGAGAGCACACAGATGGTGGACTGCCGACCATGGGGCAGTGGGCATGTGCTTCCAGCGTTGTCACCCCACCTCAGGGAATTTCTCTCTGCATATCCTAAATGGAGACTAATCTGAAAAGCAAACCAGGGTACGAAAAATCACGTGGGAAATGAAGAATGAAATTGGTTTTAGAAATTAATTCATTTTCTGAAATTAACTGTCGTCACTATTAATTTGAAATGAATGGGACAGAAAGCACCAGTAATGGAAGGGGAAACCAGGCTGACGGGGAGAAGGAAATTGCAAAGCAGGAATTCAAGTAGAGAATGAGAAAGAATTGCGGAAGGAATATCATTCTGGGATACAGGCTAGGGAAGCAAATGGAAATTATTATCCAGTGCTCTGGGGCATTACCGGTATCCTTTTCCCTGTTTCATGGGCTCCCACATTGGGATGCAGGATAGAATTAGAATGGAATTAATTATTCTTAAACATTTCGTGGTTCCTTAAGGTGATCATAGCTGGGATGGGGGTGGTGGGTATACACTCCCACTATCTATTAAATGCTTCCAATGATGTATGTCTCAAATAGCCTCTGACAACCAAGTCCAGCTCCTGGGCTTCACCTACCAGAAGCACTGGTACAATCCCATAGATTTCCATGTAGTTTCCTTGATTATGAATACTTTGGAATTTTGTTTAATAGATATTTGTGCAGGTTATTCAGTGGATCTCCATGCTCAAATAACTATGTTAGTTCCTCCTATATTCTGCCAGGGACACTTTGGTGACATGAAAAAGTTCCAGCTTGCTCCTGGGTAGCTGCAGAGTTGCCTGTGGCTAAGTTTCCAGATCACAGGATACTGGTAATGCCCCAGTACACCGGATAATAACTTCCTGTGACTATTTGTATCACAGAATTTTATTCCTTCGGCAATTCTGTTCTGAATTCGGTCCTGTGAAGAAGTTAACAGATGGACAGAAAGTGCCGCAAACCCCCTTGAAAAACAAAATGCAGCAGCCCAATGCTTCTTTGGGAATCAGGTCCAACGAGAAGGAGCACTTGTGAGGTGGTCTGAAGGGCAGGGTGTGGTTGGTGGTAGGACTGCACCAGGTCACAGAACTATACACCCATTCATTCCATCAATGATTTCACATTGGCCTCTCCAAACACCTGAGAATGCACAGAACTGATGTGGAAGGAAGGCATGAGAGACTGCCTTTAAAAGTTATATAGTGGATTCTGGTTAATTGGGACACATCAGGGCCAGAACATTTGGCCCAATTAAGCGACTGCTCCAGTTAGCTGGAGCTTCATGGAGATAGTTAAAAAGGTATAAAAAAAGACAAACTAACATTTAACTGAGTAACAAATTATGTATTTAAATGAAATGCAGAACAAATAACAACATTATCAATGCTACTACAGTATTTTAAGACTGTACTAGTTCATAATAGTTATTGACAGAAGAATTCATCCAGTGTATGCTGCCGTGTTCAAATGATTGACTGTAAATGAACAAAATCAGCGTAGACACTTGGTGTAGATAATGGACTGCCTTCATATAATTCTTTCGACGATTGCATCCTCCAAATCTTCATTTTCATTGTAACATTCAAGATGATTGTCAAGACCTTCATATTCTTCCTAGTTCCTAACTTGTTGAAGTACTGAAAGATGCTGTTTTTGGCATCTCCAACACTGACTGCTTGAAAACGCAGTGAGCAGAACAGTTCTGAATTGTCATACTGCTTATTTCTCAGCAGCTATCAGTGACAAAGTCACTGCTTTTTGAACTCAAACGCACGCAACTGATGCTATTTTAAAACTGTTCACTCTAGGCACAGTGCAGTGTCTGACACCCACACTGTTGCTAGTTAGAAACTTTGGCAATAGTCTCTTGCCCCAATTAAGCGGCATAGTGTCGCCAAAGAAACAAAGGGAATCCCGGCGATTTTCTCAATTAGCTTTGCTCTTCAGGAGTTGGCCCAAATAAACTACTGCCCCAATTAACTGATGGCCCAGTCAACCAGAATCCACTGTATAGTCTGCATGAGCTGCAGAGCAGCGTAAACATGATTATTGCTTACATTATCATACAGGAAGTTTATTATTTTAAATGAAGCTTTTAGTTTTACATCTGGGACCACATTAAAGAAGCAGCATACATTATACTTCTCAGTGATTTCTCTGCCTACAGCTGTTCCATTAATACTTGCATAAACTCTTGTATAATTCAGATTATTCCTTATTCTCCCGGCGACAGGTAAACACACTCCCACTTTCCCAGATGGATCGATCACTGCATTACAGTTGAGGCAGGATTGTAAGGCTGAGACTGGCTCCGAGTTCCCATTCTTCAGCTCAGCATGTGTGTGGGACAATCCGGAGATGATCCAGTTCTAGGTGAAGGTCCGGAGCTGAAAACACAGCTGTGGGACGCAGACCAGAGACTGACAGAAATGGGTGCAGGGTCTTCGGAAATCAAAGAGCAATAGATCTGAGAATCTGTGGGGATGTACCATGGAAGTACATGGGAAATCTGTAATTATTTTATGCCCTAGTTAGTTTCAACTAATTAGAATTATTTCTAGAGGTCTAACTACAAAGCAAAATGTTGCAGTTCCTGAAATTATGAAGTAAGACAGAAAATTTTGCAGATACTCAGCAAGTTAGGCAGAGAGCAACAGAGTTAATTGATTCAAGCCTTCACCTTGAAATGGAAGGAACTTTTGAGAATGAGGTAGAGAAGGAGGAGGCCATATAATCTCAACAAGCTCTGCCACTTGAAAAGACCTTGGCAGATTTTTGTGACCCATCTCCATAACCTGTAACTTCTCTAAAATTCAGCAATTGATCAGTTTCAGTTTTGAATACTCTGTTCTAGGGAGGAGTTGTGTTCCTAGTATTGTGACTTCCTGTAATAGAAACACCTCTTATTTTCCATTGAAGATCACGTATAAGTGTTGATGTTTTCCTACCGATAGGTTTTCTCTCAACAGTAATGCTTTCACAGGTGTGCTCCCCAATATTCTAGTTCTCCACTTTTTTTTTGTGACACTATATATAAGAAATGGAGCAGGAGTCGGCTATCTGGCCGGTTGAGCCTGCTCCACCATTCAATAAGATCATCACCTGTTTGCTTTTTCCACATCATCCTTAATTCCCCTACTATGCAAAAATCTCTCCAACCTTGTCTTAAATATGTTTACTGAGGTATCCTCCACTGCTTCGTGGAGTCGTCCCCCAACACCAGAACTAAAAGAGTACATTTTGGGTAGAGACTCAAGTATTGCATGTGTTACCATTGTAAATATGTAATTCCGTAAATTTACCTGACTGTATCCACAATGTTAAAGTAGGTCATTATTACAACTGAAACTGTAGTTAGTCATTTATTGATAGCTTTGTGCTGAAGAAGTAGAAAGGTTCGCTGTGTGCATAAAGACTCCAACAATAGTGACCAATGCCTTATAAAGCCTTAATGTTACATCCTCGCTTTTATGTTCTAGCCCTCTTGAAATGAATGCTAACATTGCTCATACCTTCCTTACCACCAGCTCAAAGTGTCAGTTAACCTTTAAGGAATCTTGCAAGAAGACCCTCCCCAATACTTTTGCACCACTGATTTCTGAATTTGTGCCCCATTCAGAAAATAATCTACACCTATATTACTTCTACCAAAGTGCACAATCTTAATCTTCCCTGCACTATATTCCATCTGATGCTTCTTTGCCCATTCTCCTAATCTGTCTAAGTCCTTCTTCAGACTCCCTGCTTCCTCAAAACTCTTGCCCCTCCACCTATCTTTGTATCATCTGCAAACTTGGCCACAAAGCCATCAATCTAGTCATCCAAATTATTTACGTATAATGTGTAAAGAAGTGGTCCCAAAGCAAACCCGCACAGAGCAACAGCAGTCACCGGCAGCCAAACAGAAAAGGTCCCATTTATTCTGATTATTTGTCTCCTCCCAGTCAGACAATCTTCTATCCATGTTAGAATCTATCCTGCAATCCCATGGGCTATTGTCTTGTTAAGTAGCCTCATGTGTGGCACTTTGTCAAGGGCCTTCTGAAAATCCAAGTAAACAATATTCACTGACTCTCCTTTGTCTATTCTGCTTGTTACTCCAACAGATTTGTCAGGCAAGATTTCCTTTGTGCCTACAAGTACCCCGAAACCTTATCCTTAATAATGGACTGCAACATCCTACCAACCACTGAGGTCAGGCTAATTGGCCTTTAATTTCCTTTGTTTTGTCTGCCTCCTTTCCTAAAGAGTGGAGTGACATTTGCAATTTTCCTGTCCTCGGGAATCATTCGAGAATCTGGTGACTATTGAAAGATCATGACTAATGTCTCCACAACTTTTTCAGCTACTTCTTTCAGAACCATGGGGTGTAGTGCATCTGGTTTAGGTGACTTACGTATCTCAGACATTTCAGCTTCCAGAGCCCTTCTCCTTAGTAATAGAAATGACACTCTCTTCTGCACCTTGACACTCTCGAATTTCTGGCATATTGATGGTGTCTTCCATCACCATGAAGAATGATGCAAAATACTTCTCCAGGGTCATTTTCCAGCAATACGATATCCATTCTTGTCTCTCTGTTAGTCTTCATATTTCTGAAAAAAACTTTTGCTATCCTCCTTTATATTATGAGCTAGTCCACCTTCACATTTCATCTTTTAACTCCTTATAGCTTTTTAGTTGCCTTTGGATGGTTTTTTAAAGCTCCACAATACTCTAGTTCTCCCCAATTTTTTGTGACATTATATACCCTGTCTTTTTCTTTCTTTTTTTTCTTTTCCAATATTTTTATTAGTTTCTACATAGAATAGAGTACAAGAAAGTGTATATAAAAGGTCAAAAAGATTTTAAAAAACTACTAATTACATTATACCTGTTCATAATAACAATCTCATTACACCGTATTCATGTAAGTTAATCAATAGTTATATTGAAATATACGAATTTATTACAAAAAAAAAAAGAATCTAACCCCTACCAGGACCGAAGCTGTTCATTAAGGAGAAAAGAAGGTAAAATACCTTCTCATATAATAAAAATTAATAATAGCCAACATCTGAGTTTAAACAACGAATTGAAGGTTTTGAAAATAATTCAGAAAAGGTCCCCACAATGTTTGAAAGTCTTGATGAGATTCAGAAATTGAACAACGGATCTTCTCTAAATCTAAACATGACATAATGTCGCATAACCATTGAGCATGAGTAGGAGGAAGAACATCTTTCCATTTAAACAAAAGCATCCTCCTAGCTATAAGAGAGCTAAAGGCCAAAATATATAAATCAGATGCTGTCAGGTTAATATCTTGTCCTGCAACAATACTGAATAGGGCCGTCAGAGGGTTAGGCTTAAAATTGACTTTAAAAAGCAAGGAAAAGTTTGAAAAACTTCCTTCCAATATTTTTCAAGATTCGGACGTCCAAAACATATTAATTAATGAAGCTTCTCCATTATTACATCTGTCACAGTAGGGAGATATATCTAAATAAAAACCAGATAGCTTATCCTTAGTCATATGAGCTCCATGAACCACCTTAAATTGTATGAGGGAATGACGAGCACATAGCGAAGAAGTATTAACCAGTTTAAAAATTTCATTCCAGGTTTCCTCAGATATTGATGTCTGTAAATCTTTTTCCCAGAGGTTCTTAATTTTGTCTAAAGGAACATTCCTCGTCTCCAGTAACATACCATAAATATTAAATATTGAACCATTATGAAAAGATGTCAAACTAAAAATTACGTCTAGTAAGTTTTTATCTGAGCTTATAGGGAATGTGCATAATTGAGAGCTTAAAAAGTCTCTGATTTGTAATTATCTAAAAAAGTGAGTTTTGGGTAAACTATATTTAGCCGACAATTGCTCAAATGAACAAAGGTTTCCTCCAACAAACAGATCCCAAAAACACTTAATACCCAACCTGTCCCATTCTTTAAAAACTAAATCAGTCATGGAGGGTGTAAAAAAATTAGAATAAATGGGACTTGAAAGGGAAAATCTCAATAAACCAAAGCGTTTTCTAAATTGTATCCAGAACCTCAGAGTATGTTTAACTATTAAATTATCGGTTAGTTTACTTACAAATAAAGGAAGTGAGCATCCAAGAAGAGAAAAAATAGAAAATTTATTAACAGAGTTAAGTTCTAAAGAGACCCATACCAGACAGTCTACACGATTAATATAATATAGCCAAAACGTAAGATATCATATATTAACTGTCCAGTAATAAAACCTAAAATTAGGTAAGGCTAAACCTCCAAAGTTTTTAAATTTTTGAAGATGAACTTTATTTAAACGAGGATGCTTATTTTTCCATATGTAAGAGGATAAAATAGAATCAAGAGTGTCAAAAAAAGGATTTAGGAATAAAAACGGGGAAAGCCTGAAAAAGATATATAAATTTAGGTAGAATATTCATTTTAATAGAATTAATTCGTCCAATCAACAACATTGAAAGAGGTGACCAATTTAATGATATCCTTTTTACATGATTCAATAAAGTAAGGAAGTTTTCTTTAAACAGGTGTTTGTAATTCTTAGTGACTGTTACACCCAAATAAGTAAATTGATTCCTTACAACTTTAAAAAGGAGGTTAGTAGTACTTGATACCAAATTATTTACAGGAAATAATCCACTCTTATGTAGGTTCAATTTATATCCTGAAAACTGGCTAAAATGAGAAAGTACGCAAGGTAATGAGGTCTCAACATTAGCGATAAACAGCAATATATCATCAGCGTAAAGCGAAATTTTGTGAGTAATACCTCTCCTTAAAATACCACAGATATCATTAGATTCTCGAAAGGCAATGGCAAAGGGTTCTAAGGCCAGATCAAAGAGCAAAGGGCTCAATGGACAGCCCTGTCTGGTTCCGCAGTGAAGTTTAAATGGTTTGGAATTTTGAAAATTTGTAACAACCCGAGCAGAAGGAGATAGCTAAAGTTATTTAATCCATTGAATAAAATCTGGTCCAAAATTAAATTCTTCTTAGGTTTTAAATAAATAATTCCATTCAACCCGATTGAAGGCCTTCTCAGCATCTAAGGATATCATACATTCCAATATCTCCTGGGAGGGAGAGTAAATAACATTTAATACACGGCGTATATTAAAGTGGGAATGTCGGGTTTTAATAAATCCAGTCTGATCATCAGAAATAATAGAAGGTACAACATTTTCTTTTTTTTGTAATTTATTTTTTTATTGAAGTTCATCATCAAACAAAAATTTCCATAAGATGTATTTCAGACATTGTACCTATATAGCATATAATCATATATATCACAAATCTCCACAAAATCTTTATCTGAGGTATACACTTATAGAAAAGAGTGGAAAGAAAAAACAAGCAAAAGGAAAGAACTATGTACAAGTAGGGAGTGATCTTTTTTTTTTACAACATATTCATTGATTTGTGAGAATAAAATCAGGCCTATGAGGCATTATATAGTTGAACCATTTTTCCCAGTATGAATCAAATTGTTCCAAATTGGATAAAATTCTCTTATGTTTGATTGGATTTAATAGCCCATTGACATTAAAAGAAATGAATTTTACCTTGTCCTTAGCCATCTGTATTTTTCTGTCAATGTATCATTGAAATTAGAATAAAACTTAATCGATCTACTCCCTGAACAAATAAGAACCAAGAAACGCAAATAATAACAAAAATGGCAATGAACGTGTGATTCCAAGGCTGAGGTCTCTAGTAGATGACCCTGCGTTGAGCTAGAGGAAATGTCTAGCTGTGGGGGATAACCCCTCATACTTGTGAGTTGAGGGCCCCCATTGCAGTATTTATAAAAGTCAGTGAACAAATCCATTACACAGAAAAGATTTCCCTGTGTACTCCTCCTATATATATACATACACACACACACACACGCATACATTACATATATATATATTCTCATTTTGGTGGGGAAAAAGGGGTAAGTGAGCGGATAAAGAATAACAACTAAGTAATATAAAATCCACATTATAATAAGTATTTCTCGAGATAGGTATATCACCGTGTACTTTTGCTTCCGTTTAGCTTCTCAACATTTTTAAACTTAGCCAAACCTTATGGCTCTTCTGAAGGGGGTGAGGACTGTCTTTAGGAAACTCCCGGTCTTTTCCTGATATATTTCTCTCGGCCTCCTCCTGTCTCCTGCCTTCTCGATTCTTGCACTATTTCCCAAGCAGAGCAGGATAATTCCTCAGTGAGGCTTTCCTTCATTTTGGTCACACTGACGGACAACCCTCTGGCCTTCATGTCTGTAGTCGCCTCTTCCACTGTCTGGTACAACCGCGTCCCATTGTCATAAAACACTCGAAGTTTAGCAGGGTACGGAGTTTGAAATTTAATCTTTTTTTTGCTTTAGTACTCGCTTTACTTCAGAGTATTCTTTGCATTTCTGCAGGACCACGGGGGGGGTGGGGTGGTAATCTTGGTCGAAATATATTAATTTATCATTGAAAAACGCTCTTCTTACCCTAGGCCCTTCGTAGGAAGGAATTCAATTATTATTGAGCGTGGCTTTCTATCCTGGGTAGGTTCCGGGTCTAATGCATGGTGTGCTCTTTCGACTTCCAGCTTCATAGTCGAGGGATTCTGATATTTTTCTGCCATGATCTTCCCTCCAGGTCAAGCAGTTTACCTTCTTGGTGATGTAATATTTTTATTGTCTTATTCAGTATCCATTCCACGTTTTGAACGTGATCTTCCACCTTCTCAATTCGAGTCTCTGCCACTGCTATTTTTTGATTGACGCTGGTGAGCTCTGACTTAATATCACGGAGCTGCTGCTTTATTGCTTTCTGGACCTCCATTATTTCTTTCAGGATTTCGAAGATATTCGCCACTTCACCTGAACGAGGCCCAGCGTCTGCCTCGCTAGCACACGGTCGGGTTGGAAAGCCACTCGCTGCACATCTCTCAGACGCAGGCTCCGCAGTGTCACTTTTTTTATTTCCATTCTTTTTCCCCATTCTTGCCCCTCTTTTCAGTTCAAATATTTTTCAAAAAATATTATATTTGATGGGATAACGGGGCTTAATACGTGTTTTTCCGGAGGAGCTAGTGACTTAAGCTGCCATTCTTGATGATGACATCATCGGAACCCTCAGGTAGAATATTTTCAATCCTATGAGCCAGAACTTCAGAAAGGATTTTAGTATCAACATTGAGTAATGAAATTGGCCTATATGAAGAGCATTCAGTTGGGTCCTTGTTCTTCTTTAGGATAAGTGAAATAGAGGCTTCATAGAAAGATTGAGGCAAGCTAACCAATTTGAAAGAATCCAAAATGACTAAGTGTAACTGTGGTATAATTAATGAAGAAAAAGCCTTATAAATTTCTCCAGAAAATCCAACTGGACCCGGAGCCTTCCCTGAGTGTAATGAACATATACCTCAGCAATTTCCTCATAAGAAATGGGTTGATCCATCTGTTTACAATTTTCTGCAGAAAGTGAAGGGATATTTAATTGATCTAGAAAATAATTCATTACAGTATTATCTTTAGGGGAACCAAAACTATAAAGTTTAGAATAGAATTCTCTAAAGGTATCATTTATTTCAGAGTGATCAGTTGTCCTATCATCATTAGTTTTGCAACTTTCTTTAATTTGTCGTTTAACTGCAGAAGTTTTTAATTGGTTGGCCAATACTTTGCCTGATTTATCTCTGTGAATGTAAAATTGAGTTTTATCTTTAAGAAGTTGAGTTTCAATTGGATATGCTAACAGATGATCATGTTTAGTTTTAACTTCAACACGTCTTTTATATAAAACAGGATCTGGAGCTATAGCATATTTTTGATCTAATAGTTTCAATTGATTGGCTAATTCAATTCTTTCTTTATTAGCTTTATTCTTAACACTCACAGTTTAAGAAATAATTTGTCATCTAATATAGGCCTTGAAAGTATCCCATACAATAAGATTAGAAGTCTCTTCCTTTTTATTCTCTTCAAAAATGAAATAATATGCTTCTCTAGAAATTTTAAAAATTCCTCATCAGTTAACAAAGTTGTATTAAAACACCAAAATCTGTGTTTGAAGAAGACCAGGAAGATTTAAAGATAGAAATACAGGCACATGATCTGAAACAGCAATCTCTTTATATTCACAGGAACAAACTGATGAAATCATTTGACTATCAATAAAAAAATAATCAATCCTGGAATATGTATGTTGAACATGGGAAAAAAAGGGTACTCCCTATCTAAAGGATGTAAGAAATGCCAAATATCAACAATATCACATTTCAATAAAAAAGATTGAATAAACAAAGCTGATGTATTAAGAGATGCTGGTTTAGAAGATGATCGGTCTAAAATTGGGTCTAGCCAGCAGTTAAAATCTCCTCCCATCACCAAAGAATAAAGACTCAGGTAAAAACGAGAAAAAATGCTCAAAGAATCCTGGATCATCTACATTTGGGGCATACACATTGGCAAATACTATTAATTTATTATCTATTTTTCCTGAAACTATAACAAAGTGTCCATTAGTATCAGACACTACTTTATGTTGGACAAAGGAAAGTGTATTATCTAGAAGAATCGAAACTCCTCTAGATTTGGCCTGAAAAGACAAATGAAAGCAAAGTCCGTTCCAACGGCTAAAATGTCATAGATTATCACATTTGTGTATGTGAGTTTCTTGTAAAAAACCAGGGACCTTAAATTTCCAAATATAAGCAAAAATCTCATTACGTTTAACAGGGTGATTTAACCCTTTCACGTTAAGACTGAGTAAATTAATAGTTTGGTCCATTTTTAATATTATTTAAAGGAAGGGTTAAAATGTAAGTTAAAACCAATCCATAAACCTTGAGAAATGGTAACTAGGCAAAAAGTTAGCTAAAAAAAATTCAAAAACAACTTCTGAGGAAAAAAACCCATACCTCCACCCACCTCCCAAAGAAAGAAGACCAACCAATAGAAAGCCGGCATCTACAACTATAGACAACCCCCACCCCCGAAAAAAACCTGGTGATCGCTCCAATTAGTTTCAAGTTTATTTATATTCCAACCTAGACTAAACAATATCCAAATAAGAAATTCAATTCTTGCATATCAAAAATACAGTATTAAAAATACAAAAGGAAATTAGTTACAAAGGTTTACCAAAAGTAAAAGATACAATGATTCATACAGAAAGACATTAAACATTTAATCTTATATCTTCATGAAAAAGCAGGCTAAGCAGTTAGCTTTCAAATTTAAAAAATCTTTATGCTTCAGCATTCAAATGAAACCATTCCAAGGATCCATCTTTAATGAGATTCTCAGTCAAACTGGGTAGCCAAGGGACGGGTTAAAACTCTTGTTAAAAAAATTCCAACAAAGCCATAATCTCAAGTGAATAGTCTTTGAGAATCTTAGTATTCTACCCTACAACGAATCATGCCCCTTCGACGGGATTTGCGAATTAAAAGTTTCTCATTTAATCTTGTATTTTCATGTAAGGACAAACTGAACAGCTAGCCTTCAGATTTTAAAAACCTTTGTGCTTCAGCAGTCAAACAAAACCATTCGAAAAATCCATTTTTAAGTGTGATTCTGAGTCGAGCTGGGTAGTGAAGGGAAGGCTTGAAATCCTTGTTAAAAAACTCGGACATAACTTCTTTGAACTTAGCATGTTCCTGCATAACCTCAGGCAAGTAATCTTCAACAATTCTAATCTTGTAACCATGATAGTCAATCATGCCTCTTTGACTAGATATGCCTATTAACAGTTCCTTTGTTTTAAATTCATGAAAACAAATTATTACTGATCTTGGTGTATCTCTGTTAGGAGGTCTAAACATGGGAGACCTGTGAACTCAATCCATCATAGGCAAAGACATCAAAATTTCCGGACATAATTCTTGCAGAAAGTTTGCAAAGAATTCCATTGGATGATTACCTTTAGTTAATTGAGAGCCAGAACCCGTAGGTTGTTCCTTCTACTTCTATTTTCTATGTTGATAATCTTCTGTCTTAACTTTTCGTTGGACTTCGATTGTTTTTCACAAAGCTTTTGCAATTCATCCACTTCCGATTCCAGAGACGACAAAATTGTTTCATTATTTTTTATACGTTTATCATGTTCATTAAGAGTTTGCTGAAAAGAGTCCAATTTACCATCTATTTGTTTAAATTAAGAGCTGAATTGTTGAAACTACTCAGAGGTTTCTCGTGTATGACTTTGCAGCAAATCCATAACAGAATCCAAAGAAGCAGGGGGATCATCCTTTTTAGTACCTCTGCCACCCCTTGATGTAGCCATAATGAAAAAACATCACACTTAAAAATGAAGTTTCAAGGCAGGTTGGAAATAGTAAGATAATTAGAGTTGGAGCAATGGCAGGTTGCTGTTACTCCATCAGCCACCAGCAGGAAATCTGTCTTTTTCTTTTATGCTGTCCTTGACTTCCCTTGTCAGCCACAGTTGCGTCATCCTCCCTTAGAATACTATTTCTTCTTTGGGATGAATCTATACTGTGCCTTCTTAATTTCTCCCAAAAGCTCCAGCCATCATCCCTGTTAGAGTCTTTCTGATCAGCTTTGGCCGGCTCCTTTCCCATGCCTCTGTAGTTCCGTTTACTCCACTGTAATACTGATACATCTCATTTTACCTTCTGTCTCAGACTCGGGGTGAACTCTATCACATCATGATCACTGTCTCCAAAGGGTTCCTTTACCTTAAGCTCTGGTTTGAACTGGCTGAAACTGGTTTTAATCAGTTAGATTAAACCGGTTTTCCTTACTGCACTCACACACCTGACTACTCACTCAGAGTTCCTCCTTATAACGGGTCGAATGAGACTCGGTGTGTCACTTCAGATTGACTCTCGTTCTTTCTAATGTAGAACCAGGCTTTTTGTTATCAAATGCTCTTCATTCATTCTTATCTCATTGTCTTGTCTTTTCACCCTGCAGGTTTCCATTGGACCCTGAGCTTCTGCACCATGCGAACACCACCACCTATGATCATTGGGATTGTCAGTGCTCCTGTAGGGCTAGTCCTGGTGTTTGTGGCAGTTTTGACTCCACAATGGCGACAAGGACCCATTAACCTGGGGAAGAACATAGCTGTGAAGTCCGATGGACTGTGGGAATCGTGTCTGGAGCTGCAGGACACCAAGCAGTGTTGGCCAGTGACTACTGTGTACCAGAGGGATGAAATTGTGCAGTGGTCCAGGGCTCTCATGCTGAGTTCTCTCCTGGTGTGTGGGATGGGGATCATTGTGGCCAGTGTAGGGATACGCTGCTGGATGGATTTTCCGCTGCGGAATGTGGCCGGGGCTAGTGGGGTTGTCATTATCCTGGCTGGATCTCTGTGCATCACACCACTCACTCTCTATATGACCTTGATGCACAGAATCAACCCCGATACTGATACCCAGTACCAGAGTGGAAGCTCCCTGTATTTTGGCTGGGCTGGAAGCTGCTTTGAGATCGTTGGAGGATTGGCCCTTGCGCTGAGTTTCAGTTGTCCAAAATGCAAGCGATGCAGAGAATCAGGACAAAATGCCAAAAGAACATATGATGTTGATTACTAGATGATTTAGCTAGGACTACCCCGTGTTAATTGGTTTCTAACAGGCTACTTCACACTAAGGAAGTGTTAAATATCAAAAGCAGTGTGACTGTGTATGTGTGTGTTGTCCTCATTTAGCTGCTGAAGCCCAGTATTAATTCATTAATGACCAATAGGATTGTCACCCTTCCATGACTGCCCTACAATCACCATGAATTGAAGATTATACACCAGGACAATTTTCAACCAGACACTACGAATAAAAGCTCATTGGAGCATAAAAGAAAAATATCTTTCAATCCTTTAATTAATTATAAACATCTTGGCTTAACAAAATAAAAATTAGACTGACATGCGGCTGAGAGTAATCCATATGTTTAATGAGGTAGCATGTATAAACAATCATATTTTAATTTGCAGAGAGTGGGAAGATTGGAAAGAGCTGTTGATCTCTGGCCAGCAATTTAGGTGAGGCAAAGCACTACATGAATTTTAATTCATTCAAAATACTCACTTTATTATATCCATGTAAATGAATTAGATTGCTGAATGTTATCAATATTGACCCAAACTACCAATTAAACTTACTGTATAACACCGATAAGAGGCCCCATGTGCCACCTCGGCACTAAGGGTTCAGATGATAATACTGATAAAATGGTTCTCCCATTGGTCAAGCAGTTGATCCCTCTTCTTCTTACCCTGGGCATGGTGGTCCTCCCTGTGCTAATATGTCTCTGGACCTTTACATCCTTTATCCTTAATTTCTAATTGGCTTGGAACTGTTCAACTCCATTGGTTTTGATTTATCTGGCTCGTCTGAGCCAACCTTTCATTGGCTCCAGCCCAAGGCTATAGATAGCACTACCCCATTGCTCTTCTCCCAGATTAACACTTCTTTTTTATATCACCCCCTTGCTTCTCCCTGATTCAGTCCAATTGAAACCAGTTACAGCCAATCACTGGGTTCAGGATACTTTAGTTCAGATACAAACTGCCCTCCCATGTGTCTGCAGTTGTTACTGTTGTGTTTTGTAACTTCAAGGCATTAAACTAATTCAAAGGAAAATAAGAGAGCTGAGAGATGTGAGTCTAACTTTGTGTTTTACTTTAAGTGAGGCACGCACATATCACGTGGTAGTGTCATTATGTATACAATTAACTTAATCCTACATATAACCCATATTGAATTATTTTAATTAACAAAGAATGCTTAATTAACAATATATTTACAAATATTAAATACACACCAGTTAATAGCTGAAAGAACAGTTCAAAAGCAAATCTTTATGTGGACATGATCTTTGGATTAGCAGATAATCGATAAGGGCCTTGTAGTGTCCACTACCAATTACCTCTGATCCAGCCAATCTCTGAGCAAGAACCAGTTCACTAAAACATTCACAAAATGGTGGCCGCAAGAACAGTCTCACAAAATGGAGGCTGTAAGAAGAATCTCACAAAATGGTGACCTCTCTTCCTTCCACCACTCGATGACAACAACAAAGACTTTGGGCTTGTCTATTTCCACTGTCCTTGATTCATTCCAGTTAGTTTTAATTCTTCATAGCCAACAGAGCAACAGTGTCTGATGGTTTGGAGACCAAGGTTGTTCAGGTAATGGAATTGTTTTTGTTGATCATTTCTGAGAGGAAATTAATGCTAATAAATTATACCCAGTCTGCCTGGAGAGTGGAAATAGAAAAAGGGAAACAGATCTAATCAAATCAAATTCAAGTTTAATTATAATTCAACCAAATATGAATACAGCTGAACGAAACAGCATTCCTCTGGGCCAAGTTGCAAAATATATGCAGCACATGAATCAAAATAGCAAGCAAAAAAACATAATCGGGCACAAAAAAAATCCAAAACACTTAGCTGGTCAGGCTGTTCCAATGGAAAGTGAAAAAGGGGTTAAAATTTCAGGTCAAAGACCCTTTATCAGAATGGGGAAAAAGAGATAAGTTGCAGAGAAAATGGGGAAGGAATGGATTAAACAAATGAATTATCTCTGATAGATCACTGTTTCTCATTTTTTTTTAACAACCTAGTTGATAGGTTAATGGGGTAGTTACAGAAAGAGAACAAATAAATATGCAAATACTGTAAAATATTGAGGTGCAGGAAGTACACAGCAAGGCAGGTTGAAGAAAAAATTGAAAATACTCGAGTCAATATTACTGAGACAGAGGGGACAGCTGATGCAGGAATCTGAAACAACACACAAGCATTGGAGGAGCTCAATAGGTCAGGCAACATCTATGGAGGGAAATGGACAGTCACTGTTTCAAGTTGAGATGCTTCACCTGGACTCAACTTTGCTGCTTGCTCAGTCCACCAATATGCTGAGAAGACCATGATTTCCCAAGAATGCCGAATGATACCCTCCATCAGGACAACGTAGTCCAAGTACCACTACAATGCTCCAAAAAGCGTGTTACACAAGCAATGGCATCAATACATGGCTTTATGCAGAAATCTCATCTGAGGTCAGAATAGGGTTGACACCAAGTAGTATCTGTCTGAATTGCCTCAATAACACAAAGCTACCCAGAAATGGTCATTAACCAGTTTTCATTCCAGAAAAAAAAATGAAATTCCAAATACAATCTACTTGAATTAAAAAAGAAACAAAAACTTTGCACCACACACAACATGCTGGAGGTACTCAGCAGGCCAGGCATCTAGGGAGAAGAGTACAGTCGACATTGCTGGCCGAAACCCTTTGGCAGTCCTGTCGAATTTCCAGCATCTGCAGATTTTCTCTTGTTAGTGATTGAAAAACTTTGCACATAGTGTACATATGGAAAAATGTGAGTGTGAATTAAACACACAGTAACAAGCAGAAGTCCATCATGATAGAAGATAATTTCCTTTTCCACATCTGCACTTCCTGATTGGTGACTTTCCCACAGGAGAATGAGTTGTTGTTTTCCTTCCATGCTTCTGAGGAAGACAGTGGATACCTCATCTTTCAGAAAGAGCTTTGCTTATAGGTATCTTGTCACTTATTGTCCGTTATGCCGCTGGCGTTTAGGGAAACAATGAAGATCCTTCATCTCTGGTGGTGTTCTTGTCAGTGGCTTCCTCCCAGCTTTCACCACTGTCACTCATGCAAGTTCCAGGTGGAGACTCAGGAATACCGTTGCACACAGATTCTTCAGGTTCTTCATTGCTGTTTCCATAACAGTTTTGTTTTACCAGTCAGGGTTGTTAGCCCTGACCTGAAATTTCAAATCTGGAGGACCGGTGGACCACTCTTAGTCTGGCCTCTCCCCGTTGACCTGTTTGGCGTGGGTGGCACTGCCAAGAGCCAAAACATAAAGCCCTGACTCCAGCCAACATAGCTCTCTGGGTCATTGAGAGACACAAGCCTCCAAACCACAATAAGGTTGTGGTCCCCTTGGAAGTTAAGGGACAATTATGCAGTTCTTACCCTTTCTTATCTCATCACTGTATATCAACTGATGCCCAGTTCTGCTGTTTGATGCATCATGGAATCATAAAAATTAAAGAGATATTAAAATGGCTCTGCCGCCAATTGTGTCCACGAATGTTCCAGTATTACAGATACTCTGCTCAATTTCATTTGCCCTCCAGGATATATTTCTTGAGGACATGTAGAATTTCAATCAAAGAGGTACAGTGATTATGCTTCTTGACAACAAAGACACAATTGTCTTTCTCAATCTAATATTGAGTCTGTTGGAATGCTAGCAAAAACCCCTGGTTTCCTTGGCTGCGTAAGTCTAGGGAAGACAACTTCCGACCCCAACAAACTCGTGAGATTGAGGTGCACTCGATCCCACCCCAAACCCTGGTTTGTGCCAATGCTGTGTCATTTGCTACCCTCTTACAGATTAATGCCAGAAAATAACAGACAGTACACTGCATAGGATTAGAAGAATTATATTAATGAATCTTAACTAAAAGGGTTAGTAAAGAATAACAACAAGAAAAGGGCCCATTCTAATTAAACAGTCAAATGTGCACAAGTTGGAGCTCATCTTGAACTTCTCTGTCACTCACGCACTGGGCCCTCGGTCGGCGTGGAAGCACACTCCACCTTCCAAACATCGCTCACAGTCCATCTCGAACACCAGATTGTATGCTGACTGGTTCTGGCCAGTGTCTTCTCTCTTCATCTCCTCTTGAACAAAAGCCCCCAAGCCCAACCTTTCCGGAGAAACCTCCCCTTAATCAGTCCATCCTAGCTGGATGGCAAACATTTCTCCTCATCTCCCATCTTCAACAGTAACCCAAACAAGCTGAAAACAGAACAGACGGCTCTTACAGAACTGCCAAAATGAAATACATACAGCACAACAGTAAAGATATGAACCAGGGCATTACACTAGAATAAAGGAACGTCAGGTGAAAACTTGCTGCTTGCAGAGCAGTCCATTTCAACCCATTTCCGCTCAGATCTTCTCCATAGCCAAGTAAATTACTGTATACCTTCAGTCAATTACTTTGTACCTGAAGACATGACTGACCACTGCTTAGTGTTCAGACCACACATTTTCTTTTAATTTCAGATTTCCACCAACTGCAAATTTTTGATTTAAAAATTAACTGAAAACTAAAATTTAAAAGGGACTGGTTACTAAAAAGTTCATCAAAATAATGAACTTTAAAAGTCATAACTAGTGCCAATACCTCCCAAATTACTCAAGTGCCATACGTGTACAACTAGCTTGTTAGCCTGCGTTACAGAAGAAAAAGTTCCAACTCTGGGTATCACTGAAAGTCCTGCATTGAAACTACACATTAAAAGGGAAGTACAGCAAATATCCACAACTCAAGACTGGTGGTTGTCCATCATGTCCGACGATGTCAGGAAACCTGTGCGGGAGAGTTTTTAAAGTGGAAAAGCTGTTGCACTGGGGCAGTTCCACTCTCTCAATCTTGGAAACTCAGGTTCAGTGGCATGAACAAACTGGGGTCTTCCTTGGTTGCAGTGGATGCCCATGATACCTTCTAGGCCTTGTCATGCCCTTTGCTTTCCATGGAGTGGTACAGTACGGCCTTCCTAGCCGTTGGATCTCACTGTAGACCTCATCCACCCAGTCTGCCACATGCTAGGACAGGCATGTCCCTATCCCACTGCGGTATGAGGCCAGGACTCTGTGAATCAACGACAGGACAAAAGGGTGCTCAGTGATAGTTAGGAAACAGCATACACGAGTGATGGGACAGGAATCTCAATGTTGGGACTGGAGAGACAATATGTTCGAACTGATCAATGACATGACAGGAGAAACTCTGCAGATGTGAATCTCATTCCCTGGTAGAACAGGGCAGTAAGTAAAAGGGCAAAGTGCTGTGAATTCTCCACACTGCAATGGAACACATAACAGTGACAGTCCCCACAAAGCAGGCTCCTTATTTTGATCTTCCACACCAGAGGTTCCCAACCTTTTTTAAGCCATGGACCAATACCATTAAGCAAGGGGTCTGTGGACCACGGGCTGGGAGTCCCTGATCTATACCAAGTAAATGGAATCCATTGTTAAACAGTTTGCTTTACAATGACCGGCAAAACATAAACAATTGTTGCTTTCAAATATCATTGTGTCTTTTTAATGCACAAGTTAAACTGAATTTGGCAAAGGGGCTACACTAAAAACAATGTAAGATGCAAATACTTAATAACATTTTATTCATATTAAGTATACCATCATTGTAGTAAAATGAGCATTTTATATATCCTTTAAGTGAAAATATTTATTTTCTCTAAACTCCTTTTATCTTTCACTTCTAATTGATTTACCTTGCAGTACAATTGCACAATCACATGATCAGAACTGAAAATTGTCTTTCATCTGCCACTATATGAATAGTGTGCATTTCTTTACACGAGATTCACAGCAGTTGATAGCAGAGGCACGAATAGCTGCTTGGTGCTGTAGTGCCATAGTACAGCGATGATGGTGGAGGGTTACCAAACACACCATGGGTCAAGTCGCCTGAATGCCAGTATCAGTGGCACTTAACCTGAAAGTTCCCTTTCTACTGATTACAGTGCTTCCTGGCAAGGATCCATTTCAGAAGCCATCGTTGTGGTGAATCTGATAGAGGAGCATGGAATAACGACCAGTCAAAATCAGATGACAGAAACAAAATGGCTCCAAAACTCTTGCTGCAGCATTCCGATCCACCTCACTGTCCATGGCTACCTTCCGGTAAAGTAGGGCCCCCTTAAGTCCCAGTATAATGAAGAGCTCCGATTACACTGATCACATTCATGGCCGTCCAGGAAGCAACCACTTCAGAATGACATTGAACAGTTCCTCGGCGCTGAAGGGACAAGTCTTCCAGAGGCTGCAACGTCTGCGAAGCAGATGGTGTGATGAGTCTGATCCTAAGCAACTAGTTATCAGGTACATGTTTCATCAACTTTGAGGAAGATAGCTCCTGTGTTCTTTGGTATAAATTGCTTTGCGAGGGGCTTTGGTTCTTTTTGAATGTCTGATTACAAGGAAAGAAATAACAATTACCTAAATTAGAAACACATTTACTAATGAGATTATACTATTTCAATCCTGCTGTTCACACATAACTTTACGATATCAGTCTTAGCACAATGGTAGCCTTCTGTCTGATTGGTTAGATCAAACTGGGTTCAAACTGCTGCAGAGACCAGAGCTTAAGACGGTCATACAGTAAATCTCAATTTATGTTTCATGAGGCCATGCTGTGTATGGATGGAACCACTTCCAAACATAATTAATTTTTACTGAAAACAATCAGAGAGTTTCTAGAATGGGAATGGTTCCATAGAAATACAAGTTACTCCTCTACTTCTAAATGCCTCTGAAAAATGCATAAGGATATACTTAAGAGGATGTTGCTATTGATTAGCTCCCAGGAGAACATCCAAAGGAGAGAAAACCATGAAGCCATTTAATAACATTTAGTACCAGAGGAATCTTATCCCAAACCTCATATCAAGGATTCTCCTTATTTTACATATCTAGGATAGAAGAGGCTTAATGGCTAATGAAGATTATCAGAAGAGTGGAGAATATTAATTCTGGACACCCTATGGTAATAGGTTGAAATTCACACGGTACAAATGAGAATACTCTAGGTAAGAGAAGGTCAAGTTATGCAAGTCCTTGGATGGTAAACTCACTTTCAGTGCTATCACTTACAGATCAGACATTAGCTCAGTTCATCTGTTGCTGAAAGCCTCAGACCCCTATTACTTGTAGGCTAAACTATTCTACTGCTCTCTTTGCCACCTTCTACAAATCTGAGCTCATCCAAAACTTCGAAGCTCATATCCCATCTCAAATCAATCACTTGAGTTCACCTATCTGCCGCATAATAGGGTGGTGATTTAGTACACAGTATGATCCCACAAACAAGTGAGCTTAATGGTCAGTGATGCACACTTCGCTGGGAGTGATCAGCAAAAAGATAATTGCCAGGATATTACCAAACTTGTGACACTCATAAATAGCCTCAGGATCCTTAATAACGCCAGAACAAAATTTACTCTGTATTTCTGTCTGTGACAGAAACAATCTATTAGAGTCCTGCAATTGAATTGCTTTGTATTTAGCCATATCAAAGTCCTGTCCCAAGCCTTCAGGCTCATCAGGCCAGTGCTTATGTCGGTTTCTGTGGCATGAAGCGACTGAGAGTACGAGACTCCCCCAGAATAGGATGCCAGTCTATCGCGAGGTTGACCCACAGCATTTTTTCCAGTACCTATTTTTCAGCTGGGTAGACTGGAGCATTGTGCAGTTAAGTGCCTTGCTCAAGGATACACACGCTGCCTCGGCTGGGCTCGAACTCACTACTTTCAGGTCGCTAGTCGAACTCCCTAACCACTTGGCCACGCGCCACACATTTAGCCATATAAAGGGTTAATATTCAGCAAAAAATATCTAACAGAAGTATCTTAGAAACTTTCTTCTCGGTGTGCCTGTTAGTGTTTAATTGCACTTTTTAATTTTTTTCCACACTAGCAATATCTTATTTCCTATCCCCAGCTCCCGCAGAAGATTGTGACTTCAGAACTCAGCGAGCTGCACAGATGAGTGGGGGGAGGGGGAGAACGGAGGGCAATCAGGGTTCTGATAGGTATGGAATTTCAGGAATTTCTCATACTACAATGAAGCAATGGCAACATGAATCCAGATCAGGAGTGATAAGTCGCTTGGAAGTGAATTTGAGGGGCGGAAGGAGGTACTGCCAAAGAAGTCTTAATGAGCTGCTGCAGTGAATTGCTTAAGATCCCACACATTAGAGCTTCAGAACTCCTGTGGTTTAGACTAATCAAGCAGACCGCTCTGTTTTGCAAACTATTGAACTCCAGCATCCAAAGGTTCAAATGGTTAATTTATGTTCAAAGTATGTATACAGTATACAACTCTGAGATTCATCTTCTCCAGATGGCTACGAAACAAAAAGCATGGAAGTCATTCAAAAATAAACAACCTCTTTCCAAACAAAAAACAAAAGGAATTCCAAACCCCAACCCCTCCCTTGCACAAAAAAACTAACAGATCGCTCCGCACAGAAATCAGCAACAAGAACATCAAACTCCAAATCCCAATCTCCCTCCCTTGCACAAAAAAACCTAACAGATTGCTCTCAAGAAAGAATGGGTGAAAACGAAAATCATAGACCAAAGGCGACCTGCAGTTAGTTTGAACTCTGTTCCACAGTCTAATCCATAAATCGCAAAACTTTGACAACATCCTCTGACAGCATCCATACCCATCTTGGCAAGAGGCGGATTATTTTGTTAATTTCCTGACTAGAACTTGCAGGTGACTGCAAGGTTTGGCAGTGTTGGGTTTGGGTTATTAAACAGAGAATACTTAGTTTATGGTCTACTCTAGTAACCAACTAGAGGAACATTGTTTCATTCGGCTATATTCATGCATGGTTGAATGATAATTAAAATGAACTCAAACCAACATTTAAATACCAATTCCAGCATAATGTTTCTGAGGCTCTTGGTCAACCTGGCTACCAAAAGGGGATATATAATGACTAAGATTTTCACCTTTTCCAATACCAGGATGTTGCTGAGCATTTCTTTCTTTTTTAATGTTGGGATATCACTGGTGAGCAGAGACTGGACGAACTCCATTATCTTCTTCTCGTTATGCAGAAAATGCTTCTGTGTCTCACGATTAGAAAACATATTTCGCATCTCTTTCACAATGCTGAGTAGGCAAAGCAAAATAGCCCATTAAATACAGCGCTTGACTGGTTCAGCACGTCAATCACAATCTAGAAGGGTGAGTGACAACAATGGTAGCCCATACTATGGATGGGAGAAAGTGACATTAACTCACATGCAGGGGTAAATAATTTACACTAACATTATAATCATCAATATACTATCACCCCCCCCCCCCCTTAATATCAAGACAACTTCACTCAAATTCACTTTCAAAGACAACTTAGAAAGGATGTGCTGAAACTAGAGAGGATTCAAAGGAGGTTCACGAAAATGGTTTCAGAATTGTACGGCTTGTCATATGAAGAGCATCTGATGGGTTTGGGCCTGTATTCACAAGAATTCAGAAGAATGGTGGTGAGCTCATCGAAACCTATCGAATGGTGAAAGACCTTGATAGAATGGATGTGGAGAGAATATTTCCTATGGTGGGAGAGTCTAAGACAAGAAGGCACAGTCTTAGAATAGAGGGGTGTCCTTTTAGAATGGAGATGAGGATGAATTCTTTAGCCAGAGAGTGGTGAGTCTGTGGAATTCTTTGCCACAGGCAGCTGTGGAGGCCAGGGGTTGATAGGTTCTTGATTGGTCAGGTCTTGAAGGTAGAAGGCAGGAGACTGGGGCTGAGAACAAAATTGGATCAACCATGATGAAATGGCAGAGCAGACTCGATGGGCTAAATGGCCTAATTCTGTTCCTATATCTTTTGGGCTTATGGACAAATCACAACCTAATTTATTCCTGGGAAAATAACTATATTTTGTTTAATAATATTAGTGTCACACATCCTCAAAGCTCACCATGCAGGACCATCATATTCCTTCTCAGAAGTGGTACCCAGAACTAAACATAGCTTTCCAAATGTGGCTTAACAAGTCTTTACATTCACATACTGAAACCCCAGATCTCTACATAAAGACACCAGCCCCTTCCCTACGAGTCTGTACCATGTTAATTGTCCCTACATGTCAGGGGTTCCCAACCTATTTTATTCCTTTGGAGCCCTACCATTAACCAAAGGGTCTGTGGACCCCAGGTTGGAAACCCCTGTTCTATATGGACTTCCAAGTCAACATAGTCGCCTACTGCCTTTAGGCTTTTATAATTTAGAAAATACTTTTCCAAAATCAGCAACTTCAAACTTCAGGGTGGATCAGTGGCACAATTAGTAGAGTTGAAGCCTCACCGGACTGGAGAGTTGGGTTCTACCCTGACCAAGGGTTGCTTTCAAGTGGGGAACCCCTAATCTAGGTGCCCTGGTTTCCTCCCACATCCCAAAGACACGTGCATTTGATGGTTTAAATGGTCATCATAAATTGTTCCTAGTGTGTGGGTGTGTGATAGATTCTGGGAGATGCTGAAGAGATTGTGGGGATAATAAGAAATGGAATGAATACAAGATTAGCGTAAAAAAAAGTGGTTGTTGGACTTGATGGGGCAAAAGGCCCATTTCTACTCTATATGACTTATACGAAGGGAAACCTGTTCAACCTGCTTCACCTACATTCCAGAACCAAGATCACTTTAACCTCAGTGGATAAATCATGGAAAGCAGTCAATTTTTACAAATTTTGAAATTAATTTCAAGTTACTGTAGAAACATAAGCATATGGGCCTTATATTAAACGTTCAAAAGACAAAAATCCTGCACCAATCTGTCTCCATCAAACAAAAGCAGTACCAACAATAACCTATGGTTGGAACATAGAAAACGTGGATCCATAACCATATTCACAGTTGTCACCTCTCAGTAAAGGCCAGCATTACTGGTGAACTTTGCACCAACTCCAGTTTGCCAGTTAAGTGAGGAAAATAATATGGAAATATCAAGTCCACAAATCCACTATTCCTAGAACCTAAACAGTAGCGAAACCTGCTCTCCTTTATGCTCCTGAGATATAAAGTACTCAGCAAAATCATTCAAACCATTGGCATGATGGCAAACTGTTACACATAAATGATCCCAATCCAGCATCTAGCTCTAATCATAATCTAACCAGCTCCAGAAGGCAAGAAGCATTACCTGAATACCTGCAACTAAGTTTCCTAAACAAGCACTCTACTCCATGTTCCATCAGCAAAGCATTTCCAGGATGACAGAAAACCAATTCCATGACTGTTTTTAAAGTCTTGTCGAAAGAGTGCAACTATTCCTGCTAGCTCATGGGAATCCCTTATCTGTGGCTACTCAAACTGGAAGTGGAACATTTGGACAGGCATGAAATATCCCAAATCGCTATGGTGTAGACATGTAGAGGCCACAGCCATTGGAACAACAACCAACAACCTGTCTCACCTGTGGCAGAGTCTGCAGATCACATCTAGGATTCTTTATCTGCATCAGAATCTTATGACTGGAGTGGATGTTAATTATTCTCAACCTTAAAGAATGTTTGAGAAGAAGGGGGAATGGTGGTGATAACTAACATTGTCTGTGAAGGGGGTGGGGTGATACTATAAATGGTTTAGAGTAACAGTAACTCATATTTGGATATGGGGAGCGCTAATAGGTATAGGAATGACAAAATTCACAGTGTGGATGTGAGTGACAATATCTCCTGTTGTATATCAGGGAATATCAGCAATAACCCCCACCTATTGAGTTCCGCACGAATCTGCTTATATTCCTCAATGTTCCTTTGGATGGCTTCCAGCACCAGGCAAAACTCCTCGTAAGTGGAGATGCTGAGATTCTCCAGGGAGCTGTATTTCAACGGTTGCTGTTTCTGAGCTAGGATTATTTGCTTGATACAATCTTTCATATGCACCAGGTCCATCTCTGGGTTAGTCATGGTGTTATCTTTTAACTGACAGAAAGGGATTAAGGGGATGGTTAATTAGAGGAATAGATCAAAAGACATAAAACACTAAATTAAGAAACAAAATTTACACTAAACATTTACAACTGAACTGTTCATTGCTGCACCAGTAATAGACAATAACAACAGCCAATATTTATTTATCTAGAGATAGTATCCCCTGATTTAACCTTAACCTAGTCACTGGACACTTTACAATGACCAATTAACCTTCTAACTGATACATACTTGGACTGTGGAAGGAAACAGGAGCACCTGGGGAAAACCCACACATTCCACAGGGAGAATGTACAAACTCCTTAGAGTGGACGTTGGGACTGAAATCTGAACTCTGACGCCCCAAGCTGTAATGGTGTCATGCTAACTGCTAAGCTACTGTGGTGCCCATTGCCAATATACAATTATATAATTCTATATTACCAATGTGCAGGCTGAAAGGGGCAGTTTTGGTGTGAATACATTAAGTGATAAAAAGCAGAGAGTTCTGGTGCATGGCTGTTTCCCCACAGGGAGGTATGCTGGATAATAGCAGAAGGCAGATCAGTAACTGGAGACCACAGATTTAAGGTAATTAACATCGGGAGAACTGCAGTATAGACTTCTTCTAATGGTATGGGTCTCACCAGTATGATCAGAAAACAGGTGATCAGAAATTCTTACGGAGGGCTAGAGTGAAAGATCAGCCTGGATATAGGAAGGTGTAGTGGAGAGAAATAATACTTGGGTTGGGGACGGTTAAGGTGAGATCAGGGAGACATGTTCTAGGAGGGTGGTCCTGCAGAGAGCATATGTGGTGAAGGCATGGAAGCAGCAGAACGGTGTGGAAGAAGTGGAGGTCTGCAGGGAGCAGATCAGTGGTTTGGAGTGTTCCGGGAAACATATGGCTTTGGTGGGGAGCTGTTTCAACCCTGATGGTAGACTTCTTGTTGTATACATCAAATAAGTATTCCCTTTACTGACCCGTTGTTCCCTGTGAACCAGAGTCGACTCTTAAAAGATCTCGTAATGAAACGTACTCACTGGAAATGACAGCAGTCGAGTCTTTAATTATTGGAGAATAGAGATTTCTTCATATCACATTAATATAGATAATCAATGACAAATAAAGCAGTAGAAAAAATACTGGTTCATTAAACTCAAAAGTTCTTGCTACAAACCAATAAAAGTAACGCTTTACTGATTCTCTCTATTAACTGTATCTTGATCACTACTTCCACCAGATATACTAGCAAGTTGAGATCAGCTGGGAACCTCTTTACTAAGCAACAGATGCATAGTATTTCTCCCTCAGTGTCTGTATATAATTGATAGTCACGAAAATGATACAAGCGTATTTGATAGCTGAGAAATAGAAAATAGAAAACTTCAAGACCATAAGATACGGCCAAATTCTGCTCCCATTTGGTCCATCGATTCTGCTTTGCCATTCCTTCATGGCTGATTTTTTTTAACCCTCTCACCCATTCCCCTGCCTTCTCCCTGAAACCTTTGACACCCTGACTAATCAAACAGCTTTATATATACACAATGACTTGGCCTCCAAAGCCATCTATGTCAATGAATTCTATAGATTTACTACCCTCTAGCCAAAGATATCCCCCCTCATCTCTGCTCTAAATGTATGTCCCTCTATACTGAGGCGGTGCCCTCTGGACCTAGACTTACCCACTGTAGGAAACATTCTCTCCATATCCACTCTATCTATGCCTTTCAATATTCGATGGGTTTCAGTGAGATTCCCCTTTATTCTTCTAAATTCAAGTGAATACAGGTCTAGAGACATCAAATGCTCCTTATATGTTAACCTTTTCATTCCTGGGATCCTTCCTGTAAACCTCCTCTGGACCCTGTTCAATGCCAGCACAGCATTCTTTGATAAGGAGCCTAAAACTGCTCACAATACTCCATGTGGTCTGACCAATGCCTTATAAAGCCTCAGCATCACATCATTGCTCTTAGATTCTCGTTCTCTTGAAATGAATGTTAACATTGGATTTGCCTTCCTCACCACCAACTCAACCTACAAATTAACCTTTAGGGAATCCTGCACAAGGACCCCCAATTCCCTTGCATCTCCGACTCTGCTTCCTCAACGCTACCCGCCCTTCCACCTATCTTCATATCATCTGCAAACCTGGTCACAAATCCATGAACTCCACCATCCAAATCAATGACATATAATTTGAAAAGAAACGGTCCCAATACTGACCCCTGCGGAACACGGCAGCCAGCCAGCAAAGGCCCCTTTTATTCCCACTCTTTGCCTGCTGCCAGTCAGCCAATTGTCTATCCAGGCTAGAATCTATCCTGGAATAGCAAGGGCTATTACCTTGTTAAACAACCTCACGGGTGGCACCTTGTCAAGGTACAAAACATCTACTGATGTTCCTTCGTCTATCCAACCTGTTACTTCCTCAAAAAATTCCGATAGTTTTGTCAGGCAAGATCTCCCCTGAAGGAAACCATGTTAACTTTGGCCTAAATTATTATATGACTCCAACATCTTCCCAACCACTGAAGTTAGGCTAACTGGTCTATAATTTCCTTTTTTCTGCCTTCCTTCCTTCTTAAAGAGTGGAGTGACATTTGCAATGTTCCAGTCCTCTGGAACCATTTTAGAATCTAGTGATTCTTGAAAGATCATTACTAACATCTCAACAATTTCTTCAGCTACCTCTTTCAGAACCCTGGGCTGTAGATCATCTGGTCCAGGTGACTTATCTACCTTCGACCTTTCAGCTTCCCAGACCCTTCTTCTTAGTAACAGCAAATACACTCACTTCTGCCCTCTGACACTCAAATTTCTAGCATACTGCTTGTGTCTTCCACCATGAAGACTGATGCCAAATGCTTGTTATGTTAGTCTGCCATTTTCTTTGTCCTCTATTACTACCTATCCAAAGGCATTTTCCAGTGGCCAATATTTACTCCCATTTCTCATTTACTGTTTATATATCTGAAAAAGCTTTTGATATCCTTTTTGATATTATGGGCTAGCTTACCTTCATATTTAACTTTTTCCTTTCTGTTTGTTGCTCACTAATGTTTTCAGTTTCTATAACAGGTTCCCAATCAGAGGCCGCACGTTGCTGACAATGTACAGTTTCCTGTTTTGCAGTTAACACCCGATCTTTCAGAACACTTACAGTAATTAGATCATTGGGACCAGTTAATCAACTCCGAATGCAGCCAAGCTAATGATCACAGCCTCTCTTCCAACACACAAAAAACAAACCTGCTTAAGTCACATCATGGTGGTTTTAGAAAGCTGTTGCAAAAATAAAAAGACATCCATCATTTTTATGAGGACATGCCTGAGAAGATCACATAACTGGATGCCAGAAAGATTCAGGGGAGCATGAGTTCAGATGCATTTTACATTAATATGATAATTCTGGTCTTGTGACTGTTTATAAATTACACCTACCTCTATTCTAATTGGCACTTATTTCACCACCCCACCCCCAAAATTATTTGTTTGTGAAGTGTTCATACAGCAAGACAATGCTTGTGAAGTTTCAAACTGGAGACATAGAACTAAAATTTTGGGGTTACAGTCAATACAATCTTTTCCAGAGTAAAACACACCACACCTGCTGCTACACCCTTCCCTCACTACCATTTAGGGCCCCAAACAGTCCTTCCAGGTGAGGCAATGATTCCTGTTGGGATCATCTACTGTATCCGATGCTCCTACTGCGGCCTCCTTGATGCACCATCAATAACTCACTCTGAGACGTAAGAAGCGAGATATCGGCTTTTATTGACTGGAAGAATGAACAACACTACATCCTGAAGAATGAGGCCGGGCATCAGGCCTCAATTGCCTTTATACAGGGGTCTGTGGGCGGAGCCACAGAAGCAGTCAGCAGGGGTCTGTGGGAGGAGCCACAGGAGCAGTCCAGACAGGTATATGTAGTTCACCACGCTCCTATACACCGGTGAGACCCAGCATAGATTGGTAAGCCACTTTGTCGAGCACATTCTGACACAAAAAGCAGGATCTCCTGGTGGCCACCCAATTTAATTCTACTTCCCATTTCTATATGTTAGTTCATAGACTCCTCTACTGCCAGGATGAGATAACACTCAGGTTAGAGGAGTAATGCCTTATCTTCTGTCTGGGTAGCCTCCACCCTGATGGCATGAACATCAATTTCTTGAACTTCTGATAATGCCTCCCCTTCTCTCCATCACCATTCCCCATTCCTGTTTCCCTCTTTCACCTCATCTCCTTAGCTGCCCGTCACCTCCCTCTGGTGCTCCTTCCCCTTCTCTTTGTTCCAAGGTCTTCTGTCCTCTCCTATCAGATTCCCCCTTCTCCAGCCCTTTATTCCTTTCACCAATCAACCTCCCGGCTCTTTACTTCAACCCTTCTCCTCTCTCGGTTTCACCTATTACCTGCAACTCCCCTTCCTTTCAGTCCTGAGGAAGGGTCTCGGCCTGAAATGGCAACTGTTTACTCTTTTCCACAGATGCTGCCTGACCTGTGGAGTTCCTCCAGCATTTTGTGTGTGTTGCCTTTGTCAAGACCAACTTCCCTTCCAGTAGCCAGGTCAGGAGAGGATTCCTAAGTCATACTTCCTTATTGTTATGTGGTATAAATCCGTATCTATACAACGTATCAACAAATCAGCTTATTCCATTGGGGAATCGTAATACATTTAATGTCTGCAATAAACCCTGAAGATCACTTATTGGCTCCCAATTATGTAAGAGTCTCAAAGTATCTTGTACATTGCAAATGAGGCATTTCTGCATTTCCTAAACTTGCCAACCTATTGCTTACATCAGCAATTTGGTCAGCCTAGTGCCAAATTAGGGGAGTATTTTTAACTCATTTGTTCCTTCAAAATAGACTCATTTATCACAGAAATTTCATGGAAGAAGGTTTCTACCCTCTAAACATGGGCCAGTGATGCACTCTAAAAGGATCGCAAACACGAGAAAATCTGCAGATGCTGGAATTCCAGAGCGACACACACAAAATGCTGGAGGAACTCAGGAGGTCAGGCAGCGTCTGTGGAGAAGAATAACAGTTGATGTATCAAGCCCAGAACCTTCTTCAGGGCTGGAAAGGAAGCGGAGAAGCCAGAGTAAGAAGGTGAACGGAGGGGAGTAAGAAGTACAAGGTGGCAGGTGATAGATGAAATTGGGAGGGGGAGGGGTGAAGTAAAGAGCTGGGAAGTTGATCAGTGAAAGAGATAAAGGGCTGATGAAGGGGGAATCTGATAGCAGAGGACAGCAAGCCATGGAAAGGGGAGGAACAGCAGAAGGAGGGGATGGACAGGTAAGGAGAGAAAGTGAGAGAGGGAAATAAGAATGGGGAATGATGAAGGAGAGTGGGCCATTACTGGAAGCTCAAGAAATCAATGTTCATGCCATCAGGTTGGAGGCTACTTAGACAGAATATAAGGTGTTTCTCCTCCATCCTGGGTGTGGCCACATCCTGACAGTAGAGTAGACCATAGACTGACAAGTCGGAATGGGAATGGGAAGTAGAATTAAAATAGGTGGCCACCGGGAGATCCTGCTTTTAGTGTTGGATGGAGTAAAGGTGCTCGGTGACAAGTCTTTCCGTCTATGTCGGGTCTCAGTGATAAACAGGAGACCACAGCAGGAGCACCAGATACAACAGATGACCCCAGCAGACTCACAGGTGAAGTGTCGCCTCACTTGGAAGGGCTGTTTGGGGTGCTGAATGGTACTGAGGGAGGAGGTGCAAGGATATTCTACTTCACAGTTATTTAAGTTGTTATTTTGCTCATGTCATACCTTGGTCGTCAGAGGGGACCCACCAGTCAGTGTATGCCTCTTCTCCTCTTCTTTCGACATTGCTTGCTCCAGATTTGAAGTTACTGCAGCAACCATTATGTTTGCAAGGATAAAAGATCCTCCAATGAGGAACAGGAAGAGGTACACTCCACCCCAATACATCATCATTCCATTAGTTTCCCTGGAAGGAACAGAGATTAGTGAATGTCTAAGGTTTGGAAAATAATGTTAAGTGAAAGGGCCAAGCATATCCAGGATTTGATAATTCTATCAGCAAATCCTATGGAAAGACCCTGCAGTGACTTCTAACAATTTTAATGCATGCTATATAATTAGAGAAGATGTACCCTATAGTATATTTATGTCCTGTTTAACACAATAAGACACATGAGCAAATTACGCTATTTGGTCCATTGAGTTTCTTTTCCACTTAATTATGAAATCTTTATTATCCCTCTCAACCCCATTCTCCTTCTAAACACAAAGTACACTGCAGATGCTGTGGTCAAATCAACACGTACAACACGCTGGAGGAACTCAGCAGGTCAGGCAGCATCTGTGGAAACAAGCAGTCAACGTTTCGGGCCAAGACCTGATATCCTGATGAAGGGTCTCAGCCTGAAACATTGACTGCTTGTTTCCACGGATGCTGCCTGACGTGCTGAGTTCCTCCAGTGTGTTTGTACATCCCCATTCTCCTTCTTCTCCCTGTAATCTTTGACTCCTCACCAATTAATAACCTATTAACCTCTGTTAAATATACCCAATGACTTAGCCTCCACATTCATCTGTGATAATGATTTCCAGAGATTCACCATCCTCTGGCTAAAGAAATTCCAACTCATGGCCATTCTTTAGGGACACCCTTTATTCTGAGACTGTGTCCTCTTGTCCTCTAGACTCCACCACTACTGGAAATATTGTCCATCCTATCTAGGCCTTTCAACATTCAGTAGGTTTCAATGAGAACCCGTCCCTCCCAACCCTCTAAATTCCAGGGACTACCTGCCCAAAGCCATCAAATGCTCCTCATACCCAGGATTATTCTTGTGAACCTCTTTTGGATTTTGTCCAATGCCAGCACATCCTTCTTTGCTAAGGGGCCCAAAACTGCTCACAACACTCCAAGTGTGGCCTGACCAATGCCTTATAAATCCCCGGCATCACATCCTTGCTTTATATTCTAGCCCACTGGAAATGAATCCTAACATTGTATTTGCCTTCTTTACTACTGACTCAGTCTGCAAGTTAACCTTTAGGGAACCTTGCACCAGGACTCTCAAGTCCTTTGCACCTCCAATTTTTGAATTTTCTCCCCCATTGAGAAAACAGTCTAGACCTTTATTTCTTCTACCAAAATACATGACTATATACTTCTCAACAGTGCGTTCGTTCCATCTGCCATTTCTCTGCCCCTTCTCCCAATCTGTCAATGTCCTGCAGACTCCCTACTTCTTTACGTTCACCTGCCCCTCCACCTACATTTGTATTGTTTGCAAACTTGGCCACAAAGCCATCAATTCCATCATCCAAATCAATGACATATAATGTGAAAAGAAGTGGTCCCAACACCAAACCCTGTGGAACACCACCACTAGTCACTGGCAGCCAACCAGAAAAGACACCACCCCCCACATTCCCACTTTTTGCCTCTTGTCAGTCAGCCAATTTTCTATCATTGCTTTCCTGTAATACTATGGGCTCTTACTTGTTTAGTAGCTTCATGTGTGGCCCTTTGTCAAAGGCCTTCTAAAGACCCAAGTAAACAACATACACTGACTCTCCTTTGTCTATGCTGTTGTTTCCTCAAAGTATTCCATTTAGTTGGGACAGCTCACATTTGACAGCATCACTGATAAAAAAAAACTGCCTCCCAAACTGGAAAAGACAGCTGTGTTGCCAGTCATAAAAATGCTGATGCTATCTGATTGGCATAATGCAGGTTAGAGGATCCAGGGCTATAATTTCATTTGTGGTATACTGCATTGCTCATACAGTCACAAACAAGAGAAAGTCTGCAGATGCTGGAAATCCAAGCAACACACACAAAATGCTGGAGGAACTCAGCAGGCTAGACAGCATCCATGGAAAAAAGTCCAGTCAAAGTTCTGGGCCGAAACCCTTCGGTAGGACTAAAGAAAAAAAGCTGAAGAATAGATTTAAAAGGTGGGGGGAGGGGAGAGAGAACTTTTTCTTTTTTCCATAGATGCTGCCTGGCCTGCTGAGTTCCTCCAGCATTTTGTGTGTGTTGTTCATATAACACATGTCCGTTTATACTCTGATATCTCAGTCACACTCTCTGCAGTAGCATACTTATGATTTCAATATATTGTTTTTCAATGACTGCAATGTAAGCACTTATTAGTAAAACAATATTTTGTATCTATGGGACTGATCCAATATGAAACCATGCAAAAGATCAAGTTCTTAAAAGAACCATCTATAAAAACACATTATAGCTGGAAGTTCTTCGGGAGTTTTGTAGCCTTGTGGCTGTTACTGATTTTCAGCTAAGTAGAGAGCAGGTCACCAAACGTTTGGGTGCTGACCACAATATCCTCATTTGATGTGCTTATTGTCAAGAATGCAAGTAAGTCACCTTGAGCAGAAAGTAAATGCCTCTTGAAGATCATATTCTTGGTATTTTCCCCTACTATGGAAGCCTAGAATTAAGGGGCAGGATCTTAGGAACAGCAATAAACAAATTAATACTGAGATTAGCAGGAATTTTAACAAATTTCCTTCTTGCTGTTTGGGCGATTTGTTTTTCTGTGTGAGTGGTTGAGGTATGTGGTTTGATGTTTTTGTTGCTATTTCCACAATTTGTTCTTTTGTGCGTGGGTGGGTGGGGCTTTGATGTTCTTGTTGCTGTTTGGACGATTTGTCTTTTTTTGTGCATGGGGTGTGTTGAATGGCTTCCATGGTTTTCTTAGTTTCATAGCTGCCTACTGCATACATACTTCAATAATAACTGTACTTTGAACCTTGAATCTTGAAATTTCATGACATATGCTGGTAATATTAAACCTGATTCCGACTTCTTCCCAGAAAAGTCCACCTAATATGCTTAAATACATGTACAAAATATAAATGCTTGAGGGCAGGAAAGTGGAGTACAGCCAAAGACAAGGTCACTGAATGACAAAGCCTAAACTTACAGCTACCTCTTATGTTCCTTGGCTCCGATGGCTACCTTCTGACAATACACTAATATTCAGCTTTCCTTTAGTCTCGCAAGATATTCTGACAAGTGTGAGGAGGCTTAGATTAAAAACTGGAGAGGGAGACAGAGAGATCAAGAAAATGGAGCGCTGTGTTGCAGATGGACCAATGAATTTGAGGGCAGGGTGGAGGTTCACAAAGTTGATGATGCTGACAAACTCTTCATCTAACGTACTATTCTTTGCCATTTCTACCATCTCCATGGCATCCTAGCACCAGACATGTCTTCCCCTCCCCTCTCTGCCTTCCTGGTGGCCAGCCATTTCAATTCCACTTTCCATTCCCACAATGACATATTTGTCAATGGCCTCCTCTACTATCAAGTTGAAGCTACACACAGATTAGGAAAACACCTCATATTCCATCCTGGTAGTTTCCAACCTGAAGACATCAACATAGATTTCTCTAACTTCTGGAAACCATTCTGCTCTGTCATACCCCCCCCCCCCCCCTTTGTTTTCCCTTATCCCTCTGGCCCTTAACCTCATCCTCCCAACCCCCCACATAACAGGGAGATGAGGCTGAGTACAGGGCTATGGTGGGAAACATTGTCACATGGTGCGAGCAGAATCATCTGCAGCTTAATGTGAAAAAGACTAAGGAGCTGGTGGTGGACCTGAGGAGGGCTAAGGCACTGGTCACCCCTGTTTCCATCCAAGGGGTCAGTGTGGACATGGTGGAGAATTACAAATACCTGGGGATACCAATTGACAATAAACTGGACTGGTCAAAGAACACTGAGGCTGTCTACAAGAAGGGTCAGAGCCATCTCTATTTCCTGAGGAGACTGAGGTCCTTTAATATCTGCCGGATGATGCTGAGGATGTTCTACGAGTCTGTGGTGGCCAGTGCTATCATGTTTGCTGTTGTGTGCTGGGGCAGCAGGCTGAGGGTAGCAGACACCAACAGAATCAACAAACTCATTCGTAAGGCCAGTGATGTTGTGGGGGTGGAAATGGACTCTCTGACGGTGGTGTCTGAAAAGAGGATGCTGTCCAAGTTGCGTGCCATCTTGGACAATGACTCCCATCCACTCCATAATGTACTGGTTAGGCACAGGAGTTCATTCAGCCAGAGACTCATTCCACCGAGACGTAACACTGAGCGTCATAGGAAGTCATTTCTACCTGTGGCCATCAAACTTTACAGCTCCTCCCTCAGAGTGTCAGACACCCTGAGCCAACAGGCTGGTCCTGGACATATTTTCACTTGGCATGATTAACTTATTAATATTTAATTATTTATGGTTTTATATTGCTATATTTCTTCACTATTCTTGGTTGGTGCGACTGTAACAAAACCCAATTTCCCTCGGGATCAATAAAGTATGTCTGTCTGTCTGTCTGTCTGTCTGCCCATCGCCCACACCTTCATCCCTCTGGTTCCCCATTTCTCTCTCTACTACATAATCCATCTCCTATCATATTCCATCTTCTTCAGCCCCTTGCCTCTTCCATCTTGCACCACTTAGCTTCTCACTTCATTCTCTTCCCACAACCCCCCCAACTCTTTTCCACCTACCTACCTTCCCTCCCCTTAACTGGATTCACCTATCTCGCACCAGCTTACACACTTCTATACTGGCCTCAGCCCTCTTTCTTTCCTGTCCTGATGAAGATCCGAAATGTTGACTGTTCATTTCCCTCCATAGATGCTGCCTGACCTGCTGAGTTCCTTCAGCATTTTGTGTGTGTTGGTCCAGAGCTCCTCCATCAGTTTGATTTTTTGACCCAAACAGCCCCAGGTAGTGCGGTGATTCACTTGGACTGCTTCAGATCTAGTGTACTGTACTCAGTGTTCACAATGTGCTCTCCTGCACTCCACAGAAACCAAAGCTTGAGTGAATAGTTACTTTCAGTGCACAGAAATGACCCGGAGCTTCCTATCTACATTTCAATTCTCTATCCTACTCCTTTGGTGTCCTGAGTGCAGCCTCTTCTACTTTTACAGAAAGGTCTCAAGCAAGCTTAAGGAATGGTACTTCATCTTTTGTCTGAGGATGTTTACAGCCTTCCAAAATCAATATTGAATTCTACAACCTCAGGTAGCTTGCCTTCTTAGTCTATGTTGGAACTGCAACAAGTCATTTACCTGTGATACTCTCTCAGTTTTGCTCTTTCCTTTAGTGCATGTCCAATAGCCCTGCATTTCCCAATACTCTCACTCTTTCGTCGATATTAACACCAACTGCTGCTATTAACCCACTCATCACCACTTGGCAGTATGCAACCACCAGCTCACAGTTATTCTCTTTGTCCTTTCTAAGCACTTTTCTAAGCTTTAACTTGTTTTTCTCCCTTTCTCAATTCCTACTATGGTGTTTAACACATGATGTTCACTGTTTCTTCTCCCACAGATACCACAGACCTGCTGAATGTTACCAGCATTCTGGTATTATTTCATTCCATTTCAGATTTCTAGCTTCTATAATTCTTTAAAAATCCATCTATACTTCACAACTACCACCAAGCCGGGGGATGGGTGCAGAAGCTTGAAGTCCCACACTACCAGGTTCAAGAATAACTATTTCCTTTCAACACTCAGTTCTTGAACCAAATGGCTAAACCTTAATCACTGTAGTTTAGCAACACTATGACCATTTGGAGAACTTGGCACTAAGACAGACCTTTTTTGCTCTAATTGTGTTTTCTTGTAAAAGTTGTCTATAATGTATACATTTTTTTCTGAATGCTGTCTATAAGTTTTGCATTGCACCTGTGTTTACAAGTACTTATGCTTATGACAATAAACTCAACTTTAGTCTTTCAATTCTTCTATTACCTTTATACTGGAATGTCAATAATTTTTTAAAGTTAGGCTATACATGCAATTAAACACGTACAGAAATATGTCAGATATAACATGGGACTTACTTGAATTTTGAATAAATTTCCACCCATCCATCCAGCGTGATGCAGATAAACAATGAATACATGGCTTTTTCCAAACTTCCAAATTCATCTGGAACATGGGTACCAAAGATGATCACGCCAAACACAGCAAACACCTGCAAAAGGAAACACCATTTTCTGTAGCTTGAATGAGATAACTGAAGGATAAATGCCCATCCTTTAGATTGAGAAAGCCAAGTGAAAAGTAATAACTGCAAACTTTATACTGCAATAAAAGCACATTGAATGGGTGTGTAAAACAGCTGTGGTTGAAATAATTGTCCACTGATGCATTTCTCTTTAAATACAGAGGAGTCCAGCTAAGTGGGACACATTGGGACCAGTACATTTTGGCCCAATTAAGCAGCTTCCCCAATTTGCTGAAGTTTCATGGAAATGGTTAAAAAGGTATAAAAATACAACCAACCATTTAATTGAGTAACAAATTTCCAATACTGCTACGATACTATAAAACTGTGTATTAGTTCCTAATATCAGGTAGTATCTGCAGAAAGCAGAAGAATGGGAATAAAGGGGACCTATTCTAGTTGGCTGCTGGTGATTAGTGGTGCTCCACAGGAGTTGGTATTTTCACATTATATGTCAACAATTTGGATGACAGAATTGATGGCTTTGTGGCCAAGTTTGCAGATGATATGAAGACAGGTGGAGGGGCAGGTAGTGTTGAGGAGGCAGGGAGTCTGCAGAAGGACTTAGATTGGGAGAATGGGCAAAGAGGCAGCAGCTGGAATATAGTGTAGGAAAGCGTATGGTCATAGATAGATAGATAGATAGATACTTTATTCATCCCCATGGGGAAATTCAACTTTTTTTTCCAATACACTTGTTGTAGCAAAACTAATTACATACAATACTTAACTCAGTAAAAAATATGATATGCATCTAAATCACTATCTCAAAAAGCATTAATAATAGCTTTTAAAAAGTCCTGGCGGTTGAATTGTAAAGCCTAATGGCATTGGGGAGTATTGACCTCTTCATTCTGTCTGAGGAGCATTGCATCGATAGTAACCTGTCACTGAAACTGCTTCTCTGTCTCTGGATGGTGCTATGTAGAGGATGTTCAGAGTTTTCCATAATTGACTGTAGCCTACTCAGCGCCCTTCGCTCAGCTACCGATGTTAAACTCTCCAGTACTTTGCCCACGACAGAGCCCGCCTTCCTTACCAGCTTATTAAGACGTGAGGCGTCCCTCTTCTTAATGCTTCCTCCCCAACACGCCACCACAAAGAAGAGGGCGCTCTCCACAACTGACCTATAGAACATCTTCAGCATCTCACTACAGACATTGAATGACGCCAACCTTCTAAGGAAGTACAGTCGACTCTGTGCCTTCCTGCACAAGGCATCTGTACTTTGTCATGCACTTTGGCAGAAGATATAAAGGTGTAGACAATGTTTAAAACAGGGAGAAAGTTCAGAAATCAGAGGTACAAAGGGACTTGGGAGACCTTGTGCAAGGTTCCCTAAAGATCAACTGCAGGTGATAAGGAAAGCAAATGCAACGTTAGCATTCGTTTTGAAGGTACTAGAATATAAAAGCAAGAACACGATGCTGAGGCTTTATAAGGCATTGGTCAGACCACTCTCTGAGTACTGTGAGCAGTTTTCGGCCTTTTTTATTTCAGAAAGGATGTTCTGGCAGTGCAGCGGGTCTAGAGGAGGTTCACAAGAATGATTCCAGAAGTGAAAGAATTAACATATGAGGAGCACTTGATGGCCCTGGACATGTAGTCCCTGTAATTTAAAAGACCAAGGTGAGGTGTGGATCTCATTAAAACCTATCTAATATTGAAAGGCCTAGATAGAATGGGTGTGGAGAAGATATTTCCTGTAGTGGGCGAGTCTAGGACCCAGAGGGCGCAGCCTCAGAATTGAAGAATATCCCTTTAAAACAGATGAGGAGGAATTTCTTTTGCTAAAGGGTGGTAAATCTTTGGAATTCATTGCTATCGGCAGCTGTGGAGGCCAAATCAGTGAGTACATTTAAAGTGGAGGTTTCAAAAGCAAACACGAGGAAATCTGCAGATGCTGGAAATTCAAGCAACACACGCAAAATGCTGGTGGAACACAGCAGGCCAGGCAGCATCTATAAGGAGAAGCACTGTCGATGTTTTGGGCTGAGACTCTTCGTCAGGACTAACTGAAAGGAAAGATAGTAAAAGATTTGGAAGTAGGAGGGGGAGGGGAAAATGCAAAATGATAGGAGAAGACCGGAGAGGGTGGGGTGAAGCTGAGAGCCTGAAAGGTGTTTGGCAAAATTCTGCCCATCAGTCTGCCTGTTCTCCATCTCCCTCTGGTGCTCCCCTCCCCCTTTCTTTCTCCCTAGGCCTCCCATCCCATGATCCTTTCCATTCTCCAGCTCTGTATCCCTTTTGCCAATCACCTTTCCGGCTCTCTGCTTCACCCCACCCTCTCCGGTCTTCTCCTATCATTTTGCATTTCCCCTCCCCCTCCTACTTTCAAATCTTTTACTATCTTTCCTTTCAGTTTAGTCCTGATGAAGGGTCTCAGCCCAAAACTTCGACAGTGCTTTTCCTTATACAGGCTGCCTGGCCTGCTGTGTTCCACCAGCATTTTGTGTGTGTTGCTTAAAGTGGAGGCTGACAGGTTCTTGACTAGTCAGGGCATCAAAGGTTATGGGGAGAAGGCAGGAGAATGGGGTTGACAGGGATAATAAATCAGCCGTGAGGAATGGCGGGGCAGACGCGATTGGTCGAATGGCCCATTTCTGCTCCTCCTATGTCTTATGGTCTATGGTGTTATAACCATAAATAAACAGAACAGGATTAGGCCATTCAGCCCCTTGATCTTGCTCTACCATTCAGCAGAATCAGGGCTGATCCAACATTTTTCAGATCCTCGTTTCTGACATTTCCCCATTATCCCTGATTCTCCTACTGATCAGGCATCTATTTATCCTAGCCCTGAATGACAGTTCAGGTGACAGTGTCCTCACAGCTCTCTGTGGTAAGGAGTCTAAGGGGTTATGTCCTTCAGAAGAAAAAAATTCTTCCTCATCTCTGTCAGAGGTGTACCAGCTTGACTATGCCCTCGGTTTCTGAACACTTCCGTGAGTTTCTCAGCATTTATCAATCTCCTAATAGATTTGTATTTGCAATGCTGATAGCCAGACATCAGATCTGGAAGTTGTTATGAATGAAACTGCAGAAAGAACAAAAGGAAAGGGCTATGATAGAGTGCAGACCAGGAAAGATTGAATGATACACACGAAGATAGTAAGGCTCATCTGGAGTTGCTATAAACCGTACTGGCAAATATCACCAAGATATCAGGAGATAAAGTGAGAGAAAAAAATACGGGAAATGTAAGATACTAATTAATTTAATTCATTCAAATTTAAGTCCTGAACGCTATAAAGATGCATTGAACTCAGATTTATATATCACATGTGCATCAAAATATACAGCACCGTGTAAAAGTCTTAAGATCTCTAGCTCCATACATGTCCCTAAGACTTTTGCACATTGCTGTTCAGTGAAATGAGTCATTTGTATTAGCAATCAACATGGATATACTGGGGCAGCCTGTAGTTGTTGCACAATTCTGTTGTCAACATGGCAAGCCCAAAATGTTTAACACAACACATAATACAGGACAGGACAAGCAGCAACAACAACAACACAACAAAACAAGTCCCTTTCCCACTCTCCCACCCTCTCACACATATAAGCTTCCAACCCCTGGCCTTGGCCCTGGACTCTTAAACTCACAGACATCAGATCTCCAATCTTCATTCTCTTGCGCACTCTCTCAGATATTGGGCCTCCAATTTCCAATACTGGTATCATTCTATGTCAACTTTGATCCTCTCTACAGCCCTCTCCAACACCAATTCTCTTTACAACTTAGTAGACACCTTAAAAATTCTTACAATCAGTTACACTGAAGACATAGAACTTCTTAGTGTTTTTGGCTCATCTGTGACGAAAATAGCTGACGAAGAGCAGACAATGGAAAGACTCACTGTTCCCTCTAAGCCATATATGTCAAACTCAAGGCCCGCGGGCCAAATCCGGCCCACGGTGGAATTAACTTTGGCCCGCGAGATAATATCTAATTACTATTAAAGCTGGCCCCAGTAATCGAAGTGGCTATGGCGTATGATATGGCTAATGCTGAGTTTATTCAGGTACCAGGTTTTCAGGGTTTTTAGTTTTTTTTCGGCAGTCTTCTTCATAAGAAACGGAATTTGTAAAGTGAAACACTTTGTAGTTATAGCAGAGACTGAGACACATGAGAGCAGGCTGAAAAAACGGATGCAACGAAAGCTGTGTTCGCACGCGTCCGACTGATCCGGCCCGCATGAAGCTGCATTTTGCGCAATCCGGCCCGTGACCTAAAATGAGTTTGACACCCCTGCTCTAAGCTGTACTGGTGCGCAGCCGTGCCCCAACTGGAATGCTCCTTTACAACATAGCCTTTGTCGCCTTGCAGCTAGAATTTTCTTTTATATACGTTTTATTAAAGTGCTGTGTAAAAACTTGATGCTCAGAGCAATGGTTGGTCTACGCAACTTTATAAAACAAAGAGGGAACATTGCTGCAGATGCTGGAAATCTGAAGCAACACATACAAAATGCTGGAGGATTTGTACAGATCTGCTGAGTTCCTCCAGCGTTGCTGACAAAAGATGATGCAATTTCAAAAATTTACCACAGAAAGTAATGATAAGTATCATATATTATCTCACCACTTCTTCCCATATTGAAATGATCATTTGGTCTTTAAGCACCTGCAGTGTGTGTTGGTTATATTCCATTAAAAGGTCAATGCAAACAGTATTATCATTTCCATGCTTTTGCGTTCACTTGTTGTTGCTTAGCAGGAAGACTTCAACTACTGAAAATAAAGGCAGGAGTCGGCAAAGCAGACAACATGGAGAAAGATCATCCTGTACCATTATCCTACAAACGCCAGCTTTGACACTGGCACTGTGAAAGAGAAATTAGGTGGGGGGGGGGCAGGCATATGTTGCATGAGGAAGAATGAATACATTAGTATTTTTCTGGAGAATTCAAATAGAACCAGGACAAGGAAACTCCATACAAATTCAGAACAGAAGTCAACTGTTCATCCCCCTCAAACTGACTCCATCATTCAAAAAGATCATTACTGATCTAACTATAACCTCAACCCTCTATTCCAGTCTACTTAGGGCAAACTTTAGGGAGAATGACAGTACAGATGTGCAGTGAAATCACTGGCATTTTGTCCAGTCAGTCAGAAAGGATACACAAAACGATTATATGCAGTGAGTTTCCAACCTTGCACAAAAGGTCACACAGAACTAACAGACCAATACTTCCATTTTGGAGATAACATGCACATCTGTATCAGCAACTGTTGACACTTCTACATTGCGGGGATTATTGGATCAGGCTCCATCTTTCTCAACGGCAAAGGGAAAGCTCATTCAAAGTCTGACTCCCCATGGAAACAAGCTGATTTAATCAAAGGCAACACGAGTGAATCTGCAGATGCTGGAAATAAATAAAAACACAAAATGCTGGCAGAACTCAGCAGGCCAGACAGTATCTATGGGAGGAGGTAGTGACGACGTTTCGGGCCAAGACCCTTCATCACCCTCCTGATGAAGGGTTTCGGCCCGAAACGTCGTCACTACCTCCTCCCATAGATGCTGTGTGGCCTGCTGAGTTCTGCCAGCATTTTGTGTTTTTACTGATTTAATCAAACTCAGCTTACCACTGTCCAGGAATACTGCTATCAAGAGATCAGAAAGATGCTGCCCAAAGAATAGATGTCTGCCTGGCCTTGTGAGAATCCCAGTATCGTGTGTGTGTGTGTGTGTGTGTGTGTGTGCGTGTGTGTGTGCGTGTGTGTGTGCGTGTGTGTGTGCGTGTGTGTGTGCGTGAGAGTGTGCGTGCGTGTGTGCGTGCGTGTGTGCGTGCGTGTGTGCGTGCGTGCGTGCGTGCGTGCGTGCGGAAATGTTTTACCATCAGGAGATCTTTTCACCTTTATCTCTGATACACAAGCAAGATCCTCATTAGTCACCTGAACTGCATCCACATCTGACGACTTGGCATCCACTCACCAAGTCGTCAGATGTCAGTCCCTCAAAGGCAAAGGCTAATAGTGGGCGTCCACTGTCTATACCAGGAAAAGGGAGTAGCTTTCCATTAGCTTGGCAATGGCAACAAGTACGACAAAAGGGATTGGTAGAGTGGGATATATTTGGATTATTCGGCATGCAATATGCAGAAGCAATGGCGTGTACCCCAAAACAGCCATGTATTGTAATACATTTTCTTGGTTCAAAATATACATGTGTGTGTGTGCTGAAATCTTTCTGTTTAACTACTTAAGTGATAAGAATCCAATAATAGTTCCCAATGTAATAATCAAAGGTGTATTCCTGCTTTTTGAAGGGAGTAATATGCACTCTATATATTGAGTGATCACTTGTAAGGAAATTAATATAATTCTTAGAACCTCATGATAGGGTGGCACAACACTTTACAGTGCCAGCGACCCGGGTTCAATTCCCACCGCTGCCTGTAAGGAGTTTGTACAATCTCCCTGTGACCATGTGGGTTCCTCCGGGTGCTCTGGTTTCCTCTCACAGTCCAAAGATGTACCAGTGGGTAGGTTAATTGGTCATTGTAAATTGTAACATGATTAGGCTGGAGTTTAATCGATGGTTACAGGGTCGGACAGTATCTCAATAAATAAATATATAATAACCTCAACTCAGGAACTTTGATGGATATTGATAGCTAATTCAGTTGCCTTGACTGCATGTGTGTAGATTAAAGAATTTACTGAAGTTGCATCTGCCTTCTGTTTTCTTTGCGTGGCACTAGCATGATCATTAGGTGTCCATCTGCCCAAGTCACTGCACAACAAAAGACATTTAATGGACAGAGAATGGTACTAATATTGATTGGTTGGCTGATGACTCTTTCTTATATCTGCATCCAGTTTTAAAGTCCTTGGATATCTGAAGTTCGCCATTTAACTCATCCATGTACTCCAGTTCTGCCAGCTACTGATTCAGCGTGTATTCAATTTTGTCACTGTGAAGATAAAGTTCCGATATTCTTCCTCCCACATTATTCCACTTTGTAGCCCTGTCAGCATTCCACTTGCAGCTGTCCAAAAAACAACTTTTAGATGGAAGGAATTTTTTTTTTAGAATTCTGGTGAATTAACCCACGCAGAATAAATCAATATCGATATTGTTCAATTAACAAGTCAATCATAGACCATGTGCTGTAATGGTTAGAAATGAATACCAAGTCTGATAAAGATTTCACAAATTCATGTTGCATCCTGTTTTTCATTACTTGCCTCAGGATACTAAAAGATCAAACAGATTTTTTGAGCCCTCCTGCCTTAAATGCTTTCAAATTTTATTGGAATCTTCATTAACTTATAGTAAAACATCCACTGCTTAGTTGCAGGTTTCATGCATCAAGCTGACATGATTTATTGTACAATTGTGGAAGGTAGCTTTGAAAGACACTTTGAATCACTGAACAATTCTGATCTTGAAATAAAAGATCTGAGTATGCATTTATATCTTTTATGTATGTTGAACAATGGTCGAGTGCACATGAATACTTCTGCACAAGCTTGTAAACTACTGAGGTTGTGGCCTGACGAAGGGTCTCGGCCCGAAACGTCGACAGTGCTTCTCCCTTTGGATGCTGCCTGGCCTGCTGTGTTCCACCAGCATTTTGTGTGTGTTGTTGTTTGAACTTCCAGCATCTGCAGATTTCCTCGTGTTTGTGTTAATGCTGGGTTTCAGCAGCTTCTGATTGCGTGGTACTAATGAGTTAAGGAGGAACTGATCTGCCATGGTCACTTCAGAAATCAGAATGTTTAGGAGTGATTATTAATGTTATGACTTTGTCTCATACTGACAGATGCACATGAGCGCTGTGGAAACCAGGAGTGGTATAATGAAAATTTAAGGACCATTTGATATACTGTAAAGAATAGTCAGAGGTCAGCTTCTCAACAGCACCTGACACCATCTGCTTTTGATGGTCCCTGTTATGCCTGATGTTGCTGTTCCTGCAGCTTTGTTGGTACATCATCATTCTTGTTTCTTTTCCTCCCTTGATTCTCACTGATCTCCTGAGTTCCTCGGGTATGAGTTGAGCTCTCCTGTTCCTTAAATTGTGGGAAATTGCAAAGACTTATGTGTGCATGGTTAAAAGGCACGTGAGGAGGCAAAGGTATTTATGTCCCATTATTAATCTGTTGGAGTAGTGGCATCCTGAAATGCGGCAGGCAAGCTGAACTAGAGGAGTCATGCAATTCACAAAGTACCTGGAAAGCTTTTCCTCATAGTCAACCATGACTTGAATATTGGTCCTTTGTGATTTTCTCCTCACCCCACCTGCCACTCATTTTCCATTCCATCTTAAAATATCCCTTATCCTTAATCTTCCGAGTTTTAAATGGAAGTTCACGGACCTGAGATGTTAACTCTATAAACGCTTCCTGCCCTGCTGAGCAATTCCAACATTCTCTGTTCAATTCTTATACATCTAATGAACATCAGGAGAAATCTTGGGCCATTTGTGATTTGAGTAGCATCAGTACAGAAACAATCATTACTTACTTGTACTCACCAATATGATCAGGATGAGCAGGAACATAACGTTGGCCATGTCGGAAATTGACCGGAAAATCACCTGCAGTATAATGGCCAGGCCCTGGATTGCAGCCAAATTCCTTATGATTCTCAGTGCCCTCAGCACTCTGAAGTTCAAAGTTCAAAGTACATTTTATTATCAAAATACATATACGTCACCATGTACAACCCTGAAATTCATTTTACTGTGGGCATACTCAATAAATCTAGAGAATTATAACCATAACAGAATCAATGAAAGCCCGCCCAATTACGGCATTCAACCAGAGTGCAGAAGGTAACAAGCTGCACAAGTACAAAAAGAAAAAAAAAAAAAAGAAAAATAATAAATAAATAAACAATAAATATCAAGGACACAAGATGAAGAGCCCTTGAAAGTGAGTCCATTGGCTGTGGGAACATTTCAATGATGAAGCGAAGTTGAGTGAAGTTATCCCCTCTGTTTCGAGAGCCTGATGGTTGAGGGGGTAACAATTGTTCCTGAACCTGCTGTGTGAGTCCTGAGGCTCTTGTACCTTTTTCTTGATGGCAGTAGCAAGAAGAGAACATGGTGGTGGGGTCCCCGATGATGGCTGCTGCTTTCCTGCAACAGCACTTCATGTAGATGGCTGTGAGGGCTTTACCCACGATGGACTGAGCTGCATCCACTAAGTTTTGTAGGGTTTTCTATTCAAAGGCATTGGTGTTTCTATACCAGGCTGTGATGCAGCCAGTCAATATACTCTCCACTAGACATCTATAGAAGTTTGGCGAAGTTTTAGATGTCATGCCAAATCTCAAAGTACAAAGTAAACATTTATTATCAGAGTACATATATGTCACCACATACAACCTGAGATTCTTTTCAAACTTCTCTGTAAACTCCCAAGGAAGTAGAGGGGCTGCCGTGCTTTCTTCATAACTGCACTTACATGCTGGGCCCAGGACAGCAACTCCCATAGGAATTTAAAGCTACTAATGTTCTCTGTCTCTGATCCCCCAATAAGGACTTGCTCATGGACCGATGGTTTCCATCTCCTGAAGTCAACAATCAGCTCCTTGATCTTGCTGGCATTGAGTGAGAGGTTGTTGTTGTGGCACTATTAACCAGATTTTCAACTTCCCTCCTATGTGCTGATTCATCACCACCTTTGATTCAGCCTATGACAGTGGTGTCGTCAGCAAACTTGAGTATGGCATTGGAGCTGTTTTTGGCCAATCATAAGTCTCTATGGCAGCCAACACAAATTCAAAAATAAAATAGTCTTGCTAGTGAACTACCTTCCTGACCATTTGACAACTAGGTCTTTCTAAAGCAAATAGCAATAAAGCTCCCAATGATTCATTTTCAGTTCAGCATAATATATACATTGGATATTCTGAAAATAATTGACATCCTTTTGTTCATGTGGAGAAAATAACCAATCAAAAAGTAGCATTTTCTTCTTTAAAAAGTAGTTCAGTATTTTTTCAATACTTTATTCCCATTAAAAAATAGTAATTTAATTCTGGGTGGTGCAATTAATTTAATTAATGAATACTTTAATCAAAATAGCTGACAATGATTAATGTGTGACAATCCTGTCTTCATACAGTTTAACTAACAATTAAACTTGTGTAAGTGACAAATATTTTGTTAAGCTAAAAACAAATCACTGCAGGAACTCCAGAAAAACACACAAAGGAGGTGGAGGAACTTAGCATCTATGTAGGGACATGGACAACCAAAGTTCAAAGTACATTTATTATCAAAGTATCTGTATACTCAAAGTTCAAAGTTATTATCAAAGTACATATAACTCACTATATACAACTCTGAGATTGGTTTTCTTGCAGGCATATTCAATAAATCCATAATAGAATAATAATCATAATAGAATCAATGAAAGACCATCCAATTAGGGTGATCAACCAGAGTGCAGAAGACAACAAACTGTGCAAATACAAAAAGAAAGAAATAATAATAATAAATAAATAAGTGATAAATACAGAGAACATGAGATGAAGAATCTTTAAAAGGGAGTTCATATGTCGTGGGAATAATTCAGTGATGGGACAAGAGAAATTATCCCCTTTGGCTCAAGAGTCTAATGGCTGAGGGGTAATAGCTGTTCCTGAACCTGGTGCTGTGAGTTCTCTTTCTTGCCTATCATTGTTGTGGTTCACTGGCACCATCTCAGAATAATATACAATCCTGAGATCTGTCTCCTTACAGGAAGCCACAAAACAAAGAAACCTACTGGAACCCAATAAAAATACCGCCGAACACCCAATGTGCAACAACGAAAGAACAAATCGTGCAAACAGTAAAGAGTAAACAACAATAACATTCAGAACTAAAGTTCATGAAAATGAGCTCACAGCCACGCAGCCAATCATCACTGCAATTGGTCCAGAAGCCTGTTAGCTGCAGGCCACACCTTCAGATTAGTACAGAGACTAGTAAACCACGCCAAACAGTGAGATGAACACCGGCTGTGACACCCTGACCTTTTCAATTTGGCTTGGTGCTTCCATCGGCCAAACGTTGTCTTGTTCCTCACTCTCAGATCTGGGACATTTTTGATTGAGGCACTTTGTCTGTATTGGAGATAGAGAGGCAATAGCCAGTATAAAAAAATGGGTCGGGGGATGGGGTCGAGGTGCGGTGCAAGAACTAGCAGCTGCATGCTTGATCCAGATGAGAGCAATGTTAGGCTGATGGAGAAGGCAAGAGAGTGGGTATGATGGAAAAAGCTGAGAGGTCATAGATGGAAGGGGCTAAAGAAGATGAAATCTGTTAGGACAGTGGAACGTGGAATAAAGAGAAGGAGGGAGCAGAATCAGTGAGATGAATTTGTGGGTGATGGGCAGATGGAGAGGGTGGGAGAGGTAAAGAGGGTAATGGGGGTCAGTTTCATTAGGGGGAAGGGGGTAAAAAGGTGGAGAAGGGAGCAATTACCAAAATTTAAAGTTCATGCCGTCATGTTGAAACCAACCAAAGCAAAATATGGGGCATTACTTCTCTAATCTACGTCTAGACTCGCTCTGGCACTGGAGAAAGCTGTGGACAGATGTATCAATGTCGGAATGGGAAGTGAAGTTGCTCAAATAAGCAATCCTCTAACCTGCATCGGATCTCATCGATGTAGAGGCCGCTACATTGGTAACACCAGAAGCAATAAGCGACAAAGATAGATTCGTATCTAAGGGACTATCTCACCAGGGTCCTGATGGTGGTGAGGGAGGTGGTGCAGGAGCAGGTGCAACACTTAACACGACTGCAGGGATAAGTGCCTGGAACAGCAATGGTGGGGAGGAATGAGAATTTAAGGGAATTACGGAGAGAGCAATCCCTGCGGAAAGTGGAGAGGGGAAAAATGTACTTGCTGGTGGGATCCTGTGGCGGGGGGGGGGGGGGTTTGAGGAATGGAACGAGGGCTCCACTGATAGCAGTGGGGTTGGGGGCAGGAATACAAGTGCAAGGACTCATGAGAATAGATATGGCAGAGGAACTGAGAGAAGAAAATGGCATTCTTGCAAGTGACCGCGTGGGAAGAGGTGTCGTGGAGATAAGTGTGTGAATCTGGGTTTGTAGAAGATGTCATCCAGTAATCTGTCTCCTGAGATGGAGACAGAGAGATCAAGAAAGGGGAAGGAGGTATTGAAGATGGACCATCAGTTGAATTTTGGGGTGGGATGTTACTTACAGTTGGATGTTGCTCGTGAAGTTGATGAGATTGACAAGCTGCACCAATGCAATCAATCACCATTGTAGTGGGGAAAGCATTGAGGAGTGTTGCTAATCTAGGTTTGGAACACAGACTGCTTCACAAAGCCAATGAAAATTAGAGCTTATGTGTCCATTGGTACATCTTTGGTTTGGGAGAAGCTGGCACAGGTTCTGCCAGGTGGAGAAGGGTGATGATTGAGAGGAATTAGTTGAGTCTGCTATCCAGAAAGAAATGGAGTGCCCTGGGGCCTTCCTGATTGGGGAGCTGGAGGAATTCAGCAGTTCAAGGATCTGTACAGGTAAACGGGCAGCTGATATTGAGTAAGTCTGGCAGATAAAAGGGTTGAGATTGTTTATCTGCCTGACTCACTGAGTTTCACCAGCACCTCACTTTTTGCTTCTGATACCACTATCTGCAGTCCCTTGCGTCTCCAAATATATATATTTTTTAAATTAGCTAAATGGTGAACAATGGTTTTAAGTGAAATGTCCCAAATTTCACTGTGTGCATCAGACAGGTATCTGTGATTTGGGGAAAAAGAAATGAACTTGAAGCACTGTGAGATATTGTCGTATTTCTTATTGCAAACATTTTGCAGCTGCAAAATGGCAAAGTGGCAATTAGGAATCTAACAATTTCTCATAGATGAATAGACTCTTCCTGGGCTTCCAGCTGGGTACAAGTATTAATTATAACAGAAGTTTCGATGACAAACTTCACCATCTTCATGATGAAATTGGCAGAGTTGTCATTGAAACGTCCGTTATAATTATCACCTGTACCTGGCTGGAAGCCTGGGTAGAGTTTACTTGTCATAGATGCTTGGAAACCACTAGATCCTTTTTCAATATCTCATAGAGCTTCAAACAACAGGTTCTGCACCGAGGGACTGAGAAGACATTGCTTTAATTAGAAACAAAAGGAAGTACAAGTTTTCTATGCTTCTACAAGTGAATGCAAGAGTGTCAGTCTGTCTTATTGTAGAGATGGAGGAGGTATAATAAACAATTAAGTCGCTTGTTCAGGCCATTTTGAAACTTCACTTATTCAAAAGGAAAACTTAATTAGCAAATCAGAAGTTATGAGCAAACTGCATCTACTATATCTCCAATGGGGCTGCATGCATCATGTTATAATAAATATTTACCAAATATTTATGTTTCATATTTTATGCATAAATATGCCCACATTTACTAATAATGTATATCAAGTCAATGACAATGAAGATGCATACTGTATGTCAGGATGCACCTCATTGGCTCAGAGGCCTCTGTCATTCAGGTCGACCAGGGATATTGTGTCCTAATTGTCTAGGGCAGTACAATTCGGAGAACAAGCTCTTGCCCATGCAGCAAGCTCCCCCTCTCTATGCATCTGATGAACCTAAAGGAATGGCAGAGACTGATACAGTTTGACACTGGCATCATTGTGAGAGTTGCCAGTCGGCATTGAACTCAACATTGGACTGCCTTAGGGACTCCAGCTCCAGATTTTTTCCTTGGGGTTTACTCCCAAAGCCTTCCACATGAGTGGGAATGGCCGCAAGGCAGCGGAGGTTTGAGATCGGTTTTCCTTCTGCTAGGTGAGCTTCCTACCACAGCCGATGAGCCCCACCTACCCCAAGCGACTGGTTTTAAGGTGCCAGTATACTTGCCTTTACTGCTTCTCCAGTCAGTTCCACCAGGCTTAGTAGTCAAGCCACACGTGAAGGCCAGGAGCTGGACTTGCTTGAAAGATGCCATTTGAGGCGTTTAATAGGTAGTGGGAGCTTACCCCATTACCACCCCCCAGATATAACAACCTTAAGAAATTTCATTGACATCATTCATCACTATCATGCCCACAAAACCCCTCACTAAGCATCAAGACCTGGGCCTCGGTATCTTCCTGTGCAACTGGATCCTCCAGGCCCTCACTGGCAGACCCTAGTTGGTGTGGATTAGCCACACATCCTCCACACTCACAAGTGCACCACAAGGCTGTGTGTTTAGCTCTCTGGTCTATTCACTATATTATGGTTGTGTGGCTACGTACAGTGCCAACGCTATTATTAGCATATAGGAGGGAGAGTGAAACTTTGCTTGAGTGGTGGCACAACAACAATCTCTCACTCAACATCAGCAAAACCAAAGAGCTGACCATTAACTACAGGAGAAAGAAGCCAGAGGTTCATGAGACAGTCGCCATTAGGGGGTGGAGAAGGTCAGTCCCCACTACTGAATACATTTACATGGATCAAATACTAACACAAGCATGCAACATCCAACATCAAAGACCCCCACCATCCAGGCCATGCCTTCTTCAAGCTATTATCATCCTGCAGGAGGTACAGAAGCCTTGGGTCCTACACCAGCAGGTTCAGGAACAGATATTACTGTACAACAGGAGTTCCCAACCTGGGGTCCATGGAACCCTTGGTTAATGGTAGGGGGTCTATGGTATAAAAAATGGTTGGGAACCCTTGCCCTACAACCAGCAGGTTCCTGAACCGGTGTGGATAACTTCAATCACCACTACTCTGAACTGATTCTATGACCTACGGACTCACCCTCAAGGACACTTTACAACTCAAGTTCTCAATATTATTTTTTGTTTGCACCGTTTGTTGTCTTTTACACATTGGTTTGCCTGTTAGTCTCTGTCTGATTAGGAATGGTTTTTTTGTAAATTATACTGTATTTCCTTTTTTTTTTGCCTGTAAATGCCTCCAAGGTTATGATATGGTAAGATATACATACTTTGATAACAAATTTCCCTAGAACTTTGAAATAAACGTGAGTAGATATATAGCAATTAGAAAGCAGAAAAAGGTGGAAAGGAAAATATACTACAAATCCTAAAAATAAAACATACTAGAAAGTCACATCCAGCTCGTCATGGAATTTTAACGCCTCTTCATTCTACTTTTAAGATATTGGGAACCTGTGTACGAATCCAACAATTTAGCATTATTTACATTTTAAATGACCCTCGACTATTCCCCTCTCAGCACCATCCTACCTCAACACATAGAAAATCTCACTGTCGTTGGACAATGTGGAGCCCACAAATAAGGTGAACGTGATGATGAAATCAGCAATATTCCAGGCATCCTAGAAGATTGATGGGATAAAACACAAAAAGTATAGCAAGCAGTTTTCACAACCTCAAAATAACCTTCATAGCCACAAATGTATTTTTAATTTACAAGTGGACATTTGTATAATGGGAAATGCATCAGCCATAATTCTCAAAGACTACAGTCAGGGAGTTGCCAAGTTAATTTCAGGGTAGTAATCTCTGGATTGTTGCCACATGGTAGTAAGGGTAAGAACTGTGTAACTGAGGAACTGGTGCAGGGGGCAGGGCTTCAGACTTCTGGATTATTGAGATCTCTTCTGGGGAAATATGACCTGTACAAAAGGGATGGGTTACACCTGGAGCCTGAGGGTGACCAATATCCTTGTGGGCAGGTTTGCTGGAACTGTTGGGGAGGATTTAAACTAATTTGGCAAGGGCATGGAAACCAGAGCGATAGGGCTGAGGATGGGGCAGCTGGTATATAAATAGATGCTGTGTAGTGGGACCTTCAGGAAGGACAGGCAGATTATAGGGCAAAACTGCAGACAGTGGGATGAGTTGCAGTATAACATGGGGACTAATTTGTAAAGGGTGACGATATGGGACTGCACAGTGTATACGGAATAAGGTAGATGATCTTGCAGTGCAGTTAAGAGATTGGCAAGTATGACATTATGGGCATCACTGAGTCATGGTTGAAAGAAGATTATAGTTGGGAGCTTAACATCCAAGGATACACATTGTATAGAAAGGACAGGCTTGCACAGAGGGGTTGAGGTGGCTCTGTTGGTAGAAAATGAAATCAAATTATTAGAAAGAGGTAGCACAGGATTGGAAGATGTAGAATACTTGTGAGTAGAGTTAAGAATCTACAAGGGTTAAAAGACCGATGGGAGATATATACACAGGTCTCCAATGTGGGCTACAAATTATAATAGGTGATAAAAAAGGCATGTCAAAAGGGCAATGCTACGATAGTCATGGGGAATTTCAATTCGCAGGCAGATTTGGAAAATCAGGATGGTGCTGGATCTCAAGACAATTTGTAGAATGCATATGAGATGGCTTTTTAGAACAGCTTGTGGTTGAGCCCAGTAGGGGATCGGCTATTCTGGATTGGGTGTTGTGAAATGAACTGGCTTTGATTACGGATCTTAAGGTAAGGGAACCCTTAGGAAACAGTGATCATAATATGATAGACATCACCTTGCAAAGCTAAAGTCAGGAGCATCAGCATTACGGTGGGGTAAAGGGAATTACAGATGCATGAGAGAGGAGCAGGCCAAAGTTGATTCGAAGGGGACACTAGCAGGAAAGGCAGGAGAGCAGCAATGGCTAGAGTTTCTGGGAGCAATTCAGAAGGCCACAAGATATATACAGCTCAAAGAAGAAATCCTACAAACAGGATAACACAGCTATGGCTGACAAGGGAAGTCAAAGACAACATAAATACAAAAAAAAGGCATATAATAGAGCTAAAATGAGTGGGAAGTTAGAAGATTGGAAAGCTTTTAAAAACCAGCAGAAGGCAAATAAAAAAGTCATTAAGAAGGTAAAGGTGGAATATATAAGTAAGCTAGCCAGTAACATTAAAGAGGATACTGAAAGTTTCTTCAGAGACATAAAGTGTAAAAGAGAGGTGAGAATGGATATCAGACTGCTGAAAAATGATGCTGGAGAGGTAGTAATTTGGGACAAGGAACTGAATAAATATTTTCCATCAGTTTTCACTATGGAAGACACTAGCAGTATGCTGGAAGTTTGAGAATATCAGGGAGTAGAAGTGAGTACAGTTGCTATTACAAGGGAGAACGTACTTGGGAAACTGAAAGATCTTAAGGTATTAAG